>NW_028270156.1:44544187-44870687 GCF_037043375.1 Chiloscyllium plagiosum
CAAAATTAATCCACTCATCATGCTAGTTACATTTATATCACGTGTTCAAACATCTAATGCACGGTATTTATCAGGAGTTCATAATTTGATAAGATAGGAGAAAAATAAGTCTAAGTAACTATACATAATTGGACTAACATCAATTACCTGTCCAACCAGTATTACAACATGTTTCAAACAACTTTTCACATTCTAACATTTTTTTCTATGACAATAACAGCAACAAACATTGAAAACTTCTGCTTTATGTTTACCTTCTTATTCAAGCCAATTACAGTCAGCATTTGGATTTTATGTCATTACACCGTGAGTCACCAGTTCTTCACAGAAGTATAAATTTGCCTGGGTCATAACCCCTAATTTGCCAATAAATGTACTACATCATATAAGTTAACTAAATTCACATTTTACTTTAGTTTATTACTAAAGAATTTGCAAACAGACCTAAATTCTTGATGTTATCACAGCATAACTAGATTACTTTTGACTCTCTAAAACAATAGTGTCTTGCGCTAGAGCTGTTATCGGTAAACAGGAAAAAGCACGAATAATTGACACTCCGATAGTCCAATTTTAATGCTTGTAGTTTTACCAATTTAAACATTTTTCTCTCCAACTCTGTCCAGTGCCAGAACAACTGGTTTTAAAATGATATGCTTACCAAATGACGAAACGGAACAATAAATGTGTACATGTCCAGAAACCTTGCCACTCTCCCCTACATCAAAGACATCTCGAAAATGACTGCCAGACTACTGAGAACTCTTGTCATCATGGTAGCCCACAAACCCACCAATACACTAAAACCGCAGCAAATGAACTTGAAAGATCCTACACAGACAAGCAAAACTAATGTCATTTACAAAATACCTTGCAAGAACTGTAACAAACACTACATTAGACAAACAGGCAGAAAACTAGCTACCAGGATACATGAACATCAACTAGCCACAAAACGACATGACCCGCTCTCACTAGCATCCTGACATACAGATGAGGAAGGACACCACTTCGACTGGGTCAACATATCCATCCTAGGTCAAGCCAAACAGAGACATGCATGAGACTTCCTAGAAGCATGGTATTCCAACCAGAACTCTATCAACAAACACATCGACTTGGATCCCATTTACCACCCCCTGAGAAAAAGAAGAAATGACATCACCACAGGAAATGACATCACCAGCTCGAGGAAACCCAAACCTATAAATAGAAAGTGGGCTACACCACTAGTGCTTCATTTGGAGGCTCAGTGAAGATGTTAGGCGAAAGTGATGACTGCAGATGTAGAGATCAGAGTCTAGATTAGAGTGGTCCTGGAAACGCACAGCAGGTCAGGCAGCATCCAAGGAGCAGGAAATTTTCTTGCTCCTCAGATGCTGCCTGACTTGTTGTGCTTTTCCAGCACCATTCTAATCTAGTCACTGAAGATGTTACCTAATATGGTGACGAAACATCTGAAAACAAACCTTCCAGCTCAGCGAGCAAACCTACATCCAGACATGTGTACTCTGGTGATGCAATAAAAGAAGTTAGTCAAAGATGTGAACACATTTTGATTTTTGAGCTCTGATGATCCATGGAGTTAATGGATTCACATTTTGAAGTCACGAGCTAACGGCGATCACAACTATCAAGCACATTTATGTGTTCAGAATGTTTTCTCAACTCCTTCAGATTGTTGCAAGGCCAGTTAGTTTCCTGTACTAAATAATACCTATACACAAGCCACAAACCTCATCAACCGATACAGCTCCTCAATCTTGCTATAAGAGAAACACTGGAATTTCTTTGCAAATAAATTTCTGACTACAATGCTTATTAAGAATCCAAAGGATATGAAACAAACTTATATGAATTAGCTAAAAATGTATGACCATCATATTATGCTGTAATTTTCTTCCATATATTTCAATTTTTCTTTCAGGAAAAAAGTTTTAATTCCACTTCACTTTCAATGCATATACCCACCATTTCAAATGAATAGCTCTCTCTCAAAAAGTATTACCTCTCCACATCTTTGTTGCAGTTGAAAATATGAAAAATGGGTCAGTTTTTCTTTAGAATACATGCTTTAGCAACCTATAAATGCATCTCTTTTTCAAATGTCAAATGGAAAATGGTCAATCTGATGTTTTAAAAAGGATGAGCATCACATTAACATCATTCATGGCATGCTCACAACTTCCAACAATCCAGTCAGAATTCCACTGTCCAGAAGCAAATGAGCCTCTCTCATATTCAATGATTCTAGACTGCATTTGTAAAAAAGAATTTTGTGGGATCGAACATCACTGGCAAGGCCAGGATTTAATTTGCATCCCTAGTTGCTCGATTAGGTGGCAATGTTCTTAAACTCCTGCAAATTCATATGGTATCGGCACAGCGACAGTTATCTTAGCGATGAAAAACAAACCTATATTTCCAAACCTAGATCGCGAAAAATTCGGAAAGGCACTACTATGCAGATGACAATGTGCCCCACATAAAGCTACTACACTTGTTCCTCAAGGTGGTAGAGTTTGGAAGTGCTATCGAAGAGGCCTTGGCAAGCTGTTGAAATGAATCTCGTAGATAATACATTGCTGCTTGTGCCAATCAACCAGGCTGCTTTAACCGAGCTGGTGTTGAACTGTTGGAAAGGAACTCATACAGACAATTGGACACTATTCCATTACACTTCTTACATGGGTCTTGCAACCTTTGGGGAGGCAGGTGGTGAGTTACTGACCAAAGAATTCCGAGCCTCTGAGCTGCTTTTTCAGTCAGATATTTATTTGAAACACAGCTTCAGACTCTCTTTTTGGCGATGGTAATTACCAGGCATGTGTACTGTTGCTTGCCAGCCTAAACTTGAATTCCGTCCAGGTATTGCTGCATAGCAACACAAAGCTTCAATAAATTAATCGCTGTAACTGGTATTGAATTTTTTTCAATCAATGAACATCCCCACTGCTCACCTAATGTTGAAGGAATGGCCATTGATGAAAATAATAATGAGGATATGTGGACCCAGAAGACCATTTTGAGGAACCCCTGCTGTGATCTCCTGGGGTTAAGTTAACTGGCCTCCCAACAATTATCATATTCCTTTATGGTAGGAATGACACCAACAACTGCAAAATTTTCCCCCAAATCCTACCGGTTTCCATTTCACTAAAACTCCTTTATGCCACATTTGATCAAATTCTACTTTGATCTCAATTAACAATAAATCTCACATTTGGAATTCAGTTCTTTCCTCTGATTGGACTGAGGGTGCAATTCAACCTGGAACTAAACTACATCGCCCACAGTGATGAGAAATAAAAAAGTAAAAGTGAAGAAAATAGTGTTATCAGGTAGATATAGATGTAACTAATCAATTTTGAACAAATCCAAAATCATTTAAGTAAACAGTTCAAATTCTTAAAAATGCCTCGAGCAATCTACTTAATAAAGTTAAACATTTGTTTTTAGTAGGGATTCAGTTAGGCAAATCTCAGAAACTGAACTACCTGGAGTTGTATTATTCTATGATCTTTTGAACTTCATCATCAGGACTGCCCTTAGTAGAACAGTACAGCACAGAACAGGCCCTTTGGCTCATGATATCGTGCAGAGAGTTAATCCTAATACATAATAAAATAACTTAACCTACGCACCCCTGAACTCACTGCTACCCATGTGCATGTCCAGCCGTCACTTAAATGCCCCTAACGACTCTGCTTCCACCACCACCGCTGGCAACACATTCTATGACTTCACAACTCTCTGCGTAAAGAACCTTCCTCTGACGTCCCCTCTGTACCTTTCCCCTAATATCTTAGGGCTATGACCCCTCATATCAGTCAATCCTGCCCTGGGGAAAAGTCTCTGGCTATTGACTCTGTCTATTCTTGTCTGCCTCAATCAGGTCACGTCTCTTCCTCCTTCTCTCCAGAGAGTAAAGTCCGAGCTTAGTCAACCTCCCTTCATAAGGCAAGCCCTCGAGTCCAGGCAGCATCCTGGTAAACCTTCTTTGCACGCTCTCCAAAGCCTCTGTATCTTTCTTATAGTAGGTCAACCAGAACTGGACACAATATTCCAAGTGTGGTCTCACCAGGGACTTGTAGAGCTGCAGCAAAACCTCGCGGCTCTTAAACTCGATTCCCCTGTTGATGAAAGCCAAAACACCATATGCTTTCTTAACAACTCTATCCACTTGGGTGGCAACTTTGAGGGATCTATGTACTTGCACACCAAGATCCCGCTGCTCCACCACACTGCCAAGAATCCTGTCTTTAATCCGATATTCAGCATTCGAGTTCGACCTTCCAAAATGCATCACTTTGCATTTATCCAGTTTGAACTCCATCTGCCATTTCTCAGCCCAGCTCTGCATCCTGTCCATGTCACACTGCTGCCTGCAATAGCCCTCAATACTATCGATGGCACCTCCAACCTTTGTGTCATCTGCAAATTTACTAACCCACCCCTCAACCTCCTCATCCAAGTTATTTATAAAAACTACAAGGACATAGCCCTGTGGGACCCCACTCAACACTGACCTCCAGGCAGAATACTTTCCATCTACAACCACTCTCTGCCTTCTGTCAGCTAAACAATTCTGAATTCAGATAGCCAAATCTCCCTGTATCCCATACTTCCTGACTTTATGAATGAACCTACCATGGGGAACCTTATCAATGCCTTGCTGAAGTCCACACACACCACATCCAATGCTCGACCTGTCTTGTCACCTCCTCAAAGAACTCTAAGTTTTGTGAGGCATGACCTGCCCCTCACAAAGCCTTGCTGACTGCCTTTAATCACCCTATGCTTTGCCAAATGGTCATAAATCCTATCCTCAATTCTTTCCAAAACTTTGCTGACCACAGACATAAGACTGACTGGTCTGTAATTGCCAGTTATTTCCCTATTACCCTCCTTAAAGAGAAATAACATTTGCCTCCTTCCAATCCTCCAGTATGACTTCCGTGGAGAGTGAAAAGGCAAAGGCAAAGGCAAAAAACCACAGCAAGCAGTGTCACAAGAAAATTAGTGACCTCCTGTGCCCTGCAAGAGTAAGTAGCAACATTAACTCTCTGCTATCTCAATGCTGCTCATGAGTGTATTCCAGGCAGTTAGGCTCAGGACAGCTCCAAGGGTGTGACAACTCCATGTCACAGAGAATAATTATGGTTAAAAAGCAGCTCTGGGAACTATTGATACATCAGTACAGCTGAGACCGAAGTAAAGGAAGCTGACAAGCAGCATTTGCTCGATACACTGTGAAAGACTGAAGCTTAGAGAAATTCACTGGCAGCTCAGTTTGGCAAAGCTGAGTCTATGCCAGTAATTAGAATCTTAGGAGTAGTTTGGCTGGTCCAATATTGTCAGAACTGGATTCATAACAATGGTGCAAGATCAAATTAATAATTTCATATTACAATGTCAGAAATAGGCAAAATGGAACCTGAAATGATATCCCTGTTTAATGATATCCATACCATTTCAGTGAGCGACAAGTAGGATTGCAAAACCTTACCATTCTCAAAACTTCATTCTAAATGGTTTCTACAAATGTATAGTAACAGTTCACAAGCAAACTCTAACCCATGGATGTTTGGAAATTTGGAGGTTATAACAATGTAGTGAGAATGCTACACTTTTAACCACATTCGCCATTCTCCTGTAAAAATAATACTCGTGCCAGCTTAGAATTATACACTACAAAAAAGACCCTTTGACAAATTGAGTCTAGATCACCAAAACTACATTAAATCTACACAAGTCCCACTCTCCAGCACTTGGCCCATAGCCTTGAACATTCGGACTTATTTTTTAAAAGCTGCGAGGCTACCTACCTCTACCATCCTCCGAGGCAGTGCCCAACCACCCACTGAGTGAAAACATTTTCCCTCAACTTCTCTCTAAACCATGCCTTTCACGGTATGCCACCTTCTATTGACCTTTCTATTCCGGGGAGCAGCTGCTTTCTGTCCACCGTGTCATACTTTGCAATCTGATATATGTCTATCAACCTTCTCTGCTCCAAAGAAGAAAAGTTGAGTGTGTTGCTAGAAAAGCACAGCAGGTCAGGCAGCATCCAAGGAGGAGAACCAAAGTTTCGGGCCAGAGTCCTTCATCAGGAATAAGGCTGAGAGTCTCAGGGTGCAGAGATAAATGAGATTGGAGTGGGGCTGGGGAGAAGGTAGCTAAGAGTGCAATAGGCTGATGGAGGTAAAGGTGATAGGTCGGAGAGGAGGGTGGAGTGGATAAGTGGGAAGGAAGATTGACAGGTGGGACAGTTCATGAGGGCAGTACTGAGCTTGAAGGTGAGAACTGGAGGTAAGGTGGAGGGGTGAGAAATGAGGAAACGTGAGGTCCACAATGATGCCCTGGGGTTGAAGGGTCCTGAGGCGGAAGATAAGGTGTTCTTCCTCCAAGCGTCGGGTGGTGAGGGAGTGGCGATTGAGGAGGTCCAGGATCTGCACGTCCTTGGCAGAGTGGGAAGGGGAGTTGAAATGTTCAGCCATGGAGCGGTGGTGTTGATTGGTGTGGGTGTCCAGAGATGTCCTCTAAAGCACTCTGCAAGAAGGCCTCCAGCCTCCCCAATGTAGAGGAGACCAATTTGGGAGCAATGGATACAATAAATGACGTGTGGAAGTGCAGGTGAAACTTTGACGGATGTTGAAGGTGCCCTTTGGGCCTTGGATGGAGATGGTGGTGGGCGCAGGTTTTGCAATTCCTGCAGTGGCAGGGGAAGGTGCCAGGAGGGGAGGGTGGCTTGTTAGGAGGCGTGGACTTGACCAGCTAGTCGCGATGGGAACAGTCTATGCGGAAAGTGGATAGGTGTGGGGAGGGAAATATATCTCTGGAGGTGGGGTCCATTTGTAGGTAGTGGAAATGTCGGCGGATGATGCGATTTATGTGGAGGTTGGTGGGGTAGGTGGTGAGGACCAGGGGGGTTCTGTCCTTGTTGCGGTTGGAGTGGTGGTGTTTGAGGGCGAAGGTGCGGGATGTGGATGAGATGCGTTGGAGGCCATCTTCAACCATGTGATTCCAAAGAAGAAAATCTAAGTGAAATCACTCCACGAAAGCTTGTATCCCATCACCCAGTCACCATTTATTTGCAGTACACAACACTGACCCAGCTAGCTCAGAGCTGGCTCCTACAGTGAGCACAACCCCTAATACCTTTGTTTATTTTTTTATTTTTTTTAGGGAACAGGATACCTGACACTACTATTTATTTCTTTTTTTTATTTAACCCCCACACTACCGCCTAACTGCGGTAGTGCTTATTTTTCCCCCAGCCCCCATGGTGTGTGTGTGCAGGTGTGAGACACAGTGAGAGACACAAAGTGCACGAATCTTTATTCAATTAATACCTTTGTTTATTTCTGTCAACCATGGCTCCCTGATTGGACCAGGTTAACAATCACAATCAAGGAATTCCTTCTATGAGATGCACCTGGCTGACCTCATTCCAATCACTACACTGAGTTTACCCAGTCTCTCTTCTTGGCTAAATTGTTCCATTCCAGGCAATATCATGATGAATTATCTCTGCATGCCCACCAGTGCAATTACATCCTTCCTATAATGCGGTGACCAGAATTGAACTCAGTACTCCAACAGTGGCCCAACTAAAATTCTGTACAGCACCAACATAACCTCCCTGCTCTTTTCTTCATTAACCTATTTTCATAATCAACCTGTTGACAAATGTTACTACAAATTTCTGAAACAGGTGCGACTTGAACTTAGGCCTCCTGGTCCGGGGTAGGGACACTACCATTGCACGACAAGACAGCCCTATTTCCTGGTCTTAAAGTCTGTGCCTCAGCTGATAAAAGGCAAGTGTCCTGTATGCCTTGACTATTTATTAACCTATCTTGCCACCTTCAGGGATTTATGGGAAAGCACTCCAAGATCTCCCTGCTCTTTGAGCTTTCTAATGTCCTAATTAATGAAATTATCTGTCGCCTTGTTACTTCTTCCAAAATGCATCAACTCTCATGTATCAATGTTAACTTCCATCTGCTGTTGAACTGCCCATCTGACCGACCCATTTATATCTACCTGCAATCTAAGATCTTCCTTACTGTCAACCACCGGGCCAATCGTGTTTCAGCCAGAAAATTATTCTACGTTCACCCTCTAAACATTCTCATCTACATAATTTATATATATCATGAACAATAAGGAACTCAGCATTGATCCCAAGATCAATTATCCTGGATTCCTTGCGCTTTTACCTTCTTCATCAATCTCTAATGTTGTACCTTGATAAAGACTTTGCTTAAACCCACATAAACTACAACTACTGCATTACCCTCATCTCGATGATAGGTCACCTTGAAAAATTCAACCAGATTTCTTGGGCATGACCATTCTCTGACAAGGCCATGTTGATTATCCTGATTAAATCTTGCCTCTCTAAATGAAGATTAATTCTCTTTCAGAATTTTCTCCAATTGTTTCCCTACTACTGAAGTGAAATTCACTGGTCTTTAATTCACTGGTTTAACACTACCAACCTTCTTGACAAGTGGAACCAGATTAGCTGTTCTCCAGCTTTTTTGGCACCTTCCCTGTGGCCAAAGAATTCAAAATTTAGGTCAGGGTACCTGTGATTTCCTGATATCTTGCAATAAATTCTACCATAATAATTGAAAAGTGTATTGTTAAAATAAATAATATCATTAATTTACACTGAATCAGTCTTCAAGACTATCCAATGTGAATGGCATAACAAGCTAGTGGTCACAGAACTAGAGGGTTGGGGTAATAAAGCTGTAGTTTAGTTGTGGAGTTCTTTATAATATCACATACTAAGGCAGCAAAGTTCAAATGGTCTGAGTGTGCCAACTGGATCTAACAGGTTAAATTTCAGCCTCCTTGCTCAATGTCAATGAAAATATAAGCAATACTGATGGTTAAGTGTGATATTAAATTGGTGACTATAAACATAGTTCAATATCATGTCATCGCTACAAAAATATATTGTCAAATAACTCAAGAGGTTTTAAATGGAATTATTTTGCAATTCTCAACATAATTAGAATAGAATACAACCCAAATATTAATATTTTATTGCAAATTGACAGGATCAAATGAAAATAGAGTTTGAAAAGTTTGTAATTGAATGGAAAGATGATGTAATTAATTCTGGCAAATCAATGTCAAAAATTTAGTTCCTTATCTCAAGCTACAAAAGTTTCTTTTTGGAGGTAGGTGTGTTTTTGTCTTATTTTTGCATTGTCAAATTGTCATCACTATTATTCAGCATGAATGGTACAGCTCATTTTACTTGGTCATTATTAGAATGTTGAATATGTTGTAGAGACAGCATCAGCAACAAATATTAGAACAGGATCTCCTCAGAGCGATCAGTGGCTTCCTGTGCCTTATAAATTAATGACGATTTGGTTAGGCTTCAAGACAACAAAAAAGTTTGCAATGATCTCCACCCTTCGTAGTGCATTTGTAAAAAGAGGTTTTCAATTGGAATTTAAATATTATGTAGTTTCACTTTCATTTCCTCATAAAAGTGACAGTGCATTTTAAAAAAAAATTCACCTTTACCATTTTTAGAATATTTTGTGTTCAATCAGATGAAGGATGTCATACTTGGAAACACTCAGTGAGGTAATAGGAGTACGATGTAACACAAAAAAATTAAGAATTTTCAAACTTCAGTAGAATGGCTTGTATATTAAGCCTGAATATCTGACTTATGACAAAGACAAAACTTCATGTTGTGTACAAGCAAAGCAACAGCTCAAGCGAATTTCCTGCTTATGTAAGTTATTTTATAGGCAGGGATCTAAAGCCAAGAAACACATGCACAAGAGATCAAGTTACTCCTTAGGGAATAAAAACAAAAAATTGCTGGAGAAACTCAGATCTAGCAGCATCTATACAGAAAGAAATAGAATTAATGTTTCTAGTTCAATAAGCCTTTTCCTCAGAACAGTTTTACGATTTACAAAGATTTGTTAGCGATCTTCATTTTCACTAAGCCCAAGACTGTATTGTCCCAAATGTTTACTTTCATGGAATCAAGAATTATCATATTAAAAATTGAAAATGCTCATGCTTGCATCACTAAGACTTGTTCCACTGGATAAATTAGAAGTTTGAAGTCTTTAAACTTCCAACTTTAATAGCAAGGAAGAAACAAAAACAAGTTCTGTGCCTTCCTTGGTCCCCAATTGTTTACATTGGTTTAGGCTTGTTGACATCAATTTACACATTCCAAAACATACTGAGATTGGCAGAACAAAAATTGCTATATCATGTGATTTCTTGCACCAAACAACACTGCCAATGTGATAATGGTCTGTGTGCTGCCCTATATGTCAGCTCATGAAACATAAACTACAAGGATCAAGTGTTTGTTGAGGCAGATGTCTGGAAGTGTATTAAAGAACACTATTTACACTGCTTTCAAGTCACAAACTTGCACACAGTCTGGGTTCTACATTATTAATGTAATTACATACACATAACTCACTTATGAACATATTGACTGCATTACATAACATGACTGAAGGCAAGATGGAATACCTTTGCACCAAATATCACATGCTGTGTAATTGTCTCAAAAGATACAATGCCTACCTGGTCTGCAATCTATGCAATAATACAACAGTAACACAAATGCCAGTTGGCAAAGTCAGCATCAAAATATGTGCAAATTATAATGCCAATTCAAGAAATTCAAAGCCATTATAATTTTGTTACCAGTCATTTGTGTCAGCAATAACAAATTTAAAAATCAATAAGGCCTGTCAACAAATGCAAAAATATCCTAAACCCAGTCAAATTGATGCAAACACTGAAGAAAATGGGGGGACAGCATCAGTGGAGGTTGATTCAAAGCATCTGGCCTTAAGATCATGGTTGGAGTATCAGTAATGGTTCAGATTAGATTAGATTACTTAGATTAGATTACTTACAGTGTGGAAACAGGCCCTTCGGCCCAACAAGTCCACACCGACCCGCCGAAGCGCAACCCACCCATTCCCCTACATTTACCCCTTACCCAACACTACGGGCAATTTAGCATGGCCAATTCACCTGCCCTGCACATCTTTGGACTGTGGGAGGAAACCGGAGCACCCGGAGGAAACCCACGCAGACACGGGGAGAACGTGCAAACTCCACACAGTCAGTTGCCTGAGGCGGGAATTGAACCCGGGTCTCTGACGCTGCGAGGCAGCAGTGCTAACCACTGTGCCACCGTGCCGCCCACAAACTTCAATTAACTTATATGGATGATAAAGGACAGTAAATGCATCTCCTACCCACTGTGTTATCAACCTCACACATTCTTCCATGAATTCACATCATTCACTCACCTCATCCTCAACAGTACACTCATGTTCCAGTTTCATGCACTTTCCTACTTAGTTATGATAGGAACAACACTCAAGCAGCACGTAACGTATTCAATGATATCCTTCTCTCAAAGGACAAGGTCACACAGAACAGGAAGGAGCAACAGAGAACTTTCAGAAACAGGCATGCACAAATTTTGAACCATTGGGAGAAGGTGGTGATGCAAATTATTGGGTTATTGAGGCCATTGCAAGTAGCTCACTGAAACATCAAGGATGACCAGTGTAAGGCACCATCTCAAATTCTACTTGATATTCATCCTGTTTTCTGGCATGTAGGGTGAATTCCTGTTTCTGTGACTGTGAACTTATAGGTTTCCACTGCAACACCTTTCTTTCATCAACTGCCCACTTCTGTATTGGCACTTTTAGATATCCAAGACCTGACCAGCCTCACTATGAAAGGGCAAGGTCAGCTTTCTGAGATGAAGAAGTACCATCATCTGATCTGGCCATTGCAACCAATAGTTCAGATACTGGTAGTGAATTAATTTTAGAGGAGAGTGTAGAAATGGGTGAGCATATACTGCATCAGCACAGAATCAATAAACTGAAATAGGCTTTATCCAGAAGAGTGGAATGGACAATCAATTTGGCAGAAGGCAAAAGTACAAAAAAATTACTGTAGACGACACAGATCAGGACTTAACTCTTTTTAAAATATGTTTGCAAACTGTGGGCATTACGAACTAAGCCAACATTTGTTGTCTGCTGTTAGCTGTTATGGCCTACAAGAGAAAGGTGTTAGCATGCACACAGAAATGCTTGGTGCATTGATGGGCTTTGCACAATACCTGTTGTCACTGTCAAGGCTCAAATGAAACAGTTGATTGAACTTTGTACTCGAGTTTAGAGTTCTTACGGCTCCTGTGGTATAGATCAACAATAAAAAAAACTGACCAAATGGTGTCCATCAATGCTCTTGATCCCTTTAGAGGTATGTGAGCATTGCAGGGAATACAGTGCTTTAAAAAAAAATTGTAATTTTCCAGATTCCTGTGGTACAGTGATCGTGTCCTTACCCCTGGTCCAGGAAGCCTGGGTTCAAGTCCCAGCTGCTCCAGAGGTGAATAATAACATTTGTGAACAGGTTAGTTAAATAAATAGGTTAAATAAAAAGGAAAAGCAAATCAGGGCAGGATGTACACATTAAATGGTAAGGTCTTGGGGAGTGTTGCTGAACAAAGAGACTTTGGAATGCAGGTTTATAGTTCCTTGAAAGTGGAGTCACAGTTAGATAGGCTAACGAAGGTGTTTGGTATGCTTGCTTTTATTGGTCGGTGCACTGAATTTAGGAATTAGGAGGTTATGTTGTGGCTGCGCAGGACATTGGTTAGGCCACTTTTGGAATAGTGTGTGCAATTTTGGTCTCCCTGTTATGGGAAGGGTGTTGTGAGAGTCCTGAAGAAGGGCATGTGCCCGAAACGTCGAATCTTCTGTTCCCTAGATGCTGCCTGACCTGCTGTGCTGTTCCAGCAATAAAGTTTCAGCTTTGATCTCCAGCGTCTGCAGACCTCACTTTCTCCCCTGTTGTGAGAGTTGAAAGGGTTCAGAAAAGATTGACTAGGATGTTGCTAGGGTTGAAGAGTATGAGCTACAGGAGAGGCTGAATACACTGGTGCTATTTTCCTTGGAGTGGAGGTTGAGGGGTCACCTTACAGCAGACCTGGGCATTTTACGGCCCGCGGGCCATATCTGGCCCTTTGGTCATTCTTGTCTGGCCCGCATGAGGTCAATCTTAAATTAGAATATAAATGAAAAAGTATTTATGCCACGCATGCAATACAACTGTGTTGCTTTTGTTTTGTAAAGGATGTGTTTTTTATTTACATATGGACGCACATGCATGTGTATGTGCGTGCGCGAACAGTTAAAAGTGATGCTTGCTGGCTAGCCCTCAAAATGTCAGCTCACGCCAAGACAAGTTATGTCATATCCCACAAAATCGTTTTCTGATGGAGAGTTTATAAAGGAGTGCTTTTGGACTCTGCAGAACTAATATGCCCGGAGAAAAAGGAGGCATTTGAGAATGTGCCCCTCTCCCAACGCACTGTAACGAGATGAATTGGGGATATCGCAAGAAATCTGGAGCTTCAGCTGCAGCACAGAGCAGTCAACTTTGACTTTTTTTCCTTGGCTTTGGATGAGAACTGTGACGTGCGTGATACAGCCCAGCTACTTATCTTCGTACGTGGGATAACTACGGACTTTAAAATCACGGAGGAGCTGGCAGCCATGCAGTCAATGAAAGGAACAACAACCGGTAATGATTGGTTCATGGAGATAAATGCATGTTTGGACACGTTGGGACTAAAATGGGACCAGCTGGCAGGTGTGGCAATGGATGGTTGTCCAAATCTAAAAGGAAAAAATGTTTTTCATGTGGCCCCTTGGAAGAATTAATTTCCCACCCCTGCCTTAGAGATTTATAAAATCATAAGGGGCATGGATAGGGTAAGTAGACAAGATATTTTCCCTGGTGCTGGGGAGTCCAGAAATAGAGGGCATAGGTTTAAGGTGAGAGGGGAAAGATTTAAAAAATGACCTAATGGGCAACATTTTCGAGCACAGGGTGGTGTGTATATGGAATGAGCTGCTAGTAGTAGTAGTGGAGGCTGGTACAATTATAACATTTAAAAGGCATCCAGATGATTATACAAGTAGAAAGAGGTTAAAAGGATATGAGTCAAATGCTGGGAAATGGGACAAGATCACTTTAGGATATCTGGTCGGCATGGACAAGTTGAACCGAAGGGTCTGTTTCCGTGCTGTATATCTCTGTGACTCTAAAAAGATTGGACTTCGCTGGGCTCCTTTATGGACGGCACAGTGGTTCAGTGGTTAGCATTGCTGCCTCACAGCTCCAGGAACCCAGGTTCAATTCCCCCATTTGGCGACTGTGTGGAGTTTGCACATTCTTCCAGTGTCTGCAAGGGTTTCCTCCGGGTTCTCCGGTTTCCTCCCACAATCCAAAGATGTGCAGGCCTGGTGAATTGGCCATGTTAAATTGCCCATAGTGTTAGGTGCATTAGTCAGGGGTAAATGTAGGGGAATGGGTCTGGGTGAGTTACTCTTCAGAGGGCCAGTGTGAACTTGTTGGGCCAAAGGGCCTGTTTCCATACTGTAGGGAATCTAATCTAATCCTGTGCTGCAGTGATAGCATCCTTACTCCTGGACCAGGAGACTCTGGTTCAAGTCCCACCTGCTCCAGAGGTGTGTAATAACATAGTCTGAACAGGTTAATTAGACAAATTGGTTAAATAAACATAAGGTGGAATTTCTTCGGGCTCATGTGTCACAATGGTAATGTCCCTATCTCTGACCAGAAGGCACAGGCTCAAGTCCTACCTGCTCCAGAGTACGAGAACACCTCTTGAACAGGGTGGTTAGAAAATAAAAAAGATTGAAGTTCTTGCATGGATGATTTGGTGGTAGGAAGAGATATAAAAAAAAGCTGAATGCAGCAGCACTTCTGAATATAAAACAAAGCAAATGAAAACATCGCTAGTCTTTGCTCTTGTGGTACCCCTATGCTAGGAAACCTGGGTTCAAGTCCCACCTGTGCCAGAGGTGTACAAGAACATTTCTGAACAAGTCAATTAGAAAATATATTTTAAAAGACGACCAGAATTCGTCCTTTGTGACGGCTAGCTTCTGGACCTTGAAGAGACAGGTGGAAAAATGATTGCACTATACCAGTGATTTACAATAAATCACTGAAAAGTTTTTGCAGCCTAATTCAATGTCTGAATCTCCATCTATTAGACATGGTGGCAGAGGATTAAATCTGATCACTCCAGGTGGCAAGAGAAAGAAAATAGAAAATAATTCAGTTTTCAACAGAAGCAAAGCTGTGTCTTTTTAGGAAGGAATAAAATTACAGAACGAGTTGTAACTGACCTGGACAACAAAAAAAAAAGGGAATAGGCATTTTCATGCAACTATTGGACTGAGTATACAAAGAAATGATTTGTTAGAAGCCTGAGGAATGGTCAACATTTTATACCTTTATTAAGATGAACAATCAGTTCATAGAAGAGTATACCATGGAGTTTGAAGATTATACAAATAGCTAGAGAAATTGAATCTAGATATTACTGAGGCTATGCTGGTGTTTAAACCATCAAATTGTGCACAAATCTCAAACACCGATATACTTCTGGCATTGACAGCTGTTTAATGTCATATAATAATTTTGTTTCTGAACAAATTTTTGTTGCCTTTAAAAAACTTTCACGATGATGACATTACCAGATAGCTTTATGTGCCATTTTGGGAGCTCTAAAATTACTGACTCTCAAAGTCAAAAGTGCATATGCTTCTACAAGGATGAATTGGCTGAAAGACTGAGGGGTGTCATTGCAGAATCGTTTTAATACATTATTATGTTATTGTATTAATGGCTGAAGAATTAAGTCTGCCTTAGTTACTGAATCATTCAATTCTGCCATATTAGATAGTGGCTATACCTCAACAGTATGTGGGATCAATTGACTGAACGGTTATTTGGAAACACTGCACAAAGCAGACAAAAACAGGGTCTAAGGATAGGAAAGCTTTAAAGAGGGTGATCTCTCCTGTGAATTAGCAGGGCTCCATCTGATTTTTAAACTTCTCAATGAAGGATAGTGCATTATCATCAGTATGAACTAGTATTTCCTTGTTTACATGCTAGTTAAAGCCTTCATAGTACTGAAGAACCAACAATAAGAATTTTTCCATGGTAGTGCATTTCCTCTGATACCGGTTTAGTTTCTTGGAGGATTCCCCACTGGCTTCTATCATGACTCATCACCCTGTCTCAAGAGAGCACCCAGTTCCAAATCATTAGCTTGAAAAGCCGTTTGGAAAGGTTTGGAAAAATAAGAAGTGGTCAACACTAGTTCATTTATTAAGATTGCCTTTAGCTTCTCAAATGTCGTATGATATTCTTCTGAACATTCCATTTTTGCTTTTTTCTTTAAAAAAAAATTTGGTATAGGAACAGCTATTGTACAGAAATTACACATGAAATTCCAGTAAATTCCACACATTCTTAAAAGCCTCATGATTTCTCATTTAGTTTTTAGAACGGAGAATTTTGTGAGGGCCTTAAGTTTCTCTATCTTTGGTACACCAATCGTGGTCCAACCATATGTCCCAAGGACTCTTGCATTCACAAATTCAGTTTTTGCTAAAGTTATTAGTAAACTAATCAACCTTAATGTATAAATAGGACTGCAACTTGTCTTACATACTCATCCCAAACAATTCTACAAATTGCAACATCAATTAAATAAACTGCACAGTTGCAAACTCCAGCTATTATTTGACTTATAGGCTTCTGGAATATGGCTGAGGTGCTCTTAACCTAAATGGCATCACGTGATAGTTATATAAACCATATGGTATAACAAAAACCAAACTTTCTTTAGCTGTTGATGACAATGGCACTTGCCAGTACTTTTCAACAGATCAATCTTAAAAAGGAATGAGGCACAACCTACCCTATCAATGCAATCTTCCAATTGTGAAATTGGGTACAATTTTTTTCTTGTGATTGCATTTACCTTTCTATGATCTAGACAAAGTCTAGTTGATCAACCTGCTCCAGGAATTAACACTACTGTTGTCTGAGCTAAAGGGAGAGGCTGAATAGGCTGGGGCTGTTTTCCCTGGAGTGTCGGAGGCTGAGGGGAGACCTTATAAAGGTTTACAAAATTATGAGGAGCATGGATAGGATAAATAGATAAAGTCTTTTCCCTGGGGTCAGGGAGTCCAGAACTAGAGGGCATAGGTTTAGGGTGAGAGGGGAAAGATATAAAAGAGACCTAAGGGGCAACTTTTTCACACAGAGGGTGGTACGTGTATGGAATGAGCTGCCAGAGGAAGTGTGGAGGCTGGTACAATTGCAACATTTAAGAGGCATTTGGATGGGTATATGAATAGGAAGGGTTTGAAGGGATATGGGCTGGGTGCTGGCAGGTGGGACTAGATTGGGTTTGGATATCTGGTCAGCATGGACGGGTTGGACCGAAGGGTCTGTTTCCATGCTGTACATCTCTGTGACTCTATGTGCTGAACCTCTGTTTCCACCTGAATTCGTGCTTCTGGGATGTTGCTATTGCCTTTCCTACACCTGTATATATTTTGATAATGTACTGCATTGAGGCATACCTCTACAGATTGCCTTATATTTTCTCAGTAGTCTTACAAGATAATTCCTCTAAAATGTGAGAACAGAGTGATTACCTGTCCCAGTATTTCCATACTTGCTAGTCAAATTGCAACCTTCGAGAACTGTCTCTTTCTCTTTCTGCCTCTCTCTCATTCTCCATTACTCTTACACACTTGCTCCTCCTTATCCTCTGTTATGATAACAATTTTGCAGGAATCTTTGCCTATATTCATCAGACAATAATGCACATGCATCTAAAATTGTTACCTTTATTGTTTCATAATCTTAAATAACTTGTTCTGTCAGCGAAGTATACATTTTCTGTACTTTGCTCATGTAGAGTTGGTTGACAGGTAATGTCCTGTCCTCTTTTACCCAATTCATTTGTTTAGGCATCTTCTCAAATGACATGAAGAATGTCTCCTTTTCCTCAAATTTGGTAGGGTCTGTCCGAACTTAAACATTTCCGTATGAGACTTTAAATTATGACTCAGATTCTCCACATCATGACCTGCATCAGTATCTGGTCTCCTATTTGAATGGTGCCATTTTTGGTTTATATTCATGTTCTGCCTCATCTCTTTCTCTTTGCACTTGTAATTCTAATTGTCAAACTTCCATTTCCTACTTTAATTTGATTTCACTTTCCTTATATTTTTCTGACATCTCTAGTTTCTTCATCCTTTCCTATTCCAGCTGCTTCAACAGTAAGTGAATATCACCTGATTCCGATATTTCACTGCCTGAAGTACTCCGCCTTTTTACATTTCCTCTGAACCCAAATGCTGTGATAGTGTCTCAATCATGTCTGCATTTTTATCTGTCAGATAATACTATCTGGCATCTAAGTCTGGCATCGGCAACTCTGCCACCTGCAGGAAATCCTTTGCTGTTTCCAAAGCCATATCTGAAGTGCAGTACTGAAAACTGGAGTTTTCCTTCATCTGTATTATTTACCAAATTACACCCAGATCACCACTGTCTCTGCTTGCAATCAAATCCAATTCAAATCAAATTCAAATTCCAGACGAGCCCACTAACTTTGTTATGACCCACTGGGACAGTGCACATAAATCAGCCCTGCTATTCACAGAGTCAAAGTTTTTTTTTTGAAAGGGTCCACAAAGAACCCCAATTTACCTCACTTTTAGGCCAAGTTTGATAGAAGGCAAAGGCCAAATTTCTATACTAAACAAAAATTATCATTTCTTGTAAGTAATTGGACTAAGACCAGTAAACAGGTATAAAGTATGAGCATAAACCACGACTGACTAAAAATCTAAAAATAAACTCCTCGTCTCTCTTTCTCACAAAAAAAGGAAATAGATTATTAGCAAACAACAGAAAAAAAACTAGAAAGTTAGTTCAGTGGTCTTCGTTTCCCAATACATATATTGGAATGATCCACCCTTGGTCGGCCAGGCTCTTAATGTTCAGTTGTTTTTCTACGGAAGCTTCCACTAGCTTGTAAGCAGAACAGCGTGACTGATTCACTTAGAAAATTTGAATTTATCAAATCAAAAGTCACAGTTCACAGGAACTGCTATATGAAAGGTAACCTGTTTTCTTCAAGCTTATACTTTGTTTTTTACTGCAGAGAGCAAGCGTTGGGATAACAACTGTGCACACTACTGTCCTTTTTCTCTGTGTCAATTTATCTGTAACTTGTTTCTTGTTTCAACTGGTTCAGTCAGCCAACAATCAGCTTTACTTGTACGTTACTCTACTCCTGATCAACTGCACGTTGCATTAACCCTTGACCACAAATAACAGAGTTCACGATAGGTATCAAATTCCAAATTGTGAAATTGCGTGGCTAACCTGATAAACTCTTATTTTTTAAGAAGTTCTTTCTCCCTAGTCGGCAGTTTTCAAAGATACAAAAATGAAAAGATACTATTCTTAAATGTGTCATCATTTCTCTAAACTCCAGAAGTTACAAACTTAGCCTGTTAAACCATCCATTCCATCTATTAGTGCAATTAATTTTCTCTGAACTATTTTCAATGCATTAACATCTTTACTTAAATAAGGAGACCAATATCATGCGTAGGTCTAAATATCAGGTCTAAATCTCACTAATACCCTTATAACTGAAGCATAATCACCCGACTTTTCTGCTCCATTTCCCTCATAATAAATAACAGCTTACCTAACTACTTGATATACCTTTACTGACTGATGCAGTAGGACACCAAGATCCCTCTGCAACTTTAGAGTTCTGCCATCTCTCACCATAATAATAGATAATACGCCTTTTTGAAACTCTTTCTTGCCAAAATGGACAAATGCACATTTTCTCACATTATACTCCATATGCTTTGTCCACTCATTTAACATGCATATCCCTTTAGGGCCTCTTTATGCCCACTTTCCCACATAATCTAGTAATCAAATTTTTGTCCACTCACTTAACAAATCTATTTTTCTTAGCACTTTTTTTTGTATCCAAGTTTGATCGGGTGGAATTGGTTGAGAAAGATTCATCTTGATAGGCTCAATGTTTTTCGATTAGAAAATGGCTGCCTGAGTGAAGTGCTAATTAAATACCCAGCCATTTGTTAGGACAGTCGAGGGACTATAGAAGGAGCCAAAACCACAGAACATGTTGACCAGAAACAATTCTGCGATTTTGCAAGGCTTGTCCGGTGCCATTTGCCTTGTTTGCAAAAGTAGAAGCAGAATCATCAAACCCAGTAGAGTTTGCTGAATGGGTGGCATTGGCCGTACTGACTGTGAATATAACAGGGATTTTAAACAAACAGTAAACTGCTGCTCAATTGTAAAAATACTCAATCCATCACAGAGGGGTTATGCGCAAAGCTGGCCATTGGGGTCCTTCATTAAGCTGGACATGAGCCATGCATACCTGCAAGTGCAGTTAGATAAGGATTCCTAGAAGGATGCCACAATACCCATAAGGGTTGGTACTAAGATACAAAACTGTCATTTGGGGTATCGTCAGCCTGTGCCATTTTTCAGTGCACGTTGGAGAACATTTTACAAGGTCTATCCCAGGTTGCCATTTATCCAGATAACAGGGAAGAGCAATAAAGAGTACCTAAAGAACTTGGACATAGTCCTTAGACATTTCTCTAAGGTGGCCGTACATTTTAGAAGGGAAAAATAAGTAGAATTTATGATTTGGGCACCTCAAGTGACCTACTTGGGCTACAGAGTTGACAAGATTGGGTTACGCTCGTTGGAACATAAAAGACAGGGTAATCAACAGTACTCCGACTCCCACGTCTGTACTGGAGCTTAGGTCTTTCCTTGGACTGGTGAATTATTATGGAAAGTTCAGATGTAGCCTGGCCTCCATCTTGGCACCCTCACATCTGCTACTGAAAAAGGGGCAGCCTTGGAAATGGCCTCGTAGCCAAAATGTAGTCTTCAAGGAAGTGAAGAAGCAGCTATCATCATCTAAGGTGCTGGCACATTATGATCCCAATCAAGACGTGGTGCTGACATGTGATGCCTCCCTATACGGTATCAGGTAGCGTTGGCCCAATGGAGAGTAACCCTCAGGAGCATATGTTTCCCGGACCTTGGCAGATGCAGAGCGCAAATACGCACAGATAAAGAAAGAAACAAGGCTGTCATCTTTGGTGCGAGCAAGTTCCACCAATACCTTTTGGGACATAAATTTGTAATAGTAACAGACCTCAAAATCCTGCTAGGGATACTCAAAGAGGGTAAGGCCGTGTTACCTACAGTTTCAGGTTGAGTTCAGCAGTGAGCTCTCATTCTCATTCGTACAATTACAAGTTAGAACTATGTCCGAGTGGCCAAGTAGCAAACACTGATACCTTGAGCCACCTCCTACTGGCCAGTAAACCACTCATGACACTGCCACCACAAGAGTGTATTCTTGTTTTAAACTTATGGGCACCCTTCCGGTCACCATTGTTGATATCAGACTTTGGACGTTAAAAGGATCCGGTCCTGGTAAAACTAACACAGCTGGCGGCGATGGGGTAAATAAAAGGGACATCAATAGACAATAGGTGCATGAGTAGACTCTTCGGCCCTTTGAGCCAGCACCACCATTCATTATGACCATGGCTGATCATCCACAATCAGTATCCTGTTCCTGCCTTATCCCATAACCCTTGATTCCACTAGCTTTAAGAGCTCTATCCATCTCTTTCTTCAAAGTATCCAGAGACTTGGCCTCCACTGCCTTCTGGGGCAGAGCATTCCATATATCCATTCTTTGGGTGAAGAAGTTTCTTCTCAACTCTGTTCTAAATGGCCTGCCCCTTAATTTTAAACTGTGTCCTCTGGTTCTGGACTCACCCATCAGCAGAAACATGCTTCCTACCTCCAGAGTGTCCAAGCCTTCAATAATCTTATACATCTCAATCAGATCTCCTCTCATCCTTCTAAACTCAAGTGTATACAAGTCCAATCGCCCCAATCTTTCAACATATGATAGTCCCGCCATTCCAGGAATTGACCTTGTGAACCTACGCTGCACTCCCTCAATAGCCAGAATGTCTTTCCTCAAATTTGGAGACCAAACCTGCGCACGATACTCCAGGTGCGGTCTCATTAGGGCCCTGTACAACTGCAGAAGGACCTCTTAGCTCCTATACTCAATTGCTCTTGTTATGAAGGCCAGCATGCCATTATCTTTCTTCACTGCCTGCTTTAGCTGCATGCTTTCTTTCATTGACTGACGGAAAAAGTGAGGACTGCAGATCCTGGAGATCAGAGCTGAAAATGTGTTGCTGGAAAAGTGCAGCAGGTCAGGCAGCATCCTAGGATCAGGAGAATCGACGTTTCAGGCATGAGCCTTCTTCAGGAGCCCTTCTTGAGTTTTCTGCTCCATTGATTCTGTTGTCTTTCTTAACTTCTCTTATTCTCACTTTCCCTTTAACTTCATTCTTAAATTTCTAGTTTGTCCCTACCCCACCACTACTTAGTTTAAACACACCTGTGTTGTAGTGGCAAACTTGCCTACCAGATTATTAAGGTGTAACCTGTCCCTTTTGTAGTAATTTATCCTTACCGCAAAACATACTCCGGTGATCCCAAGAATTTAAATCCTTGCTTCCTGCACCAGTTCCTCAGATACACATTCAAGTCCATTATCTCCCTTTCTGGACCTAGTGAGACTAAACCACCATAAAGAATGACATTTTATTAGGGGGAATAAAGTGATTGTCCCGAGCAGATATTGGCTGAACTCTAGCAGTGACATTCATGGGCATTCAAAACAAAGATGTTGGTGAGAAGCTATGTCTGGTGGCCAGGATTGGATGCAGACAAAGTGTCATTGGTGGACAGTGCCCAGAATGCTAACAAGGACAAAAATTATCTCCAGCAGCTCCCCTGCATTCGTACCAATGGCCAGGTAAACTCTGGACTCGGTTACATGTGGACTATGTCAACCCTTTCACGGGCTCAACATTCTTAGTCATTATAGACACTCACTT
Source organism: Chiloscyllium plagiosum (assembly GCF_037043375.1). NCBI lineage: Eukaryota > Metazoa > Chordata > Chondrichthyes > Orectolobiformes > Hemiscylliidae > Chiloscyllium > Chiloscyllium plagiosum. The sequence goes on from NW_028270156.1 coordinate 44,567,158, forward strand.
AAAGTGTTTGGATGTGCAGAGTTCATTCGTCAAACACAGGAATGATGGGTGAAAAGCTGCGATCATCTTTTGCAATAGATAGAAGTGTTGGTCACTGGGCCATTTACCTGCAGGGAATTTGAATATTTCCAAACGTTGAGTGGCATTCAGCATAAAAGGACAGCTCCGTACCAGCTACTGTCCAATGGTCCCAAGGTAAAATGCAGTCCAAAGTTTGAAGGCAAGCATAAAGAAATAGTCTTGATACGAAATTGTCCCAGTTCCTATTTGATTATTGGACCTTATTTCATGCAACTACAGGGATAACTCCAGCAGAGTTGCTAATGGGGAAAAGACTGCACACAACGTTAAATCTGATTTTTCTGGAAGGGACGGGGGAGCAAATAGCATCAGGAATGCCTATGCCAGTCACACAACTCTGCTAAGTGAGCGAGACCCTTTACTTCAGGGAACAAAGTTTGGTAAGAGGCACGATTGATGTGAGGTCAGGTCCTGAGATGAACCACGCTTGGATTGGTGCGGCACCTTGATGAAGCAGATGGACCACATTACAGCTGCAAACTCAAATGGGTCAGGAGCAAACCAGCCCAGTCTCTCACAACAGCAGGAAAGGCGATCAGAATCCATGGTTCTCACCATCCGTCTCGCAAAAAACCCTTGGAGACTGCAATGGACACGGCAGGTGTCTCAGCCTCGATACTTTTACCGCCTAAAGAGGATAAAATTCTTTTGAGACACTCCAGACTCAAAAGGCAGACTGCAGTCTGATACACGTTGCCTATGACCAAGGTTGAGTAGGAGGACGCGAATCTGGTGAAAATAAAACCCGAGACACTACATGAAAAGTAACAGGCACCAGACTTAGAGGGAGAGGGATGTTGTGTCAGTAATAAGGTCTGCCAGGTGGACCTCAGAATAAAAGCTCCCTGATTGGGGTTGTTAATCTGGTCCAATCAGGGAGCCCTGGCTGACTGATTAAAAACAAGAGTGCAACTCTATTTTGATTTAGTCCCTACCCTCCCCCTCACTGTTCTGATCACACAGCACTGCCCTTTGATGTGAAGGGCAGTGTTTGTCACTGGCCACCCGGGTGTTTTCCTATCTTCCTGGTGGTGGAATTTGAATAAAGATTCGTGCACTTTGTGTCTTTCACTGTGTCTCACACCTGCACACACACACCATGGGTGCTGGGGATAAAATAAGCACTACCGCACTTAGGTGGTAGTGTGGGGGTTAAATTAAAAAAAATAATAATTAAATAATCAGATGATCGGTTACGTTAGAGCCCAGAAGAAAAAAAATAAAAACAAGAGTGCGCCCTCGAATAAGGGCACAGCTTGTCACTGGCCACTTGGGTGTTTCTTTTCTTCCTGGTGGTGGAAATTGAATAAAGATTCGTGCAACTTGTGTCTCACACCTACACAAACACACCATGGGTGCTGGGGAAAAATAAGCACTACCGCAGTTAGGCGGTAGTGTGGGGGTTAAAGAAAAAGAAATAAAAAAAAGGACTAAAAAAAATAAAATAAAATAAACAGGAGTGTAGCACTGCCAAAAAGAAAAAAAAACAAACAGGAGAAAAACAAAAATAAAAATAAAAACTAGAGTGCGCCCTCGAATAAGGGCATAGCTTGTCACTGGCCACTTGGGTGTTTCTTTTCTTCCTGGTGGTGGAAATTGAATAAAGATTCGTGCAACTTGTGTCTCACACCTACACAAACACACCATGGGTGCTGGGGAAAAATAAGCACTACCGCAGTTAGGCGGTAGTGTGGGGGTTAAAGAAAAAGAAATAAAAAAAAGGACTAAAAAAAATAAAATAAAATAAACAGGAGTGTAGCACTGCCAAAAAGAAAAAAAAACAAACAGGAGAAAAACAAAAATAAAAATAAAAACTAGAGTGCGCCCTCGAATAAGGGCATAGCTTGTCACTGGCCACTTGGGTGTTTCTTTTCCTCCTGGTGGTGGAAATTGAATAAAGATTCGTGCACCTTGTGTCTTTTACTCTGTCTCACACCTGCACACACACAACATGGGTGCTGGGGAAAAAATAAGCACTACTGCAGTTAGACGGTTGTGTGTGGGGTTTAATCTAAATAAACAGGAGTTTTAAAAAAAAGAAAAAAAACAAGAGTGCAAGGGCACAGCTTGTCACTAGCCATTTGGGTTTTTTTTCTTCTTCCTGGTGGTGGAAATTGAATAAAGATTCGTGCACCTTGTGTCTTTCTCTGTGTCTCACAACAGCACACACACAACATGGGTGTGGCAGGAAAAATAAGCACTACCGCAGTTGGGCGGTAGTGTGGGGGTAATGAACAAAAAGGGAAAAAAACAGCAGTTTAAAAAAAATAAAAACAAGAGCGTGTCCTTGAAGAAGGGCACTGCTTGTCACTGGCCACTTGGGTGTTTTCTTTCTTCCTGGTGGTGGAAATTGAATAAAGCTTTGTATACCTTGTTCCTTTCACCTGCACACACACAACATGGGTGATGGGAAAGTATAAGCACTAACATAGTTCGGCAGTATTAAAAAACAAAGAAAAAAACAGGAGATTAGTAAAAACAAATAAAAACGAGAGTATCACAGTCTCTGTTCACTCAAAGCTGGCTCTGACGAAGGGACCAGTGTCAAGTACTTATGCATATGCAAGTAAAGGATAACTTGGTGATGGGATACCGTCCTCTGTGGAGTTATTTCAGAACCCAAATTCAACAAATAAAGAATTTATTAGTGAAACAAAATGCAAGACATTGAGTCTGTGATGAAGCTAAAATGCTGGAATTAATTTTGTTGATATGTGACACATTACTGGGTGACATGCTTCCCTGCTGGGTAACATATGTACAATCGCAGTTCTGATTCTGAAAGCCATGCTTCCATCTGAGAATGAATGGCAAAAATAATTTATCTAATGATTGCTTAACTCTAAAAATAATCAAATTTTCATGCGACTAAATAAACCAGCAGGAATGCACTATATAACAATATGAATGCTAAGCTGAGCTGCAACACAATGACTATTTAAAGCCACCTCTTCAACATCATCCATTTCTGCTCTATGGACAGCAAGCATAGATTTGATGTAGCAAATAGTCTCTTTTCTGTGCCATGATGGCTGTAACTCTAATGTAGCTTATTGATCCCACGAAGTAGTTTAACATATGTTAAAATATCAGTTTCAATTACTGACAAAACAATTGATGAAAACAATTTTGTCTTCTCCAAGTTCAGGCATGGAGGATACTCAAGAAACAAGGACCAGGACTGGTCAAAAAACACAGACAAGGGTTTCAATACAAGAGCACATGAGAAAACGCAAACAATTCTGTGACGGCAAGATTAAATTAAGTAAGGGAAACAATCCTAGAGGTTTGGTTTGAATGAATGCAACAAAATAAAATAGCAGTGCAAGACCAATTTTTTTTTACAGGAATGGAAACTAAATACGAACATGAAATAGGAGAAATAAACCACTTGGTCCCTTGAGAGCCTGCTCTGTCACTGAATGAGAACATGGCTAAACTAAGTGTTTCAAATTCTTTACTCCCATCTACCAGATGACCTTCAATTCCCTTATCCAACAAGAACCTATTTAAAATGCTTAATGATGTTGCCTCCACCAGCTACTGAAGCAAAAACTACCACAGTTGCACAAGTCTCAAGAAAAATTTCCTTTGCTTTTCCAACGAAAACCTTTGGTTTTTATTTAACTCTAATTTATTCATAATTTAATATCAGGTAGACAGTTCTTACATTGTGAAGGTAGTTTTATATTTAGGGGAATGCTTCATTTTTAAATTTACCATTAATTCAAATTGTGATTTTCTCCGAGTTTGGAATTAGGAAATGTGACTATAAATTTTAAAAGTGAAAACGTTACAAATACACACCTGGAACAGTTTCAAATTAAGCTGAATTTGAACAAATTCTTCTCTTCTGATTAATGGAATATTCACTCCATGACTGAATGTGCAACCACAGAGCAGAAATGAATTAAAGTGCCTTTTAGTAGGCCACACGAAAACTAAAATAATCTGTAACATTCTGCACTAAAAGCCAGAATATATCTAACATTGTGTTTTAAATACTGAACATTTTCCTGCAAACTAAATATTAGATTAGATTCCTACAGTGTGGAAACAGGTCCTTTGGCCCAACAAGTCCACACCAACCCTCCAAAGAGTAACCCACCCCCTCTGACTAATGCACCAAACACTATGGGCAATTTAGCACAGCCAATTCACCTGAGTTGAATTCAATTCACCTGACCTGCACATCTTTGGACTGTGGGAGGAAACCAGAGCACCCGGAAGAAACCCACGCAGACACGGGGAGAATGTGCAAACTCCACACAGACAGTCACCCGAGGCTGGAACTGAACCTGGGACCCTGGTGCTGCCGTCCAATATTCCACTAATATTGGAACAAGTACCTGAACAAACTGGACACAAATCTGTTTACAATACATGTATACTTAGCACATCATCTGAAAACTAAGCTGTATAGCAATTAGAAGCATTTAAAATATTTTAACCCAACAAAGAAAATCTGACAAATACTTAATATATACTTCTGGGAGAGAATACCCTATTCAAGTAGAGCAGGATAAGAGCATTTTGTTTCTGGCATTTTGGAAAACATGCAATTGTACCATCTTATAAAATAATCTTTGTCATGTGTGATCACATTAAAAATGTCAGAAGTTCAAAACTTTATTGTGTGTAGATAATAGTCTGCAGGGACTACATTTATAAAATCTCCTCATTAGGCAGACGTATTTCAAACTATTTGTTCGTTTTTAACCAGAAGTCAAGTAGTGCTTTAAAGTTATTAGCATCTCTAAGGAAGTTTGGCTAAGTCAAGCAAACCCTTTTTCTTCCATTAAAAATCAATATCTTTGAGGGAGATCAGGCAAATGCACTGAGCTTAAAAACAAATGCATTCAAGCAGCATCTAATGTTTTGTATGTATAGCGAAGCAGAGGGAGCAATGTCATAAGGTCAACAAATTACAGAAGTGGACAATAATGCTTGCGTTGTGTTTTAAGGCTTTAAGTTCAATGGAGACTTGGTTATTCTTGAGGATACTGATGAATTCTTCTAATTTTGTTCCTCTGCGGATTCATTCACTCAATGTCAACACAAACACAGGGGCTATTGTTATGACATGATAGCATCCCCCAATAAATAAATTAGGGGACAGAAAGTAGCCCCTGAAAATCAAATATAGCCCTAGAAAGAAAACAAATTGACCTCTCGTGGGCACGTAAATAACAGAAACAACCAGGAAAGACTTTAATTTTCACATTATTTGGGTAAATCAAATTGGCAAAGGCAACCACAAGATGAGTTCATAGTGTATGTTCAGAACATTTAGAACATTACATTCTAGAAACAACCATGAATTAGGATATTTTAGACATGGCAATGAGCAAAGCAGCAGCAGAAAAAGCCTCTTGATAAGAGTTTATCAAATCATAATGGAATTTCACATTCAGTTTGAGGGTCACCAACGTGGGTTTGAAACCAGAGTCTTAAACTTAAATAAAGGCAATTACAAAAGGTATGAATAGATGACAATACTGGACAAGAAAAGTTGCATTCCAAGAACAGCTGAAAATCAAGAGCAGAAAAGGAAATCAGGAAATTTTAAAAATCAGATTCAAAAGAAAAATTATGAGGACAAGTAAAGGGCTTAAATGCTGATCGATCCTCCGGATGTAATGGCCTGAATACAAGGAAGACATTGCCACATTAACCTCATGTTCACTTAGCTTAGTCTGTCATTAGGAAAATGCTCGAGTCTATTGTAAAAGAATGTAGGAACAGAGCATTTAAAAATGCATAAAATGATCAAGCACAGTCAGCATGAAGGAAAAATCATGGCTGACAAGTTTACAAGAATTCTTTGAGGATAGATAAAAAGGAAGCATTGGATATAGAGTCATAGAGATGTACAGCACAGAAACAGACCCTTCGGTCCAACCTGTCCATGCCGACCAGATATCCCAACCCAATCTAGTCCCACCTGCCAGCACCCGGCCCATATCCCTCCAAACCCTTCCTATTCATATACCCATCCAGATGCCTCTTAAATATTGCAATTGTACCAGCCTCCACCACTTCCTCTGGCAGCTCATTCCATACACGTACTACCCTCTGTGTGAAAACGTTGCCCCTTAGGTCTCTTTTATATCTTTCCCCTCTCACCCGAAACCTATGCCCTCTAATTCTGGACTCTCCGACCCCAGGGAAAAGAATTTGCCTATTTATCCTATCCAGGCTCCTCATAATTTTGTAAACCTCTATAAGGTCACCCCTCAGCCTCCAACGCTGCAGGGAAAACAGCCCCAGCCTGTTCAGCCTCTCCCTATAGCTCAGATCCTCCAACCCTGGCAACATCTTGTAAATCTTTTCTGAACCCTTTCAAGTTTCACAACATCTTTCCGATAGGAAGGACACCAGAATTGCACGCAATATTCCAACAGTGGCCTAACCAACGTTCTGTACAGCCACAATGTGACCTTCCAACTCCTGTACTCAGTACTCTGACCAATAACGGAAAGCATACCAAACGCCTTCTTCACTATCCCATCTACCTGCGACTCCACTTTCAAGGAGCTATGAACGTGCATTCTAAAGTCTCTTTTTCCCTAGGATCTTACCATTAAGTATATAAGTCCTGCTAAGATTTGCTTTCCCAAAATGCAGCACCTCGCATTTATCTGAACTAAACTCCATCTGCCAATTCTCAGCCCACTGGCCCATCTGGTCCAGATCCTGTTGTAATCTGAGGTAACCCTCTTCGCTGTCCACTACACCTCCATCTGCAAACTTACTAACTGTACCTCTTATGCTCGCATTCAAATCATTTATGTAAATGACAAAAAGTAGACGACTTTTGGCACTCCCTGGTCACAGGCCTCCAGTCTGAAAAACAACCCTCCACCACCACCCTCGGTCTTCTACCTTTGAGACAGTTCTGCATCCAAATGGCTAGTTCTCCCTGTATTCCATGAGATCCAACCTTGCTAATCTGTCTCCCATGGGAACCTTGTCGAAAGCCTTAATGACGTCCATATAGATCTCATCTACTGCTCTGCCCTCATCAATCCTCTTTGTTACTTCTTCAAAAAACTCAATCAAGTTTGTGAGACATGATTTCCAACACACAAAGCCATATTGACTATCCATAATCAGTCCTTGCCTTTCCAAATACATGTACATCCTGTCTCTCAGGATTCCCTCCAACAACTTGGCTACCACTGACGTCAGGCTCACTGGTCTATAGTTCCCTGGGTTGTCCTTACCACCCTTCTGAAACAGTGGCACCACGTTTGCCAACCTCCAATCTTCCAGCACCTCACCTGTGACTATCGATGACACAAATATCTCAGAGCATTCCATTAACAACAGGTTTCTCTCCACTAATTTGTCAATTTTCTTTCTCCACCGCCAGCTTCCAGAAATCCCCACCTATGCCTTTCATTCAAAGGAAAAAAGATTTCATAACTCACATAATCCAGAACCTGCACACCCTCTGTAATTCTGAGATAATACCTAGAAAGACAACAGTCTGCATTCTGATGTTACAGTTCTCTTTTTTGAAAGCCTTCACTTCAAGTTTCAGTCTCCTATTCTCACCGCTACATAAAAATACTGTAGTTACTGGAGCAGGTCAGAGGCTAAGAATGCTGTACATCAATTAGTTAGTTGCATAAGGGAATTGAAAGGAAAGGATTCATTTAAAAGTCAGGCTGAAGATGTGCCCACTGTGATATATAACATAACCACTTGATGGGGCATCAGGCATTTTGAGCAGTTCAGGGCAATGGGAGCAAGGGTCTGTGGATTCTGGCACAGTTCATTAATGGATGTACCTTTGTTTTAGGTTCAGAACTATTAGGGAAATGGACAGGACACAGTCAAAGGTTAAAAAATATTTAAATGGAGGAACTCTAACTTTAACAAGTTGGGCAATGATGCAAACAAACCAACATATGACATAAGAGCAGATATAGATATATATTTGGATTTATAGAAGGCATTTAGTAAGATGCCATAAATTAGCCTACTTAGTAAGATTACAGTCCATGATGTTAGAGATTGTATATCAGCATGCATAGAAGATTGGCCAAGTTCGGAAGGAGCATCACTGGACTCAAAATGTTAACGTTAAAATGGTTTCTTACTCACCATTTCTCACCTCCTGCCAATTTATTATAGGAAACTGCTTAGGTTTATGCCGATGAGGTATGGTCATTACAATAACCTTGGTCTCACATTGGCAAGGTCAGACAGGATTAGCTCTCATCCTTGCCTGCACGACTCCAATCTGAAGGTAAAATTTGCACTACTCTGATTACATACTGTGGAGTAAATTCTGGTTTTATAATGTTAGAAAAAAATCTGATCCAAAGGAAGGACCATATTCAGCCTTTTAGCAATAAATAAAAGAAAAGCTGACTTTCAGCTCAAGTTTTCACCATCTTGTCAAAAGTTTTTTTTTAAACTTAAGTTTATAATTCATTGCTTGGAACAAATTCTTCTCATACTGAATCCAGGCAACAAAGGCATTGTTGTGTGCCAAGACATCTCTCACCTATGTTAATTCACTTGTTACGTTCACAACTTAATCTCCTTTTTGGCTACAAATTTTCTAAGACTGGCCTAACCAGCGTCCTGTACAGCTGCAACATGACCTCCCAATTCCGATACTCAATGCTTTGACCAATAAGCGCAAGCATCTTCTTTGCTCTCCTATTGACCAGTGACTCCACTTTCAAGGATTCAAAGGTCCTTGACTCCAAGGTCTCTTTGTTCAGCAACACTCCCCAGGACCTTACCATTAACTGTATGTGTTCTGCCCTGATTTGCCTTTCCAAAACGCAGCACCTGAGCATTTATCTAAATTAAACTTCATCTGTCACACCTCGGTCCAGTGGCCCAAAAGATCAAGATCCCTACATACTCTGAGGTAACTTAGTTCGCTGTCCACGACACCTCCTATTTGGTGTCATCTGCAAACTGTGCAGGACATTGGTTAGCCCACTATTGGAATATAGGGCGCAATTCTGGTCTCCCTGCTACTGGGAGGATGTTGTGGAACTTGACAGGGTTCAGAGAAGATTTACAAGGATGTTGTTAGGGTTGGAAGGCTTAAGTCATAGCGAGAGGCTGAACAGACTGTGGCTATTTTCCCTGGAGCTTCGGGGACTGAGGGGTGACCTTACAGAGGTTTATACATTCATGAGGGGCATGGATAGGGTATACAGACAAGGTCTGCCTGGTTGAGTTTGGGAGGGGGGGGTCCCGACGCTAGACGGTACAGGCTTACGTTGAGAGGGGAAAGATTTAAAGGGGATTGAAGGGGCAAATCTTTCATGCAGAGGGTGGTGCTTGTATGGAAGGATCTGCCAGAGGAAGTGGTGGAAGCTAGTACAATTACAACTTTTAAAAGGTATCTAGGATATATTTGCGAAGAGGAAGTGTTTAAAGCAATGTGGGCCAAATGCTGCCAAAGGGGTCTCGACTTATTTAGGATACCTGGTCAAAAAGGTTTGGACCAAAGAGTCTGTTTCATGCTGTACATCTCTATGACTAAGTTCTCCCTTTCATTGCATGAAATTCTGGTCTCCTTGAAAAGATGTTGCAAACGTGAAAGGGTTTCGAGAAGATTTACAAGGATGTTGCCAGGGTTGGAGGATTTGAGTTATAGGGAGAGGCTGAATAGGCTAGGGCTGTTTTCCCTAGAGCATCGGAGGCTGATGGGTGACCTTATTGAGGTTTATAAAATCATGAGGGGCATGGATAGGATAGACAAAGTCTCTTCCCTGGGGTGGGAGAGTCCAGAACTAGAGGGCATAGGTTTAGGGTGAGAGGGGAAAGATGTAAAAGAGACCTACGGGGCAACTTTTTCACGCAGAGGGTGGTATGTGTATGGAATGAGCTGCCAGAGGAAGTGGTGGAGGCTGGTACAATTGCAATATTTAAGAGGCATTTGGATGAGTCTATGAATAGGAAGGGTTTGGAGGATATGGGCTGGGTGTTGGCAGGTAGGACTAGATTGGGTTGGGATATCTGGTCAGCATGGACGTGTTGGACCAAAGGATCTGTTTCCATGCTGTACATCTCTATGAGTCTATGTCCGTGACCATCTGAATTCCCATAGGTATCATTGTTTTCTTCGTCAACAATGCCAAAAATGAACCTGCTCACTTGTCTTTGGAATTTGTACTAGAATTCATATGGGAATTTCCACTTTGATGTTCACTTCACGCAGTGTGAAAGCTTCACCATGATTTAGTTTATTTTGAATCAATCATTTTTTTCATTGCAATGCATTTATAAACCAGCAGATGGCAATGACGCACAGGCACATTTTAGAATTCAAGATTTACACGATACTTTACACTTAAACTTCCAGAAAATATAATTAGCATACACTGAAGCATAAACATTAGTGAACAATAACAGAATTCTGCATTATTGGGGCACCTGGAAAGCATAAAATATATATTACCTTGTTTCTTTCAGCTCTCTTTACCTTCTTGATGTCATGAAAATTGAAGTTTTAAACAACCAAAGCACCATTTATGCATATGACTCACAAGATACTTCATTAAATGCAGTTGGTAAGTTTTGCTATTTTAATACAATTTTTCAATGCCATGCAAATGATTTCAAATATATAATAAATATGGCACAAGTCACAGCCTGGGATTTTTTTTTAAAAATCAATGTTGCCAAACACCACCAGACACTGATTTCAAATTCTCTGGATTTCTGCACGAGTCTGATTTTGACAGTTGCAATTCAGAAGTGATCCAAGCAACAAGGAAAATCATATGTAGAAAAATTCAACTGTAAAAATGCTTAAGCCATCTAAATATAAAGTTTCTAAGAAAGCCGAAGCTTCTGTCACGCCACAATTATAAGCAAATTTCAGAACAATATATTGTTCTGAATTTTAAAATTGTTACAAATTATTTGACATGTTGGTGCAAGTCTGGTTTAAAAATCTGTTGATAATTGTTTTTCTGAATATTTCTGATCTATTGCCTTTATCATCAAAATTATTAACTTATAATGTCTGTACTTCAATACTAACTAATTGATTATAACGACCTTTTTGTACATAGTGAGGTTAGTGAGTACTGTTTAAATACTAGTACTTCCTTTTCTTTATGACTCCCATAAAATTGTTGCTTTTCAAAGCTAAAACTATTTCTTCCAAAAAAAGTCTGTGAATTCAGCAGAAAATTAGAAATAGCAATACTGGAACAAGACACTATAAATAACTTACTTGTTTCTTCATAGTACTACTTCATGAAGTGTAACTGGCATTTTTATTATGATTTATTGGGCTGAACTGCAAAAAACTTGTAAGACATCAAATCTGTATGACTCGAGTCAACTTCTCCTGAGCTTGCTTTATAGTACTTTAAAATTGGGTTCTTTTCAATATTAATTAAGCTCAGTATGTTTCTCTCTTTGCTGATTATTGAAGGACATTTAAACATTTCATTAATCACTGAGTCTAAGTAATGAATATGTCTGCCGTACAGTTCACACTTATCACAAATTTACATCAAATGATGATTAGATTACTGACAGTGTGGAAACAGGCCCTTCGGCCCAACAAATCCACACCGACTCTCCGAAGAGCAACCCACCCAGACCCATTCCCCTACATTTACCCCTTCACCTAACACTACGGGCAATTTAGCATGGCCAATTCATCTAACCTGCACTGTGGGAAGAAACCGGAGCATCCGGAAAAAACCCAAACAGACACGGGGAGAATGTGCAAACTCCATACAGACAGTTGCCTGAGGCGGGAATTGAACCCGGGTTTCTGGCGCTGTGAGGCAGCAGTGCTAACCACTGTGCCATAGTGTATGTTTCAGGTCAAATATAAAGACACTTTGCAACTTACCATGTAAAATTGCAGGAAAAAGCTTCTTTTGGGTTGGATGGTTGGCAGAGTCTCTGCATTACTGCCAACCATCCAACCCAAACTTTGAGTCTGCTACGTGGATGACACCTTTGTCATAACTAAACAAAAAAAATTAGAGGAAACCTTCAAGACGATCAATAATATCCTTACTAGCATAGAATGCACTAAAGAGGAGGAGAACAACAACAAACTGGCATTCCTAGATGTCACAGTAGAGCAAACAGCCAATGGGAGCTTCAAACTAGCGCTCACAGGAAAACGACACATAGGGACCAAATATTGAACCGCAGAAGCAATCATCCCAACACCCACAAATGAAGCTGCATGAAAACATTATTTCAATGAGCCACCACATATCAGCACGAGAAACTAGGAAGAGCAGAAGAAAATCACCTATACAGTGTATTCAAAAAGAACAGGTACTCAATGAACACAGTCCGCCGATTTCTGAGCAACAAACCCAAACAAGCAAACAAAACACATCCAGAAACCCTAGCTACTCTCCCTTACATCAAAGACATCTCGGAAATGACTGCCAGACTACTCAGACCCCTTGGCATCATGGTAGCCAACAAACTCACCAACACACTAAAACAGCAACTAAGAAATTTGGAAGTTCTTATACAGACAGCAGGCAAAACTCATGTCATTTACAAAATACCGTGTAAGAACTGTAACAAACACACATTGGACAAACAGGCAGAAAACTAGCCACCAGGATAAACGAATATCAACTAGCCACAAAAAGACATGACCCACTCTCACTAGCATCTTTACATATAGATGAGGAAGGACACCACTCAGACTGGGACAACACATCCATCTAAGGACAAGCCAAAACAGAGACATGTACAAGAATTCCTAGAAGCATGGCATTCCAACCGGAACTTTATCAACAAACACATCAACTTGGACCCCATTTACCACTGAGAAAAAGAACAGGAAATTACATCACCAAGCCTAGGAAAACTAAATACTTAAATAGAAAGGTCATTAACACCAGTACTTCACCAGAAGCTCACTGATGTTACCTAGCATGGTGACGAAAGGTTTGAAAACAAACCTTACAGCTCAGCGAAAAAACTTACATCCATATTAAGTGTAATGTAGGTTTGCAAATGACCAAATGGACAACAGAAATGCCGCATCCCTAAACTCTTATGCAGTCCATTTGCTAAACTTACGTGCACTCCTAAAATGCAAGGCTGCGTTTATTACCCATTCCTAAGATGTTGGGAGTGTGTCTTCAACTATTCAAAGTTTGCATACAATTGTGTGGCTTAATAAACCATTTCAAAGCACAATTAAGAGTCAACCATGTTGCTGAGGGATTTAAATCATAAAGTTCACATCAGGTAAAGAGGTTGGATGTGCTTCTGGAAAAGATATGAATAAGCCAGTTTTCTTGAAATGACAATCTGACAGCTGAGGGACAAAGAGAGAATAATCATAGAGTCTTTACATGCAGAAGGAGGAAATTCAGCTGAGTATGTCTGCACCAGCTGACTATTTTGGTGTAATATCAATCTCCTGCCTTTGCCCTGTAATCCTGCAAATTCTATTAGAATAATAATCTAATACCCTCACTTGAAACTGCTTCCAACCACACTTCCAAACAATGCATTCCAGAGCCTAACTAATCACTGTGCGAAAACATTTTTTACATTTCACACTTGTTTCGTTTGCTAAACACCAGTCTGTACCCTCTGGTTCTCGATTCTCATACAAGATGGAACAATTCCTTCTCATCTACTCTAACCAAACTGATTGTGATTTTGAAAATATCCATGAGATCAGCTCTTAACTTCTTCTCTCTAAGGTAAACAGTCCCAATCTTTCCAAAAAGACATAATGACTGAGGTTTCTCATCCCTGGAACGTTATTCCTGAACTCTTTTGCACTCTCTGCAATGTTTTACATCTTTCCTAAAATGCGGTGTCCAGAAAGCACTTTAAGACCGTTAACATTATTTACATGGAAAATCCATTGTTAGGGACGTGGTATCACAGCACTTAGAGATAATTCAATTCAGTGAATGATATCACCCCATTATACTCTCTTCCACACTCTGCCCTTGGACAGAAGTTTGAAAACAATTATGACCAGATTTAAGATTAGCTTCTTCCCCACTGTTACCAGCTGTATGAATGGACCGCTCATGTTATGGTTCATCTTTCTCTGCATCTTCACTCTAGCTGTAATGTTATATTCTGCGATCCATTCTATTACATAAGGTCATTAGGATATGATTTATCTGGTTAGCATACAAAACAATACTTTTCATTGTATCTCAGTACACGTGTCAATAATAAGTCAAATCAAACCCGACAATGTTATGGTCACTTTCTGAGGAGATCTTTTATTGAGATTATTTACTATAACTGCCTAGTTGGATATTACCAAATCCAAAATAGCCTGATCCCTGATTGGATCCACAACATACTGTTCAAGGAAACAGTCTCAAATACATTCTGAAGTCTTCCTTATGGCTACCTCTACTTATTTGATGTTGCCAATCTACAGGAGGATTGAACTCATACATGATTAATCAACTGCCCTTTCTTACAAGCTTTCATTATCTCAAGATTTGTTCTCTGTCCTATCAACTAGTTACTTTTTGGGGGGCTGTATAAACTACTCCTGCTCGTGTCTTCTTCCCTTGTTGAATCATATGAAGATGTCCCAAATGATTAGAAAATCAGCAAGTAACAAACATGTTTTATCCCTCCCCTTCTGAAATATTTTATAACTTGACATCTTGTAAACATAAAAATCGATTTCTTTTCCTGACCCAGACAAGTCTTCAACATTAGCTTGAACTTAACACTGTTTAAAAAAAAAACAACCTTCAGTGAGATCTGCTCAAATCACCAAGTCTGTTCATAATTTTCAAGATGTGGTAAGTCATTTAAAGCTTAAAACTGATAACGGTACAAACATAGATGTTTATGACACAAAAGGAGAGCACAGCGAGGACACAGATAGGATATGCTAAGGAAAGAGTTGCGATGGATGGAGAAGACAGAGGGTGGACATGACTATGAGCAGAGGCATTGACTACAAGCACAATGTGAATGCTGTGGACCATGCATGGTCAGCAAGGGTGGAGAGCGGACTGAAGGGCAAAAGAACCAGAGGGGACCAAAATATGCGAAGATGTGAAGGGAGTGAGCAAGGTAGGGAGAGACAAAGACAAGTGGGTAAACAGCAACTTGAAAACAAAAATAAATTGTCAGTTTTTTGTTTCTTGCCTGACTTGACAATAATATAAATTAAGTACCACGAATGGTCTTAGCTCACCATAAAAAATGTAATCATTAAGCATTTCTTCAAATGTCTGTACGAGTGCAAACTTTTGCAACGTAAATAAAATCAATTTGATGCATCAAATCGAAAGCCTACCGAAAAGCTGAATAAAACTAGCATCATAAAATTTATTTTAAAAATGGTGTTGAAAATTAGAAAATCAAGAATCAGAGAAGGCACGTTTACAATGGAGTTTTTTTAACCGTGGAATCCTATCATGCATTCAGCTATTAACTAGAAATGTAAATCTAATTTCTCTTACATTGGTGGCACCAATGGGCATCACAACATTATAAAAGGTATGGCTCGAGCTAATCACACACATGTAATAATTTAGGTAATCAGCTATACACTGGAGTAATTATAAAAATAGAATCAGGAAATGCATGGATAATCCAAACCTACCTAGTTGTTGAAAAAGAAGAGCTACACTTGTGCTCGTCACAGGAAGACCATCATATAACGGCGTTTGTATCAATTGTCTATCTCCAGCTCCCAACGAAAACAGTTTCTTAAGGAAAATGTATTACATGAAATTAATATTCTTACTCAATTAAAATAACCAAAAAGTAGTTGATTGAACAACATAAGTTCAGTATTGCCCATGAACAGATAACACAGTGATAAGAATTAATACTATTTCTGAGAGGGTTTATACATTAAATTCAAAGGACGAAATCTGTTTATGAGGGAAGACATCCTGATTAACAATAACTTACAACACGAGAGGCAGGGAACAAGCAAAATAAATCAGATGATAGGAGGTATTAAAAGTTCAATATTGAATCCTGCTCCTTTATAAACTGTTGGATAGTATGTTGTGAATAGTTGGTGGCTGCAGTACAAATTGATATTGCAGTAGCTGTTGGGAAGATTAAATCATGATTAGTGATTAGTAAATTGGGCATAAAACAAAAAATGCTTTATGAGTACTCAGTGGGTCAGCTAACATATGTGGGAAAAGAAACAAATGTTGCTTGACCTGCTGAGCACTTCCAGCGATTATTATTAGTTGAATTTCTTGCAGCTCCAGTACTTCATCTCCATATTAGTGAATTGGGCCTGGAAAAGAGAAAACTCGGAGGTGATTACTATCGGTAGTTTTCAGATTCTAAACAGACCTGAAAGTGAACACCATGGCATATTTTACTTTGCCCCGACTATTCAACTAGGGTATGTGCTGGCAGGAGGAGGAGTGAGCAGATCTCTGTATGGGAGATAAGTTGAGATTGTGTGGGATAGAGAGAGAGCATGACAGAGCACGAGCGAGCGAGTGAGTGGTTGAAAGCGAGCGGGAATGGGCATGCATGCAGGAGATTATGCGAGTTAAGGGAGGGTGAGGGGGGTGAGAGACTACATGTGGCAGGGTATGTAGAGGGCATAGTTGTGGGAGGTAGTGGGTAGCAAGTTTCCAAAACATTTTGACAGTGTGAGATTTCATTACCTCACATCTAGATCTGTTGTAGACCAATTGATAAGGATTAGCTGCAATGATCAGCAAACAACTCTATTATTATCATCATCCTGCAACTCTCTGTACACTAGATGGTGAAGTTAATAAACCTAGATCATCATCTGTGCAATTATGTTTCTAAGAAAATGGCATTGAGTTCAGTTAGACTCGAAACGTCAGCTCTTTTCTCTCCTTACAGATGCTGCCAGACCTGCTGAGATTTTCCAGCATTTTTTCTTTTGGTAGATGAGAACATGTTTCCATTGGGGGAGTGGGGGGTTCCTCAAATTGGGAGTAAAATTTTCAGAATTTAAAACTGAGATGTACAGGTATTCCTTCTCATCATGAATATCTGGAATTCTGTACCTCAAAGTTGTGGAGGCCAGATCAATGAAAGCATTTAAAGATAGGTTTTTGAAATATCAGAGTTCAGAAGTTGGAATGACCGATGATTTGAAAACTCCCAGGGTGTATGCGACAATCTTACTGAATGGCGGGCCAAGCTTGAGAAGGCCTAGTCCTTCTCCTATTTGACAACAGTCAATTAACAATTATATGGTTTTCTTTCACAGCACATACTGTAGTTTTGATATTCAAGAACTTCCAGACTTCAGAAAGTTACCCAAGGTTCAATACACACAGACCAGGACCCTTTTTTTGTTAAAAATGGGGACTACCAATCTTTAAAGCACTCCTCTTCAATCTTATTCTCACCAACATGGCCACTACTTTTTTCTTTAATGCTGCATTTGCAACATTATATTCAGTGAAAACAGATGAACACTACAAATTTGTTTAGCACCTATTAATCCCTTCTCCCGACTGAGAGAATATTTCTGTTCCCTAATCAGCCCCACATGTTTTTGCATTGCATTCTTGTGCATGTCTCTGTTTGGCTTGTCCTAGGATGGATGTGTTGTCCCAGTCAAAGTGGTGTCCTTCCTCATCCATTTGTAAGGATACCAGTGAAAGTGGATCATGTCGTTTTGTGGTTAGTTGATGTTCATGTATCCTGGTGGCTAGTTTTCTGTCTGTCACAGTTCTTGCAAGGTATTTTGTAAATGACATTAGTTTTGCTTGTTGTCTGTATAGGTCTTTCAAGTTCATTAGCTGCTGTTTTAGCGTGTTGGTGGGTTTGTGGGCTACCATGATGCCAAGGGATCTGAGTAGTCCGGCAGTCATTTCTGAGATGTCTTTGATGTAGGGGAGAGTGGCTAAGGTTTCTGGATGTGTTTTGTCTGCTTGTTTGGGTTTGTTGCTCAGAAATTGGTTCATTGGGTACCCGTTCTTTTTGAATACACTGTACAGGTGATTTTCGTCTGCTCTTCCTAGTTCCTCTGTGCTGCAGTGTGTGGTGGCTCAGTGAAGCAATATTCTGATGCAGCTTCGCTTCTGGGTGTTGGGATGATTGCTTCTGTAGTTCAGTATTTGGTATGTACGTGTTGCTTTCCTGCAGACGCTGCTTTGAAGTTCCCCATTGGCTGTTCATTCTACTGCGATATCTAGGAATGGCAATTTATTGTTGTTTTTCTCCTCTTTAGTGAGTTTTATGCCAGTAAGGGTATAATTGATGGACTTGAAGGTTTCCTCTAATTTATTTTGTTTAGTGATGACAAAGATGTCATCCACATAGTGGACCCAAAGTTTGGGTTGGATTGTTGGCAAAGCTGTTTGTTAGAGTCTCTGCATTACTGCCTCTGCTAAGAGCCCTGATGTCAGAGTTCCCATGGGTGTTCCATTGGTTTGTCTGTAGATTTTGTTGTTGAAGGTGAAGTGGGTGGTAAGGCGTAGGTCCACAAGCTTGACGATCTTGTCTTTGCTGATGAAGTTGGTGGTGTTTGTTGTATGCGTCATTGGTTCTTCTAATAATATAGTCAGTGTTTCCTTGGCTAGGTTGAGGTTGATGGATGTGAACAGGGCTGATATATCAAAGGAGAGCATTATTTCATCCTCTTCTATCTTGGTGTCTTTAATGGTCTTCAGGAATTCTTGGGTGGAATGGATGGAGTAGCGCGAGTCTTCTTTGAAGGGTTTTAGTCTTTGGTGCAGCGCATTGGCCATTCTGTAAGTTGGTGTTACAAATACCAAGACTATGGGTCTGAGGGGGGCTCCTGGTTTGTGAATTTTGGGTAATCCGTAGAAGCGTGGATCCATCTGGTTTTATCTTTTGGAAGTCGGTCTTATTTATATCTCCAGATTTCTGAGGTTATTCCGAGTAGGGCTGTGATTCTGTTCTCGAGTTGTGGGGTTGGGTCTATCGCCACTCGTTGGTAAGTGTTGGTATCTCTAAGTAGTGCATTTACTTTCTCAATGTAGTCACTTTGATTTAAGATGACTGTCAAGTGTTCTTTGTCTGCAGGTAGGATAACAATGTTTTCATCTTTTTTACAGTCTTTTTAGTGCTTTCCTTTCTTGTGTATTGAGTGTGTTTCCTTCCTTTTTCCTGCTTAATGTTGGTGTGACTGCCTGTCTGATGGCTTGCTGGGTTTCTTCTATAAGTTGGTTGTCTTTCAGTGTTGTTTGTAATGCTGCTAAGAAATCTTTCTTGTCTGCATCCTGGAAGTTGTAATTTAATCATCTTATTAAGACGGCTTTTTCAGTGTCTGTTAAGGGTCGGTCAGATATGTTTTTTATCCGTGCTTCTGTGTTGTCAGTGTTGTTACTTTGTGTGTGCTTGTCTAGTTTTATCTGCAGGTCTAGTTTTTTTTTATTTTCTGTCTTTGTCTCTGTCTAATATCTATGGCTTGTTGTACTCTGTCTGTCCATTCATGGTCTGTTGCATTAGTGTGTAAAGATTTTTGGCGCAAAACTTCCAGGTTGTATTTTATAGTGTGTGTTGTGGGCATTATTAATAATTTCTCTAAGTATTCTGCGGCCGTTTTGCTCTGCTATTCTTTTGACTAGTGGGGTGTTAAGGGGTGGTTTGTATTTAAAACATTTAGGTAATACCTGTTTCCTTAGACATTCGTGCAGGAAGTACCGCTGCTCACGGATGGCGCTCTGGCACTGGTTTCCCATTTTCGGGCCAATTTTAGCATATTGCACCCATTGGTGATAGTGAGTTTTGAGAAGATTGGTAGCTCAGGTTGAGGTTCTGGATGTAGATTTGCTCGCTGAACTGGAAGGTTCGTTTTCAGATGTTTCATCACCATTCTAGGTAACATCTTCAGTGAGCCTCTGAATGACGCACTGGTAGTGTAGCCTGCTTTCTATTTAAATGTTTGGGTTTCCTTGGGTTTGGTGATATCATTTCCTGTGGTGATGTCATTTCTTATCATGCCATTTTATGCTCAATTACAGTCACAGATGTGCAGCACAGAAACTGACCCTTCTGTCCAACTCCTCCATGCAGACCAGGTATCCTAAATTAATCTAGTCCCAATTGTCAGCACTAGTCCCATGTCCCTCTAAACTTTCCAATTCATATAATCATTTCCCATGATTACTGTTCTCTAGGTGGTCCCTATTGAAACACTGTCAAATGTCCCAATTCATTCCCTAGAACTCTGTTTAACACTGCTCCCT
The DNA here is from genome assembly GCF_037043375.1 of Chiloscyllium plagiosum. NCBI lineage: Eukaryota > Metazoa > Chordata > Chondrichthyes > Orectolobiformes > Hemiscylliidae > Chiloscyllium > Chiloscyllium plagiosum. The sequence goes on from NW_028270156.1 coordinate 44,587,398, forward strand.
CTGTTAATGAGGTGGAAATACATAGATTAAATGAGTCCTCTTTGCATACATTTCAGGAATTCTTTCTTCCTTTTGATTTCCAGTTACCACTGCAATCTATAGCCAGGATTACTGAAGACCTCATTATCACAATTCTTAATAATTTTTTGATCTTCCTGTAAATTTCCTGCAAATCTATTTCATAAGAAAATAAGAACAAGGAACAGGAGTAGGCCATCTGGCCCCTTGAGCCTGCTCTGCCAGTCAACAAGATCATGGCTGATCTTTTCATGGACTCAGCTTCACTTACCCACTCACACACCATACCCGGTAATTCCTTTACTGCTCAAACATCTATCTTTGCCTTAATAACATTCAATGAGGCAGCTTCAACTGCTTCAATGGGCAGGGAATTCCACAGATTGAAGTTCCTCCTCAGTCCTAAACCTATTCCCCCTTATTTTGAGGCTACGTCCCCTAGTTTCAGTTTCATCCACAAGAGGACAACCTCCCTGCTTCTTTCTTATCTATTCTCTTCATAATTGTGTGTTTCTGTAAGATCCCCCTCATTCTTCAAAATTTCAATGAGTATAATCCCAGTCTACTCAATCTCTCCTCTTAATTTTGAAATCAACTGAGTGAAACTCCCCTGCACCCTCTTTAGTGCCAGTACAGCCATTCTCATATAAGGAGGCTAGAACTGTACACAGTACTCCAGTTGTGGCCTTACCAGCACCCTATGCTGCTACAACATAACCTCCCTGCTTTCAAACTCAATCCCTCTAGTAATAAAGGGCAATATTCCATGTGCCTTTTTAGTCGCCTGTTGCTCCTGCAAACCAACTTTGTAATGATTCATGCACAAGGATATTCAGGTTCCTCTGCACAACAGCATGTTGCAATTTCTCACCATTTAAACAATAGTGAATTTTACAGTTATTCCTACCTACATTTACCAACATTGTATTCCATCTGCCAGACCCTTGCCCACCAACTTAATCTATCCAAACTCCTGTGCAGACTTAGTGTCCTCTGCGCACTTTGCTCCACTACTCATTTTAATGTCATTTCTGATCTTTGACGCACTACATTTGGTCCCCAACTCCAAATCATCTATATAAATTATAAACAATTGTGCTCCCAACACTGATCCCTGAGGAACATCACTAACCTCTGATCACCAACCAGAAAAATATTTATCCTCACTCTACACTTTCTGTTAGTTAACGAATCTTCTATCCCTGCCAATACATTACCTGTAACAATGTGCACCTTTATCTTATGCAGTTGCCTTTCATGTGGCACCTTGTTGAATGCTTTCTGGAGATCCAGATATACCACATCCATCAGTTCCCTGTTGTCCATCATGCTCAAAATGTCTTCAAAGAATCCCAGTAAATTTGTTAAACATGACGTACATTTCATGAACCCATGCTGCATTTACCCAGTGGGACAATTTCTATCCAGATGTCTTGCTATTTCTTCCTTGATGATACATTCAAGCATTTTTCCCAATACAGAAGTTAGACTAACAGGCATGTCCTTGATCCATCTCCTTTTTTTAAACAGTGATGTCACATTTGCTGCTTTCAAATCTGCTGGAACTGCCACAGCAAATCTTTGTAACTTACCACTGGGGGATTTCCTATTTCCCCCACCATCTCTTTTAGTACTTTGGCATGCATTCCATCAGGGCCAGGAGACGTGACTACCTTTAGCTCCATTAGCTTACCCAACACATTTCTCCATCGTGTTCCTATTATTTGGTGGTCTACAGCAATGTGTCCTAAATTCTTTTTCACCATAATATCATTTCAAAGCTTGAAAATGTTTTCAACCTTTTAACAAGAACTGGAGTATCAGGAGGAGGAGAGTAGGTCATTGTGATTTTAGACCTCATAATCCGAAATTTTCAACTGTGACCCCACTTGGGCTACTGGCTCTCACTACGTAGTAGCCATCAATGGAGGTGCTTCATCCTTAATTTCAACCAAATATATTCTGGCTTTGACCATTCAATTATTTACTTGATTTCCAGTGCTACAATTTATTTGAAAAATAATGCCACCATTCTTTCTTCTCTTTTGCTCTCTTTCTGGAATACCTTATAACTAAGAATATTAAGTTCCCAATCTTCCCATTTTTTTGAGCCAAGTCTCTGTTATTGCTACTACATCATAGTTTGGCAACTTGTCTGCAGCTCAGTAACTTTACTTAAAATATATACAATATAAACATACATTCCAAATCTACTTAGACTGTTGCATATTTGCCACACATATAATCCTTACAAATTCTGAATTAATCTATACTCTAGTTCAATGTGCCTTCCCCATTCCCCTCCAAACGTTGTTTATTCTCCCTGTTTTCTCTTGGTACCTATATTTCTATAAAATTATCTCAAAAAGCCCTCTACAATGCTAGTCAATTTTTATGCTATGTCATTAATGCAAGTTTCTTGAACTGTATCCTGCATCCATATTGAACAGATGCTGCGGATAGCACAAGGTGGTCACACAGGTAGAGATAATATAGATGACCATCAGGCAGTGTCAAGGTCTCTCATTTGGCTATCCCCCTTTCTAACATATTTAAAGTTTTGGATGCTGTTGGGGAAGATGACTGTGATGGGAGATAACTTCATCACCTTGTGAGTGGGTCAGCTGCACAAGAGGGGAGGAGGAAGAATGGCAGGGGTATGGTAGTGGGGCATTCAATTGTAAGGCGAACAGACAGGCATTGGTCCAGTTGCAAAAGAAATTCCAGAAAGGTATATAACCACCCCGGAGCCAGGAATGTCCCTGCATGGCTTCCTGCCGGGGGAAGACAAACAAACAGAGATAAACGGTTCATATTGGTACCAATAATAGAAAAACGGATGAGGTTCTGAGACCAGAACTTAGGAAGTAGGACATCGGTTGAGAAACAGAACCTCAAAGACAGTAATCTCTGGATTACTTCTATTGCTAGGTGCTAATGAGTCTAAGAAATTAGTCCAAATGAATGTGTGACTGGAGAGATGGAGTAGGAAACAGGGCTTAAGACTTCTGGGACATTGGGATCTAGACAAGGTGGATAGGTTGCTCTCGAACTGGAATGAGACCAGCATTCTTGAGGGAATGCTTGTTAGTGTTGTAAGGGAGAGTTTAAACTAACTTGGCAAGTTGTGGATTCAGAGAAACAGTTTAGCAGGGGTAGATGCACAGCCAGAACTACCAGAGACTGCAAGTGAGTCAAGAAAGCATAGGAAATATAGGTCAGTTAAGGCACAAAGGAGTTAGGGAGGGTTGGATGGTACATATTTTAATGCAAGAAGTCGTATTGAGGGCGCAAATTAACACACTGAAATGTAGTGTAATCGCTGTCACTGAGATATGGTTGAGAGGGATGCTGTATAGCAGCTCAACCAGGATATACGGTCTTCTGGAAGACAGGGAAAGAGGTAAAAGAGAATGAGTCGTAATGTTGATCAGGGAATTTCTTACAGCAGTAAGATGAGATGATATTTTAGAAGGGCCCTTAAATGAGCCGTACAGGTAGAACTTATAAACCAAAGAGGAGCAACCACATTGCCGGGCGTGTACTATCGGTCTCCAGTCAAAGATGTCAGCAACAATTTGGCTAATTTGCCTTGCTCCAATTTTCATCGCCTCCAACTTCTTTCCCAATGAACCATTGTCAATTTTTAAAAATTTCATTTTCTTCTGGCCATACACCCCTACATTGAACACAGCTGGATTAGAAAAACATTTGAGTCCAGGTGAGTTTCCAGTTGATGATAACCCCCAGGATGTTTATAGTAGGGGATTCAGTTATGGTAACACCATTGAATGTCAAGGTGATGGTCATAGCTTGGCATTTGTATGGTGTGAATGTTACGTGGCACTTATCAGCCCAAGCCTAGTTATTGTCCAGATCTTGTTGCATTTGAGTGTATCTGCCATTACAACAATTTCACCTTTCTAACACAGAGACAGATGAGTCTTGAAACCCATTGACTTAAGTCATTAAAATCACTCATTAAAACATAAGCTTTTCCGTGTTTTGCAGGGTATTATTGGGAAAGTCAGTGTTCTGCCTGAGGAGATTAGAACTTTGAATATGTTGTTGGCCACTTGGGATAGAATTCTTCACTGACAGGATTATGAACCTTCAGACTTTTTTTTTACTACAAATGCTCTGTCAAAGTTTATTCAAGCAGAAATGGACACAGAAATTAAAAAGCAGATCTCGAAGGTAATAATCTCTATTACTACTGGAGCAAAGAAAACTGGCAAAGGATGAATACAGTCAAGAGTTAAATATGTGACTCAAAAGATTGGTGTGGCTGGAATGGTTAACAGTATTGGCATATAAAGGAGCTTTTCAAATGGGATGGGTTTTACTTGAAGTCCACTGATACCAGTGTCATGGAAAATCAAATAACTAGGCCTGTAAAGGGCTTTAACTGTTTGGGGCTTAATGGTAGTGGACTGAGGAATGGGGAATACAGACTGACAAAGCAACAACATTTGGTAACATTACTGGGCAGCTGTTTGAATAACAATGCCCAGACTGGGACAAGAATGGAGTGTACAAACCTAGAAAAGCAGCAGTAAATAGGGTCAAAGGAGGTAAAATGATATGCAGGCAAAATTAGTGGCTCTTTACTTAAACGTATATCATACTTGACACAAAAACATGCATTAACTGCTTAAATATAGGTAAATGGGCATGATCTTATTGCCTTTACGGAGACATAGTCGCAAGGTGATCAAAGTTGGGAACTAAATATTCAGGGAGATGGAAAACCAACAAAAGATTATCTTAAAAACTAAAGACGGAGACGATAAACTTTAATGGTAAACTTACAGTAATGTCAACACAGACAGCAACTTCTTTAAATATACACAGGAAGAGGAGAGAAGCCAGAGTGAACACTTTGAGAATGAGGCTTGGGAAGTAACAGAGGGAGCAGAGTTGAATAAACACTTTCCATCAGTCTTCACAGTGCAAGTCACTGATAGCATTCTAAGTTTACAAAATAATTAAGTAGCAAAAGGAGAGGAAACAAATATAATAACTAACATTGGAAACTGATGGAGCTAATGACCTATAAACACCTGGACCTGGTGGGATGCATCCGAGGATACTAAAGGAAGTAGCTACAGAGATAATTGATGCACTGGGAAGTAACCTTTCAAGAATCCTAAGATTCTGGACCAGTCTCAGAGTACCGGGAATCAGCCAATTATAGGCCAGTTAGCTTAACATCTGTTATTGGGAAAATGTTACACATGTTACAGGATTCCTGAAGAAGGGCTTATGCCCAAAACGTCGATTCTCCTGTTCCCTGGATGCTGCCTGACCTGCTGCGCTTTTCCAGCAACACATTTCCAGGTCTGATCTCCAGCATCTGCAGACCTCACTTTCTCCTCAAAATGTTACACATCCTATTATAACAGCAGAGCTTTTCAAAAGACAAACGATGATCAAATAGATTTTTTTTAGATTACTTATAGTGTGGAAACAGGCCCTTCGGCCCAACAAGTCCACACCGACCCGCCGAAGCGCAACCCAACCAGACCCATTCCCGACATTTACCCCTCCACCTAACAGTACGGGCAATTTAGCATGGCCAATTCGCCGAACCTGCACGTTTTTGGACTGTGGGAGGAAACCAGAGCACGCGGAGGAAACCCACTCAGACATGGGGAGAATGTGCAAACTCCACACAGTCAGTCGCCTGAGGCGGGAATTGAACTCGGGTCTCTGGCGCTGTAAGGCAGCAGTGCTAGCCACTGTGCCGTCCACTGACAGTAGAGTCAGTATGGCCTCTTGAAGGGGAAATCATGGCCAACAAATTTATTAGAATTCCTTGATAAGGTAACAAACAGGATAAATAAAGGAGAAGCAGTGGTTGTGATATATTTGGATTTGCAGAAGGCAACTTGATAAGGTACCACACAGGAGGAAGATGAAGAAGCCATGGTGTTGGAGGTAGTATATTAGCATGGATTGAGGAGGCTAACTAACAGAAGACAGAGTTGAGATGGGGGTGTGACAGTTTTCAGGATAGCAACCTGTAACTAGTGGACTGTTGCAGGCATCAGTACCACAGCCACAGTTATTTACAATATTTTAATGATTTAAAGGAGTTAAATATATGTACCACAGTTAAGTTTGTAAGTGGAACAAAAATACACGGGCAAGCAAGTGGTGAGGATGACAGAGTATACACAAGGGTATAGATATTCAAGCAAGTGGACAAAACATGGCAGATGGGACATAACACAGCAGAAATGTAAGGCTGCCTCACAGCACCAGAGTCCCAGGTTCGATTCCAGCCTCGGGCGACTGTCTGTGTTGAGTTTGCACATTCTCCCAGTGTCTGCGTGCGTTTCCTCCGGGTGCTCCGGTTTTCTCCCACAGTTACAAAAATGTGCAATTGGCCTTGGTAAATTTCCCACAGTGTTAGGTGCATTAGTCAGAGGGAAATGGGTCTGGGTGGGTTACTTTTAGAAGGGTTGGTGTGGACTGGTTGGGTCGAAAGGTCTGTTTCCACACTGTAGGGAATCTAATCTAATCTATGCACAATGGCAAGAAGAACCAGGAGCTAAATATTCTTTAAAATGGAGAAAGAATGCAGAAAGCTCAAGGAGAGCGAGCTTTGGCAATCCTCACGCATATACCTCAAAAAGCGAGCATCCAATTTCAATGATTAAATAAGGAAAGTAATTTATTTCAAAGGAAATGCAACAGAAAAATAATGAAATTTTGTTAAAACTATACAAAGCACCACTCAGACCACACTGAAAGACTGAATAGTTTTCTGCCCTGTCTAGGGAAAGATATACTGGATTTGAACGCAGTCCAGAGAAGCTTCACTCGGCAAATTCTGGGTATGGAATGACAATCTTATGAAGACAGGTTGAATAGGTTGCGCCTATACTCATTGGTGCTTAGAAGACAAGTGACCCCTTTGAAACATTCAAGATTTTTAGGGATTTGACAGGGTACATTGAAAATGTTGCTCCCCTGGTTTGAGAGTCTGGGACCAGACAGCATAATTTCAGAATAAGGTGTTACATTTTTGAAGAAGCGGAGGAGTCTCTTCTGGAGTTAAGGATTATCATATCACTGAACAGGGGAGCAGACTCTAAGCAGGCTGAATGGCCTGCCTCTGCCCCTGATAGACAGATGTTTAGATAGTAAGGAAATTGAAACTAACAGGGATAGTACTGGAAGATGTAACTGAGGTAGATTAGCCATAAGCATCCTAAATGACAAACTATTCTCCTGCTTTTATTTCTTTTATTCTTAGGTTCTTAAAACTGCTAAGCAAAGCGGATAGAATTATTAAAAGGAATAGAGAAATATTTTCAGATTTCAGGAATGAGATTTCATGGCTTTGTACAAGGTCAGACATTACATCAATGCCAGTCGCTTATCCAATTACTCATCATCCTAATTGTCTAAAGCATAAATAATCGCATGAATCCTAGAAACAGGCAGTCACCATTGACTAAATGGATCAGCTGAGTGACCAGAATAGCTTTCAATAATTTAGGTGGGGCTATCTACAGAGTGTAGCAAATGTCTGAGAAAATCAAAGACCAGTACAAAGAAGGGCATAATTTGTCCCATTACATCCTGGACTGTGTACTGCTTAATAATGGTGCACATCATTAGTGCATACTGAAGTATCATTGTGCCTGTTTCCAGAACCTTCAAGTCTTGAAAGCAATTAAACAGACTGCCCAAGCAAAGGAATAGGTGATTAATTCTGAAGGTTAAATTTTTGTAGAAATAACAGAATTTCTCTTACCTGAGACCCTCCAGCAACGGGCACCAAACATGTAAAAAGATTGGCAATCACATTTTCCAAGTTCACATTCAGACTGTCGACATACACTGTGTAAATGATGCCGAGGCAAGCCTAAAAAGAGATGGCAGTTAATCATCAAGTACCTTGTTTCAAAAATCTTCTCTGAAAGCCATACAAAACACAATGCAATTTGAACTTGACTTAAACTCATCTAGTTCTATCTTTTAACAATATAAAGTGAAGAAGGCATTTGGTATTACCTTTATTGGTCAGAGGAGTAAAGGAGTTGGGAGGTAATGCTGTGACTGCATAGGACATTGGTTAGGCTACCTTTGGAATACTGTATGCAATTCTGATCTCCTCACTGTAGAATGTTGTGAAACTTGAAAGAGTTCAGAAAAGATTTACAAAGATGTTGCCAGGTTTGGAGGGTTTGAACTATAGGGAGAGTCTGAATAGGCTGGGGCTTTTTTTTTTAGAGTGGGTGAAGGGTGACCTCATACATGTTTATAAAATCATGAGGGGCATAGATAGGATAAATAGACAAGATCTTTTCCCTGGGGTGGAGGAAGCTAAAACTCGAGGGTGTAGGTTTAAGGTGAGGGGGGGAAAGATTTAAAAGGGAGCTAAGGGAAACTTTTTCATGTTGGGGGGGTGCGTGTATGGAATGAACTTGCAGAGGAAGTGGTAGAGGCTGCCAATTGTCACATTTAAAAACACCTGGATGTAGCTATGAATAGAAAGGGTTTAGAGGGATAACGGCCAAATGCTAGGGATTGGGACTAGATTTATTTAGGATATCTGGTCGGCATGGATCAGTTAGACTGAAAGGTCAGTTTCTGTGCTGTATATCTCGATAACACTAAGTGGGTTTTTCGGGATTGGTAGTTAGAGACAGGGAAAAGCTCAAGTAATAACACTGAATTCACACAGCATTGTTCAGGTTTATGTTCTGAGAGCCCTCTTCACTTGCTATGTTATGCTTATTTCCTATATACAGTGTTTGTTCATTTAAACTTTATCCAACCATTTTGCACTGTCATGCCTCACTGGGCTAACAGCCAGAAATCAAGCTTCGTTATTCTTGAAATCCTCAAAGTTAACGATTGGTAATGTAATAAAGTTATACAATTTCCAATGAAGACCAATGGAAGATGATTACTGTAAATTAGCACTTCCTTGTTAACAAGCTGAACATAGACTTCAAAGAGTTTAAGAGCTAAGAACAATCTGAATGTCTCTGTAATGCCAATTGCATCTTCTGATACTGGTTTAGTTTTTTTTTAAAACAAAAATCCCAGTGACATCTCTATTCTCAACTTACCAATTTACAAGATATCATCTCCCCCCCAAATTATTAACAGGAATTGTCAAGTCTGAAAAAAATCAAAGACAGCCAACAGTATTTAATTTATTAAGATGGCCTTCCCTTGAAATAAAACCCTTCACATCTCTCATGTACCCTAAATATTCCTGAACTCATAGGTGATGTTTATCCCCAGTCTCTTAGCTTCAGTTAAAGCTTCAATCTGATCCATGGTCTTTTCACTGAGTTTCCTTTTTGAACTCTTGAGAGCTCCAACTGGTCCCATGATATCCCTCACAACTCGAAACATTGTGAATGAACATGTCTCACCTTGTCCAATTCTTTACCTCCATTTACAGTACCTTCCTTTCTGGTCTGAGGACATGACTGAGGGTATTTCCAGCTATCCATTCTTTATTTTGGTTGCTTGATTTCATTTTACTCTCCTAATTTTGATCCCTTTGAATTTATAGAGGTGACATGAAAACGTTTTATGGATCAGCTTGTACTCATCAGTTATCATTGACTATGAGACATAGGAGCAGAAATTAGGCCATTCAGCCCATTGAGTCTGTTCCACCATTAATCATGGCTGATAAATTTCTCAACCACATTCTCCTGCTTTCTCCCCATAAACACTGACCCCATTGATAATCAAGAACCTATCTATCTCTGTCTTAAATATATTCAATGACCTGGCCTCCACAGTGGTCTGTGGCAATGAATCCCATAGATTCACCACTCTCTGGCTGAAGACGTTTCTCCTTATCTCCATTCTAAAAGGTCCTCCCTTTACTCTAAAGCTGTGCCCTCAGGTCCTAGTCTCTCCTGCCAATGGAAACATCTTCCCAACATCCACTCTGTCCAGACCTTTCAGTATTCTCTGTTTCAATTAGATCCCCTCTCATCCTTCAAAGCTCCATCAAGCATACACCTACAGTCCTCAAACGTTCCTCATATGTTAAGCCTTTCATTCCTGGGATCATTCTCATGAACCTCCTCTGAACATGATCCACAGCCGGTACATCCTTCCTGAGATATGGGGCCCAAAACTGTGCACAATACTACAAATGTTGTCTGACCAGAGCCATATAGAGCCTCAGATATACATCCTTGCTTTTCTATTCAAGTCCTCTCAAAATAAATGCCAACATTGACCTGCTTTCCTAACTACTCACTCAACCTGCAAGTTTACCTTGACAGAATCCTGGACTAGAACTCGCAAGTCTCTTTGCACTTCAGTCTGTTGAATTTCCTCCCCATTTAGAAAATAGTCCATGCCTCTATTCTTCCTACCAAAGTGCATGACCTCACACTTTTCCACACTGTACTCCATCTACCACTACTTTGACCACTCTTCTAACCTGTCCAAATCCTTCTGCAGCCACCACGTTTTTCCCCCCCCCACCACAACCACAACCACCAACACCAACTCCTCAATGTGACCTGTCCCTCTATCTAACTTTGTATCATCTGCAAATTTAGCCAGAATGCCCTCACTTCCTTCATCTATGTATAAAGTGAAACATTGTCGTCCCAAAAATGAGATTTGCGGAACACCACATCACCAGCTGCCATCCTGAGAAGTACCCTTTTATCCCCATTGTCTGCTTTCTGCCTGACAGTCAGGCTTCTATCCATGCTAGCAACTCGCCTCCAACACCATGGGCCCTTACCTTACTCAGTAGCCTCCTGTGTGGCACCTTATCAAAGACCATCTTTAATGGGATTAAGAAACATATCAGCCTCAACAATGTGGAGCAGACTCGTTGTGCTGAATACCTAATTCTGCTCCTGTATTTTATAGTCTTACAATCTATCACCAGCATTAATAATTACAATTCTAGTTCACGAATGTTGGGCAGAAGGGCCTGTTTCCACATTGTGGGGAATCTAATCTAATCTAATCTAATCTGATTTACATCTCTAGTTTCTTCCTCTTGCCCTTAGATCAAGCTGCTTGAACTGTAACTGAATATCACAGAGTAAAATGTTTCACTCCCCAGACCCTCTGACATTTCCTCTAAACCCCAGTGTTGTGCTAGTACCTCAACTACCACTGTCTACTTATATTTTCAGACAGTATTACCTCTAGTTTTCCTGGCAAATCAAAAAAACTGGTGTTTTAAATCGTCCTGAAGACTGCAAGGGAGAACTTTGCCATCTGCAGGAAGCCTGATGTCATTGCCAATGCCATTCCTTAAGTATAGTACAAAACTTGATGTTTTCCTTCAGCTGGGCAGCCACTTGGGTGACTGTCTGTATGGAGTTTGTACGTTCTCCACATGTCTGCACACATTTCCTCCAAGTGCTCCAGTTTCCTCCCAGAGATTTCATGATTAGGTATATTGGCCATGATAAATTTCCCATAGCATTCAGGGATGTGCAGGCTAGGTGCTTTAGCCATGGGAAATACAGGGTTATAGGGTATGGGGAGGGTATAGGTCTTTGTGAGATGTTCTTTGGTGCATCAGTGTGGACTCAATGGTTGAATGGCCTGTTTCCACACTGTCGGTATTCTATGATTCTGGCTTTTATTCACTAATACCACACCCAAATCCTCATTTCTCACTTCAGCCCCAAGCTACCTAAGGACCAAACACGGAGTGGGTGGCAAACAGAAAGCCTTTGTTAACAATAATTGGTCACTTGTCCACAGTTCCTTCTCAGCCATTTATACCATCTCCAGCATGAAGTCACCATCAAACACAGGCATCAAATATCGTAGTTTCAAAATTTCAGAGCTCTCTCTTTCACACCCTGCACCATTCTTCAATCACCTTCAAAAGCCCTCTCCTATAACAGCTATTTTCCATGAGGAAAAACCTGCCTCTCACCACTCCTTCCAAGTACACACAGTCCTTCCAAGTGCAACATAAATGCACATGTATATATTTCAAGTTAGCATGCTCTATTCTCTGCTCACATTGCAGCCAGCTCTGTACTGGGGAGACCACCGTATGATAGACATTAAATGTTTGTACTTTTTCCATTCTCTACCACCCCACTTCTTTATTTTAAAATCCCTCTGGGCTAAACTAGTGACTGCTACTGCCTGGAAGGACGAACAGTAAATATATGGGAACACCATCATTTCAGGTTCCTCTCTAAACCCCACACTGTCTTAACTTGGAATAACATTGCCATTTCTTCATGAATGTTGGGTCAAAATTCTTAAGTTTTCTTTCTGTCAGCATTTGTCATTGTTGGCTAGACCAGTATTCATTGCCCATTCCTAACTATCATTGAAATGGTGATGGTGGACTGCATTATTGAACCACTGTAGTCCATACAGTGTAGGTACATGTATAATGCTGACAGAAAGTAAGCTCCAGAATTTTGACCCAACATCGGTGAAGAAATGGCAATATTATTCCAAGTTAACAAAGTGTGGGGTTTAGAGAGGAACCTGAAATGGTGTTCCCATGTATTTGCTGTTCATCCTTCTAGGTAGTAGCGGTTGCTAGTTTAGAAGGTGGCAAAGAATAAAGTTGTTCCACTGCATTTTGTAGATGGTACACTGCTGCCACTGTGCATCAGTAGTGATGGGGGCAATGACAGTTGCAGTTGATAGAAAATGACTCAATTAAGAGAGCTGCTTTGTCCTGGATGGTGTGAAGTTTCTTGAGTATTGTTGGATCTGCACTCATCCAGATAAGTGGAGAGTATTCCACCACATATCCGACTTATGCCTTGCAGATGGACAGGTTTTGAGGAGTCAGGTAGCGAGTTACCCACCATAAGTACTGAGCCTTTTACTTGATCAAGTAACCATAGTACTCTTGTGACTGATCTAGTTCAGTTACTGATCAATGTTAAGCCCCAGGATGATGATTGTGGGGCATGCACAATGGTTAGATTCCCTTTTGTTGACGATGGTCATTGCCTATCATTTCTATATTTGCCACTTATCAGGCTAAGGCTGAATGTTGTCCAGGTAAGGCTGCATTTCACATGAACTGCTTCAGTATTTGGATCACAAATGATACTAAACATTGTGCTTCCACCAGCAAGTATGCCCACTTGTGGCCTTCTAACAGAGGAGATGCTGTGGTTGATGCAGCTGGTGATGGTTGGGTTAAGGACACTACCCTGAGGAACTGCTGCAGTGATGTCCTGTGGTTGACAGAAACATAGGAGCAACAGTAGACCAAGCTGACTCAATATGATCACAACTGAACTTCTTTTTCAATGCCATGCTCCTGCACTCTCCCCAAACGCTTGACACCTTTACTGTCTAAAAGAGTCAGGATGGGTATATGAATAAGAAGCGTTTAGAGGGATATAGGCCAAGTGCTGGCAAATGAGACTAGATTAGGTTAGGATATCTGGTTGGCATGGACGAGTTGGACCGAAGGGTCTGTTTCCATGCTGTACATCTCGATGACTAAGAGGAGGTGATAGCCTAGTGGTATTACATTAAGACTATCAATCCAGAAACTTCGCTAATGCTCTGGGGCCAGGCTCAAATTCCACTATGGTTTCATGTTACACAGGCAAGGAAACTTCTTGTTGATTACCACGTACAGTCCTCCATCAGCTGATAAGTAGTCCTCCATTGTGAACAACACTTAGAGGAAGCACTGAGGGTGACAAGGTACAAAATGTACTCTGGATTTCAATGTCCACCATTAAGAGTGGCTCTGTATTGGAACAGGAGAAAGTGAGGTCTGCAGATGCTGGAGATCAGAGCTGAAAATGTGTTGCTGGAACAGTGCAGCAGGTCAGGCAGCATCCAGGGAACAGGAGAATCAACGTTTCAGGCATAAGCCCTTGTTCAGGCTTATGCCCGAAACGTCGATTCCTCTGTTCCCTGGATGCTGCCTGACCTGCTGCGCTGTTCCAGCAACACATTTTCAGCTCTGTATCAGAACAGCTGATCGAGCTGGCTAGGTCTTAAAAGACAGGTGCTAAAATGGTCTGCAGCAAGTGGTGAGAACTAACAAGAGGGAAAAACATACTTGACCTCATCCCAAGATAGCATCAAAAGAATGACAAAGTCCTGCCTTTACATGGAGAATAACCTCTATATGCTTGTGGCATTGTCTCACTGCTAAATGGGACAGATTTCAAACAGATTTGGTAACTCAAGATTGGGCATGCATGAGGCATTGTGGGCCATTAACAGCAGCAGAATTGTACTCCAGCACAAAAAAAATCTGTAACCTCATCGTACAGCATATCCCCTACTCAACCATTACTATTAAGCCAGGGAATCAACCTACATCAAAGGAGAGTTCAGGAAGGCACGCTAGGAGCAGCATAAGGTGTACCTAAAATCAAGGCATCAACCTGGTGAAGCAACCAAATAGGACTACTTGCATGCCAAGCAGGAGTAGCAAGTGATAGACAGAGCTAAGCCATCTCACAACAAATGGACCAGATCAATATCCAGGCTTGGGCTAACAAGGGGCAAGAAACTTTTGTACCACATAACTACTAGGCATTGACCACCTCTAATAAGCAATAATCTAATCACCATCCCTTGATATTTGAAGGTGTTCCAATAACTGATTTCCCCCATTATCAACATCCTTGTGGTTACCATTGGCCAGAAATTCTAATGGACACATTACATAAACACAGTGACTACTACAGCAGGTGAGAGACTAGGAATAGTTGGGGAGCACCTTACATCCTAACTCCCCAAAGCCTGTCCACCATCTAAAAGGCATAATTCAGCAGTGTGATGGAATACTTTCCACTGGCCTGGATGGTTTCAGTTCCAACAAAATTCCAGAAGCTGGAAAACATCCAGGACAAAGGGGTCCACTTGATTGGAATCACATGTGGAAGCATTCACTCCCTCCACCACCGACACTCAGTAGAAGTAGTGTGTACCATCTACAAAATATATTGCAGAAATTCACCAAAACTCTAAGACAGTGAAATAACTCGATGGAGGTCAGCAAGTCACCCTTTATTTACATGTGCACAGTACGCTGACTCTGACCAGCTAGCTCAGAGCCAGTCCTTAGAGTGAGGAGAATCCTTGAACCTCCTGTTTATACCTGTCAGCGAGGATGTCCTGATAGGCCCAGGTTAATAGCCCCAGTCAGGGAACTCATACTCATATCCACCTGGCCGACCTCATTCCAATCACTACATTCCTCCCGTCTAAGTCTAGGGATGTAGGCCTATTATTTTCTTACAGCTGCTCCTGGGACATTTTTGCCCCAGGTCCAATTCCTCCAGCTCCGACTCAGACATGGATGGCCGGTGTTAGTCACTATGTTTATGTAATGAGTCCAATTGAATTTCTGGTCATCTGTAACCCCAAGCATGTTCATAATGGGGCATTTGCCCACTAGAAAATGGTGCAGGCTGATGATACCCCAAATGGCAGTATTGTATATTAGTACAAAGCCTTATGGGTACTAATTGTGGCATACTTGTGGGACTCATCGAGTTGTAACTGCAGGTATGCATGGCTCATGCAGCTTCATGAAGGATAGTCTCCTCTCCCACCTCCCCCCGCCAGTTTTGCATACAAGTCCTCTATGCGTGGGATTGAGTATTTATCCAGCTGTGAGAAGTGGTTTATCATTTGCTTAAAATCCTCACAAAGGTGAATCAAGCCATCTGGCTTCATGATCATAACAACTGATGCTGTCCATTCCACAAACTGTACACGTTTCATGATTCCTTCATTCACCAGCCTCCTGATTTGTGCCTCTACATTTGCACACAAGACAAATTGTGCAGGGCAGGTCTTGCAGAATCGCTTCCTGGTAAACATGTACTGTGGTTTGGCACCTTTGATAGTCCCTCCACCTCGCTGACAAACTTCAGGGTGTTTTTTTATTTTGGACTTCACTCAGGAAGCCATTTTCAAATCGAAAAACATTGAGCCAACCAAGGTAAATATTTCTCAACCCCATCAAGCTTGGGCCCAAGCTGTTCACTACGATCAGCGGTAACTCGGCCAACTGCCTCTCATAGAAGACCAGAACCAAAGTCGTACTCTTAATTTGCAACGGTTCCCAGGTGTACATTCTCAGTCTGGCTGAGGTCTTGCGCAAACCTAAGGCACTGAGTCCACAGCCAACCTCGTGAAAGACTAGCTCTGCAATTAGCAATACAGCTGCGCCGGTACCGATCTCCATTAGAACCAGATGACCATTTAATCAGACATTTATGCTTACTGATTCCGATTTGGATGTTGCTAAGCAATTTAACTGTTCCAATCCACACATATGTAGACTTCCCAGTGTGTGCACTCTCCTGGGTACTGGCCTACAAGTTATCTTACTAAAGTCAGGCCTTGTCAGACTCCTTTGCTGTCTTGAGCCCGCATACTAGCAACAACTACAATGGCTTGCCAGCCAGTTTTGTTTTGGGATTTTGTCGTGGGCTG
The DNA here is from genome assembly GCF_037043375.1 of Chiloscyllium plagiosum. NCBI lineage: Eukaryota > Metazoa > Chordata > Chondrichthyes > Orectolobiformes > Hemiscylliidae > Chiloscyllium > Chiloscyllium plagiosum. The sequence continues at coordinate 44,603,847 of NW_028270156.1, forward strand.
ACTTAGGGTCCCTCTGCTCAGGATATGTCCTGCATGAGGTTACGCGATTGCCTGCACTCAAGTGTATTCCCAAAGTTCAGTGACACAGGTGAGCGTGTATATTTCTATCAGTATACCCTGTACCTCACATGCTCCACTTGCCACATTTTCTAATGACAAATTCCATTTATAGTGCCAATTTGAAATCCATTTGGGCTTCAGCTAGCAGGCGTTTTTGCATGGTTACGTAGCTTATCCCACATACCAAACAAACAGTCTCTCAGCATCTCATTCAGGGTCAACACAAAATCACATGCCTCTGCCAGTCACCTGAACCTTGTCAAAAATCCCAACACAGACACCCAACTCAAGGACAACTGTTGCGAGTGAATATTCGTCAGCACCGTACTGTTTTCTCTCGTTGTCACTGAAATAATTCCACGGAGATTGGTATCCCATCACTAAGTCACCCTTTATTTACATGGACACAGTAAATATCCAGCTAGCTTTGACCAGGAGAATTAGGAGAATCCCTGAGACTCCTTTTATACCTGTCAGCCAGAACTCCCTGATTGGCTCCAATTAACAACCCCAAACAGCGAACGCATACTCAATGAGATCCACCTGGCCAGTCTCATTCCAATCACTACAGACAGTACTTGCCAAACATATAACCACTTCTATCAGAAAGTACAATGACAGCAGATCCATGAAAACACCACCAACTACAAGATCCCCCCCCAAACTGCTCAATAATATCCTGACCTGGAAATATATTACTGCTCTTCATTGTCAAAGTTCTGGAATTCCCTCCCGAAGGACATTGTGGTCAACCTACAGTATGTGGACTGAAGTGCTTTAAGAAGGCATCTCACCCACAAAGGATGGGCAATAAAAATATGCTGGCCAGCCAGAGATCTCCACATTCAAAGTGAATAAAACTGAAGAAATCTATCAATTTTTTTTCTTGAATACATCGAATGAACTGGCCTTCGCTACGTTACGTGGTAGAGAACAATACGATGGAGGATTTCCCCAGCGCAAATGAGGATCTGAGAAATGATTCTGCCCAAGGTAAACTGCTAGAATAAGGTTTTCTGTCTTGTTGGTTTCCTTACTATGTGGCGCAGACCCAGTTTAATACCACGCCTTTTAAGACTTGGCTAGTTCAGTCAGTAATAGTGCCACCAAACCATTCTGGGTGATGAACATCAAACTCCCATCTAGAATACATTCTGTGCCTTTGCCACCAACTGACGTTCAAAATAGAGGAGCATGATTCATCAGCTGAGAAGGAAATGGTACATGCTAATCAGGAGGTTGAATTGCTCATATTTGACCTGATGCTATGACACTTCAATGTTGAGGAGACTCTATCTTCTGCACACCACTGTGTCACCACCTCTGGGATACTAATGTCTGAGAATGTCTCAGCCATTCTTATGAAATAGTTCCTGGCAGATAATGTAACATTGTTTCTTGACTTGTGTTTGGGAAAGATTTCTGAGTTTAGGCACAAGCCCCTCCCCCTCCTCCCCAAGTATTCTTAAGGAAGGCTTTGCAAGGTCAGCAGGGCTGTACATGCTGCTATCACTTCCAGGTGATCCATCTGGGTATCATTCTTTTTTAACCAGATTTTTCAGCAGTTAGGTTTACTAAGCCATTTCACAGGACATTTAAGAGTCAAGTAGATTGTTATGCATCTGCAATCACAAATAAAGTAGATCAGGTGGGGACATCAATTAACCAGACTGACCGTTAGGGAAATGGGCAAAGATTTTATGGTCATTGTTAATTTAATTTAATTTGTTTTGAATTTAATTCAAATTTCATGATCTGCCATGGTGGGATTCAAAGTCATGTCCCCAGAGCATTCGCCTGGGTGTCTGAATTTCGAGTCCAATGACAATACCACTATGATTCTGTATTCTCCAGCTTAAGCTTATTACATTTCTAACACTTCCCAAATCTGACCAAAGTCATCAACCCAAAATACTTGTTTTAGTTTCTCTCTTGCAGTTGCCATTTGACTGCTGAGAATTTTCGGTATGTTTATTTCAAATTTTGAGTATTGACAGTATTTTGCTTTGGTAAGACACATCATTTACGAAAAAGGCAGACAGATGCCTTTGGTGGCAGCCGTGATGTAGTGTTGTCTTTAAAGTGCTTTACGTTGGAGGGAGCTTGATGTGAAGTTCAAGACATGAACATAATGGTTCCTGTAAATATTAGTCCATCTCATACGTTAAGTTTGAGGATGGGCAGTACAACATCTTGTGGTAACAAAGTAGAGTATAATCACTGGCAACAATACATCTATCCCAATGAGCTGAATGTATTCTATGCTTGTTTTGAACAGAAGGTCAGTGAAATTATGTCACCTTCTCCAATAGCATCGGGTGCACCTGTACGCACAGTCACCACTGCAGAGATCAAATGGGCCTCAGAGACTGAACACAGGGAAAGGGAGTCGCCAATGCAGTTCCCAACTGTGCACTCAGACCCTGCACTGGCCATCTGGTGGGAGTATTCACAGACATAGTTAATCTCTCCTTACACCGATCTCAGGTTCCCACCTGCTTCAACAAGGCCACCATTATCCCAATCCCAAAAAAAATCAGGCAATGTGTCTCAATGACTTGAAGGAGTAAATATCACCATCAATTTCTCCTGGTCCATCTATGTCAATGCTACAATCAAGAAAGTGCACCAACACCTCCACTTCCTCAGAAGGCTAAGGAAATTCAGCAAAGACACATCGACTCTTACCATTTTTTATAGATGCACCATAGAGAGCATTCTATTGGATGTCTCACAGTTTGGTATGGCAACTGCTCCACCGAAGACTCCAAGAGGAGAGTTGTGAACGCAGCCTAGTCCATCACACAAATCAGCCTCCCTTTGACTGACTCTATCTATACCTCCTGCTGCCTCGGGAAAACAGCCAACAGAGAGCCCTCACAACCAGGTTTTACTCTCTTCCACTCTTTTCCATTGGGAGGAAGATACAAAAGTTTGAAAACAGACTTAAGAACAGTTTCTTCCTCATTACCAGACTTATGAACAAGCCTCACATTAGACTGGATCTTTTTTTGCACCTTTTGTGCAGCTGTTATATCATATTCTGCATACTGTTCTAGTACCTTGAACTTATGCAAGGTACAATTTGTCTGGATGGCATACAAAACAATACTATTTACTGTACCTTGATACATGTAACAATAATCAATCAAATCAAATTTGCACTGCAGACATTTAGCGCAAAATCTTGAGCATCAGGTAAGCAAGTTAGAGCAGCTGCATGAAGCAACAGGAAATGTATACCCAAAATACAGACTGATCAAGAAATTCTAGTATGCTCAATCCGGATTGGAGAAGTAGGAAGGAATTTTAGACCAACCATGTTGTGAAGTGAGCCACGTCACAAGTCGATTTGATATTTTTGTTCTGCATTGTTTCAACGTTGCATGTGAACGAGGAACTGTATTTCATTTCATTCCATGTTATCACCTTTGATCATGGCTTCAAAAGTCATAAGTGCCACTCTCCCAAATTCCTGGTATAAAATCACCCAAATTCCTGTTCACCTTAAAGATTCTCTGCAAAATCCATCTCTCTGTCATACCCTTCCTAATATCTTCTTTAGCTTTGTCAAATGGCTTGCATGTGTGTTAAAGTTGCTACATAAATGCAACTGTTGTTTATGATTAATGTAATTGGGATAAAGGTAGAATATTACAGGACACAAAAAAATAGGGCAATCTTATTACTTTAAATAACAAAGTAATAATCATTTCATAGAACAAACATGATAAAAGCAGCTTGGACCTAGAAAATTGACAGCTGTGGGCTTTGTACATTACAGATAAAACATCCTGCAATGTAAATAGAAAACTAAAATGGACAAAATCTTTTGAATGCTTTGAAAACTGAATTGAATTAATGACATTTTTGTTATCATTAACTACCGTGTTTTAGAGAGAGTTTGGAATTACCTAATTAAATCTAGGCTGACAATTCTTAATGTTCTTTCATTTTGTCATTTTATGATTAATGCCAACAAATTGGCTAGTAAATTCAAAGAATATGAGATGGCTTCACTTTAGCACAAGAAAGAAGAATGTTTTGATTTGCATTTGGTGATATGATTAAGGAGTCCCTCGATAAGCCATGGTGTTGGCCAAAAGCAATGTCTCACATTCTCTAAATTCTCCTCACAGTCGAAGCCTCAGTGTGAAGTTTATGATGCGTATCAGGTGACATGAACATTCTGCAATACTGTTCAGTTAGGATTTATCACATCACATTTTTTGCAGTACTTCCTGACTTTTTAAATTCTTTATTGATTAGAATTATTAGCCTTTCTAAGCCTTTTCCATTATAAATAACCTAAAATCTCCATAAAGGTAAAATTGGGCAAAAGGCAAAGCTGGAGAAAAGACTGAACACAATCAGGGGTAAGCACTGTGGAACATTTTCACTGGAATGCACAGCACTAGTTATATAAAAGAAAGTGGAAAGAAAGATCCTGTCCCTAAGTGCTTCAGAACCAATTATATACTTTTGAACTATAATCAAAGCTACATAACTAAATATTGCTGTCAATGTGTGTTCTGCAGGCTCTCAACAAGATTAATGACTCTTTTGTTGGAATGTGGTTAATGAATAAATATTGGCCAGTTTACTTGGATGACCACTGAAGATTGAGCTTTGGCTTAATGGCATTCAAAAGTCAAAACCTGTGACAATGAAGAATCAGTATACATTATACAGTGAAGTCACTTAAGGGGGCTTGAACCATTTAACCAATGTTTTTTATATTCATTGGAGGAGTTATCACTGAGCCAGGTTCACACACGTTTTTCAGAATGTTGGACTAAAAAAACAGAGGAATGCAAAGGAGAACAGGAAGCAAAAAGCAAAAAGGTGTAAACTGTCAGATGAGATGGAAGGAGGTCACAGGTCAGAGGGTAGTGAAGAGACAATTGGAGATTCTACAAGTGGAGAAAGTGAGGTCTGCAGACGCTGGAGATCAAAGCTGAAACTTTATTGCTGGAACAGCACAGCAGGTCAGGCAGCATCTAGGGAACAGAAGATTCGACGTTTCGGGCACATGCCCTTCTTCAGGAATGAGCAGAGAGTGTTCAGCAGGAGAAGATAAAAGGTAGGGAGGAGGGACTTGGAGGAGGGGCGTTGGAAATGTGATAGGTGGAAAGAGGTCAAGGTGAGGGTGATAGGTCGGAGTAGGGTGGAGGCGGAGAGGTCAAGAAGAAGACTGCAGGTCAGGAAGGCGGTGCCGGGCTGGAGGGATTCGGCTGAGACAAGGTGGGGGGAGGGGGGATGAAGAAACTGGTGAAGTCCAAGTTCATCCCCTGTGGTTGGAGGGTTCCCAGTCGGAAGATAAGACGCTCCTCCTCCGACCGTCGCGTTGTTGTGGTTTGGCTGTGGATGAGTCCAATGACCTGCATATCCTCGGTGGAGTGGGAGGGGGAGTTGAAATGCTGTGCTACAGGGTGATTGGGTTGGTTCGTCCGGGTGGCCCAGAGGTGCTCTCTGAATCGCTCCGCAAGTAGGCGGCCTGTCTCCCCAATATAGAGGAGGCCACACCGGCTGCAGCGGATGCAGTAGATAATGTGGGTGGAGGTGCAGGTGAATCTGTGGCGGATATGGAAGTTTCCTTTGGGGCCTTGGAGAGAAGTGAGGGGGGAGGTGTGGGCGCAAGTGTTGCACCTCCTGCGGTTGCAAGGGAAGGTGCCGGGAGTGGAGGTTGGGTTGGTGGGGGGTATGGATCTGACAAGGGAGTCGCGGAGGGAGTGGTCTCTACGGAAAGCTGATAGAGGAGGGGAGGGAAATATATCCTTGGTGGTGGGGTCCGTTTGGAGGTGGCGGAAGTGACGGCGGATGATGCGCTGTACATGGAGATTGGTGGGGTGGTAGGTGAGGACCAGTGGGGTTCTGTCCTGGTGGCGGTTGGAGGGGCGGGGCTCAAGGGCGGAGGAGCGGGAAGTGGAGGAGATGCGGTGGAGGGCATCGTCGATCACGTCGGGGGGGAAATTGCGGTCCTTGAAGGAGGCCGTCTGTGTTGTGCGTATTTTGAACTGGTCCTCCTGGGAGCAGATGCGGCGGAGACGAAGGAATTGGGAGAATGGGATGGCGTTTTTACAGGGGGCGGGGTGGGAGGAGGTGTAGTCCAGGTAGCTGTGGGAGTCGGTCGGTTTGTAGTAGATGTCCGTGTTGATTCGGTCGTCTGAGATAGAAACAGAAAGGTCTAGGAAGGGGAGGGAGGAGTCCGAGACTGTCCAGGTGAATTTGAGGTCGGGGTGGAAGGTGTTAGTGTAGTGGATGAACTGTTCAACCTCCTCGTGGGAGCACGAGGTAGCGCCGATACAGTCATCAATGTAGCGGAGGAAAAGATGGGGAGTGGGGCCAGTGTAGTTGCGGAAGATGGATTGTTCCACATACCCTACGAAGAGGCAGGCATAGCTGGGGCCCATGCGGGTGCCCATGGCTACTCCTTTTGTTTGGAGAAAGTGGGAGGATTGGAAAGAAAAGTTGTTCAGGGTGAGGACCAGTTCAGTCAGTCGAAGGAGGGTGTCGGTGGAAGGGTACTGGGTGGTACGGCGGGAAAGGAAGAAGCGGAGTGCTTCGAGTCCTTCGTGATGGGGGATGGAGGTGTACAGGGACTGGATGTCCATGGTGAAGATGAGGCGTTGGGGACCGGGGAAGCGGAAATCATGGAGCAGGTGGAGGGCGTGGGTGGTGTCACGGACGTAGGTGGGGAGTTCTTGGACTAATGGGGACAGGACCGTGTCGAGGTAGGAGGAGATGAGTTCGGTGGGACAGGAGCAGGCTGAGACGATGGGTCGTCCGGGGCAGTCAGGTTTGTGGATTTTGGGCAGGAGGTAGAAGCGGGCGGTGCGGGGTTGTGGTACTATGAGGTTGGAGGCGGGAGATTCTACAAGTGACCAAGGTTAATAAACTAAATGCACTGGATGACAGGAAGCTGCTGGAGATTTGAAATGAACATCATAAGACGACAGTGGATGGAATTTAATGGGGTAAAGCCAGACTATGTTGCTGATGTGGAATCTCTTGGTCGTTGATGTTTAAAGGTGACTTAAGGATCACAACATACGAAGCACTGAAGTTGCGCATTAATCAAGTAAGCTGGATAAGATCTAGCATACATTTTGGATGCAGCACAGCATAACTGCTTTAGTTTAATTAAGTCTAATTTATATTAGCTACTTTTTAATTTGTAATAATTAACTATTATTTCGTGTTAAGAAATCTGAATTGTTGGAAGTTGAGGAAAATCAAGATGGATTAACATCCCAAATTCAAAGCTTAAGTGACAGCAATAGAAATATTGGCTTGCATTCAGGAAAATCATGATCATCATTAATTCCAATCGATGTGAGTTATTACAATCACCTTCCAAATGTTTGCAACACATGTAATTGCATAAGAGTACAATAAAAAATTTGATTAGATTAGATTAGATTACTTACAGTGTGGAAACAGGCCCTTCGGCCCAACAAGTCCACACCGACCCGCCGAAGCGCAACCCACCCATACCCCTACATTTACCCCTTTAACCTAACACTACGGGCAATTTAGCATGGCCAATTCACCTGACCCACACATCTTTGGACTGTGGGAGGAAACCGGAGCACCCGGAGGAAACCCACGCAGAGACGGGGAGAATGTGCAAACTCCACACAGTCAGTCGCCTGAGTCGGGAATTGAACCCGGGTCTACAGGCGCTGTGAGGCAGCAGTGCTAACCACTGGGCCACCGTGCCGGTGGTATTGTTATGGATACCACCGTGCCGGTGGTATTGTATTGAGTGGTATTGTTATGGATAGGCCAGACCCCCTCAAAGCATTTCAAGAAAGTAGCCGAGACCCTAATTTTTCTGGTTGTTTTGAGCAGGTGGAGAGTGGATATTCCAGGGGTGACGCAGCTGGTCAAAACTATTCTGTTTAAAAAAAAACAGAATACGTTTACAGAGTACCAAATGAAAAACGAACAAGAGAGAACAGAATACAGAGTAACATAACCTATCAAACCCAACAGACTATCCCAATCCAGTGATGCCGTTCCAAATTCCTGCAACAATCCCCATAAACACCTCTTGGCAAAAAAGGTAAAATCAAACACAGGGTCTTACAGCAGAGATAGAGGTCGCAGAGAGATTCAGCATGGAACACTTTCTTCCATGTAGCTATTTCTTTGACCAGCAGCCTCAAAACTGACTGCTTGCTCTGAACAGACAGACTAAAACCAAAACAAACCTAACCAGAGAAAAGCTGAGCTGGTAGAACTGGCCACTCCCCTTTCATTGTACAAGCATTTATTTAAATTGAAAGCTTTTTGTCTGAGGCAGTATCTATTAGCTATAATGAAATTGGCCCTAAAACCCATCAAAACTAGACACCCCAAAACCTGTGTCTTTACGACTGTTCTGAAGTAAAAACCAAGGACAACATTACCTTGTTAAAGGAGCAGCATCGTCACAGCATTACATTTATTTGCCATTAAAAGTCTCTAAAACTTAGCTACACCATTATAAAGATTTGAAACCCAAAAAAATTCTGTGGCATAATTTGGAAAATATATTCTTATCCCTTGACCATAATGACAATAAAACATAATTTACACAAAATACAGATTCAGGATCCTGAAGACCTTAATCTGTCCATTTGTCAGTTGTGTCCTGGTAATAATCCTAAATCACAAGATTCCATGCTGAAACTCAAGGCTGCCATTTCAGGGCAGGACTGGAGAGAATGCTGCAGAGTCACAAGCACTGTCCTTTGGATAAGACATTAAAATTGAGACCCTGCTTGCCTACTGCTCAGGTAAATACAAAAGATCCAGTGACACTATTTTGAAGAGCAGGGGAGTTGCTCCTAGTGTCCTGGTTGATCTTAATCCCTCAATTAAAATCACAAACAAGTAATTTTGCTAGTCCCGCATAATTTCTGGTTAACATATTTTCTACACTTAAACAGTGACCATACTTCAAATCACTTTATTAGTTAAGTACTTTAAGACATTTCGAGTACTGATGAAAAATATAACTGAAATTAACATAACTTTTTTTGTCTATTTTGAAACAGTTGGAGGGACAATGATACTTGTAAACTTCATAATAATACAGTATCCAAAACATATAAAATGTAGAATGCAAAGTACTGGAAATGCTCAATAGGTCTTACATCATGGGGAAATTAAACTGAGTTAACATTGCATGGCTACCACCGATCATTGGAACTGAAAGACATTAGTAACATAACAAGTTTTAAGGACAGAAGCAGGGAAAAAAAAATGGGCTATGAAACAAAAAAGCAAAGCCTGCGACAGGGTGGAAGACCAGAGAGATCAAATGACAAATGGGAAGGTAATGAAACGAAAAAAGGAACTAAGACATGTTGAGATGAAATGTAATTGTGCATAGCAGAATCATCACAGCCACATTTTGGGGGAAAAAAAGGGAATAGAGGTCTGAAATAAAAAGATCTGTTTATGGAACATACGGAAACAGATGAAGAAGAACCGTTGCTATATGAAATACAGTTAAAATTTTCTATTTTAATTCACTACAACTACAATTTAACTGAAGCTGGATTTAAGGTAAAAGTACAAACCACTGCCCAAATGAAGTCCCCATTTTATTTTTAGAATGTGTACTTAATGTTCTAAACATACAAAATAATTCATCTCCCGCAGAAACTGATAGCTACCTGTCATCTACAACTACTTAAGTTTATCACAGCAAATTATTTACCTTGAAATCTGACCTCCAGCAGGTCATAACATTCCAGATCACTTACACAGCATGTCATGCACACCATTTATATATTAACTGGTTAGTAAGTAAATTTCCATTTGCCAGAATGCAAAAAATGACATATCTTCTGTTTTTAGTACATTTTTTTGTTACAAGTTCTGCATGATTAGCTGTACAAGACATTGGTAAAACCACATTTGGATTACTGTTTTGTAGGAAGGATGTTATTAAAATGGAAAGTTGCGAAAATGATTTGAAATACAAGGAGAGGCTGGATAAGCTGAGACTTCTTTTCCCTTAAGCATAGGAGGCTGATGGGTGACCTTATACAGATTTATAAAATCACGAGGGACCAAAATAGGGTGAATAGCCAAGGTCTTTTTCCAAGGGCATGAGAGTCTAAAACATAGGTCTAAGGTGAGAGGGACGAGATTTAAAAAGGGACCTGAGGGGCAAGGTTTTCACACAAAAAGTGGTGTGTAAATGGAATAGGCTGATACAATTACAGCATTTAAATATATATTTGGATGGGGTAGCACAGTGGTAAGCACATCTGCCTCACAATAACAGGGTTCCATTCCAGCCTTAGCTGTCTGTCTGTGTGGAGTTCACACATTCTTCCTGAGTCTGCATGGGTTTCCTCCAGGTGCTCCAGTTTCCTTCCACAGTCCAAAGGTGTGCAGGTTAGGTAGACTGCACATGTTAAATTTCTCTGTAGTGTCCACCAGGTATGTGCTGGTTGATGGGTTAACCAGAGTAAAATGCAGAGATAGGGTGGGGACCTGGGTTTGAGTGGGATACTCTTTGGTGTAAGGTACAGAGTTGATGGGCTGAATAGCCTCTTTCCACACTGTAGGGATTCAATGAATAGAAAATATTTAGAGGGATACTGCCCGAATGCAGGTAAATGGGACTAGTTCATTTCATGTTGATATGGACAACCTCTTTTTATGCTGTATGACTCATGATCAATAGATGAAAAGATAAAATTATCTGCTTTGTTCAGTTCACACCTTGTTAAACAGATGTGCCAAAGGGCCTTTCTCGGTCCTGTAGATCTTTAAGAATAATGAAAATCAATTTTTTTCTTGTCAAGTGTGTAGTCTCTAAGAGTTAAATAATGAAGAAATTCAAGTATTAAATAATTAAGTACACAGGCTTGCAGAAAGTTTCATATTTTGGAAAGATTTGATTTGATTTATTGTAGTCACATGTACCCAAGTACAGCGAAAAGCTTTGTTTTGCAAGCGGTGCTGGCGGATCATAGCAAACAAGGGCATACAGATAATAGTGTTTAGACAGAGTACGGCATACAGGGTACAACTACACAGGAAGTGTGCAAAGCAAGATCAACATAGAAAGATAATAAGAGTAAAATTTACCTTGAATATTTCTGGGTAATCCAGTCGGGACACAAGCACCAAACTTTTAGGTGCAAACACCTGTGCAGGTTGTATTAACCCTGTATCCTCGTCTTCACCTTCTGTATCATCATGTTTAGCTCCCTTTAAAAAAATGAAGACATTAAAATAAATGTGACAATATACAAGCAATCCTAAAAGTGTAAAGTACAGACTGCATGCCTCAACATTCCAAAAGCATTGATTCAAAATTTAGAACTAATAAATAACAAGCTTTCTTCCTGTGAAAACAGAGTGCTGGAGAAGCTCCATAGGTCTGATGATATCTGTAAAGGTAGCAAGTGTTTTACTGTTTTGAAATCAAATAGGATTCTTCTTCAGAACTAAGGAATGGTGGAAACGTTGTTTGCTGTTGAAAGATGGGGGAGGGGAAGTGGAACAAACAGGAATATTAAGGAAAGATTAGAGTTTGACCAATCGAGGGAAGTAGGGAGGAGAAAAGGACATGGTTGACGCAATTGCAATTTCTGGGTAATCCAAGATGGAGAACGGGGAAAAAATTGTGGCTGTAAGAGCTGCTCCTTTTTTGAGATATTTTAGGTGTTTGGAGGTGAGTTCCTCGAATTCCAGAAGCAATTACTGGTTTGTATGCTATTGCACTGTTTTGGAACTTTGGGGAAAAAAGATCAAACAGCAGAACTTTCAAAAGGAGGAAGACAGACAAAAAGCAGTGACTACATGGTCAGTGAGGGAGAGAGAGAGAAAAAGAAACCTACACAGCAGTGAATCTGCACAGTTTCTGCCATTGCTGTTTGAGTTCATGTATCTCTGTACATCGGAGTTCGTCTAGGAAAAATTAACACAGTAAACTTCACAGCTGACCTTGGAGGAACCTGTGTGGGAGAACTCACAGCTTAGGAAGGAACAGGTAAGTGCATAATCTTTAAAAGTACCTTTGCTGTAAGTCTACAGTAGTGAGTAGAGTGGGCTCTTTCTTGATTACATGTTTTATTTAGATCGGTCTCGTGATTAAATTTTAAAACTATAATCCATAAGTACCGTTACCTGGGGCACTGTTTTTAGAGCAAAAAGACAGTTATTTTCTGGGCCTGTAGATTGTGAAGGAGCAAAGATGACCCTTAATAGAGTGATGTGCTCTTTTTGTTGGATGTGGGAGTTTAGGGAGAGTTCCCATATTACTGATGATTATGTCTGCAGGGAGTGTCTTTGATTGTGAATCCTACCATATTGCAGGGATCAGGTGGAGCGGCAGTTAGAGGAAATGAGGAACTTACAAGAGCTAGGGGTGTGATGCATGGCAGTTATAGGAAGGGAGAAAAGCCACAGATACAGTCGGGTAGATGGGTTTGAGAATGTGTATCAGGTATGAGCAGGTAGGGCAAGAGTTAAGTTCTGAGTTTTGTGAAACAAGTGGTTAAGCTGAGCATAACTCAGATCAAATAAGAACTTGCAGTTAACAACTGGGAGCTGGAGGAAAGGGTAATGGGTTAACAAGGTGGAAAAGCATTCATTATGTAGAACTGTTTAACAATATTGGAAGCATTCAGTATGTATGGTCAGTTTAACAAGGTGAAAAGTATTCATTATGTGAAGCCAGTTGAGGTTAAGAGCATTCATTGTGTAATACCAGATGGCTTAATTTTTGCTATTGACATTCACTGACTGTAACGATCACCCAATCAATATGTATATTGCCTTATCTGGATGCACTTCCCTTTAAAAACACTATATAATTCATTAAGAAATGCTAGTTCAGAAAAGACTGAGGACTTATGGGTGATTGTTCTCTCTCCCTCCAGGGCCCAGAATAAAAATGAAGGAGGTAAAGCTGAGCATTTTGCTTTGACTGAGGGGTGGAGGGGGGAAATGGGATGACCAAAATTGGCGTAGTTGGCAGGATCCAAATGGATAGTCACGATCGGACAGTGTCTGCAATCGTCCGGAACATCGGTATCTTGAGATGGACGGGTGCACAAGGTAAGATTTTAAACCTTGGTCTCTCTTGATATTCCGCTGTGTCAGAGATGGTCCCCTCATTCAATTGCTCTCTATTCTACAGATTCTTTGAATGGTAATTAGTTCAGTTTCGCAGGCGCCCTAGCAGGCAGAGATTCAGTTCTCTGTGCTGCAAGTGGGGGGGGTGGGGTGTTTGTTGGAGGTTAGAGTTCTCTGCATGGTACTGGGTTGGGTTTGATTGAGGTTCGAGTCTTCTGCGCAGTACAGGGGTTTGAGCCCCCTGGGTGGATTAATTTGAGGTTCAAGTCCTCTGTGCTGGGGTTCAAACTCTCTGCGTTCAAGCGGGGTTCAAGCCCCCATGAGGAGTAAAGGGAGAAAGGGGTTAAGGTCCTCTACTGGTGAAACTTAAGGCTCTGTGAGTCTGTTCTGGGGGAAGAGTGTGGCTTGGATTATGACGCCATGTGGTCTGCTGCAAGGGCTTTCTCTTTTCATAAGTGCAATTTCAGTGAGGATACAAATAAAAACGAGAAAATGCTGAGATTAAGGTTGTATAAATAGTTGAGTTGAAAAAAAGTCTCAATGTAAATTGTGCCATGTTGTGAGTCTTTGATGTTTAAAAATTTTGGTTTGTTAAAATACTGGTTCGGAAAATCCTTTTAAGTAACTGTTTTGCCTTGCTTGAATCAGAATCTCAATTCAATGTGTTTTGTGGACGATGTAATAGGGCAGATTTTGTTTTTACATTGAAATTGTACGACATTAGGTCCTTTTTTAAAATTATCAAACTTGTAACCTTACAGCAAATTGATTGAGGACCTCGAGACTGCATTGTTGCCGCAATGCCATCACTGGGAGGGACGCTGGTGTAGGGTGCCGAAGCATGCATTGTGACGAGGAATGTTCCCGGTTCAACTGGTCCGTGGGTGCTCCGTTTCTGTAAGAAATCTAGAGTGTCGCGACAGAAGCTGGGGGTCCCCTGTAGAATGGGTTGCGGCTATACAGGACATTGGTTAGGCCTCTGTTGGAATATTGCATGCAATTCTGGTCTCCTTCCTATCGGAAAGATGTTGTGAAACTTGAAAGGGTTCAGAAAAGATTTACAAGGATGTTGCCAAGGTTGAGGATTTGAGCTATAGGGAGAGGCTGAACAGGCTGGGGCTGTTTTCCCTCGAGCGTCGGAGGCTGAGGGGTGACCTTCTAGAGGTTTACAAAATTATGAGGGGCATGGGGTTGAGGAGTCCAGAACTAGACCGCATAGGTTTAAGGTGAGAGGGGAAAGGTATAAGAGACCTAAGGGGCAACTTTTGCAACAGAGAGTGATACGTGTATGGAATGAGCTGCTAGAGGAAGTGGTGGAGGCTGGTACAATTGCAACATTTAAGAAGCATTTGGATGCATACATGAATAGGAAGGGTTTGGAGGGATATGTGCTGGGTGCTGGCAAATGGGACTAGATTGGGATAGGATAAATAGGCAAAGTCTTTTCCCTGGAGTCGGGGAGTCCAGAATTAGAGGGCTTAGGTTTAGGATGAGAGGAAAAATATATAAAAGAGACCTACGGGGCAACCTTTTCACTCAGAGGGTGGTACATGTATGGAATGAGCTGTCAAGAGGATGTGGTGGAGGCTGGTACAATTGCAATATTTAAAGAGGCATTTGGATGGATATATGAATAGGAAGGGTTTGGAGGGATATGGGCCGGGTGCTGGCAGGTGGGACTAGATTGGGTTGGGATATCTGGTCGGGTTGGACCGAAGGGTCTGTTTCCATGCTATACATCTCTATGACTCTATGCTATACATCTCTATGACTCTATGATTCTATGCCTTCGACATAGCTAGAGGTTCTCACACAGGGAGGCAGTGGCACAGCGCTAATGTTACTATTAATCCAGAGGGCCCAGGCTAATGCTCTGGGAACATGGTTTCAAATCCCACCATGGTAGGTGGTCGTATCTGAACTCAGTAAAAGATTTAATGGAATTTAATGCCTGATACAATGGGACATCCTGGTGTATTGACTTTGTGTATAAATCACCTACGCAAGAAGTATGTGGGACGAGGGCATGTAGGGAACTCTGAAGGACTGGATCCAAAGTCCTGACCAATATGTTTAGTTCACAGATATCCTCTTTGGTCAGATCGACCGGTAGTTGCCTGTGGTGTTCCTGGTTGTTCTGTTGTTGGTACTCTTCCTTACAGTAATCTGTTTTATTCAGAATGACGATGGCTCCTCCTTTACCTACTGGATTGATGACAGTGTTGTGATTGGTTTTGAGAGCATGGATGATATTGTGTTGTGATCGCCTGATGTTTTGCTCTACCTTGTGGGTGCGGTTGATGAATCTGGCATTTATATATTTCCTGATGGTTGGTCAATGATGGTTAGTTCTTGAATGTTGAATAAATAATGTGGGGAGGCAGTGGCACAGCGCTAATGTTACTATTAATCCAGAGGGCCCAGGCTAACGCTCTGGGAACATGGTTTCAAATCCCACCATGGTCGGTGGTCGTATCTGAACTCAGTAAAAGATTTAATGGAATTTAATCCTCAAAAATGCCAGCTGATGCACTTTGGAAATAACAAAGCAAGAGAGTACTTGATGAACAGCAAAATACTAGAAAGCTATAAATGCTTTCCATCGATCCCTGAAGGCGACAGGATGGGTTAATAGGGCAATTAAGGCAGCATACTTTGGTTAGGCCACAGCTAGAATAACATGCACTGTTCTCGTCACCACACTATAGGAAGTATATGATTGCACTGGAGAGAGTGCAAAGGAGTTCTGAAAAAGAAACACTGGACTATAAACATCAAGTCTGCTTTCTTCCCACAATTGCTGAAAGATTTGCTGAGTTTTTCCAACAACTTGTTTCTGTTTCAGATCTCCAGCATCAGCAGTCCTTCATTTCATTTCATCAGGATTGGGTTGGAGAATGTTATTTTTGAAAAGAGAGGGAGGATAAGTTCGGGTTGTTTTCTTTGAAACAGAGAACGCTTGCCGGGGGGGGGGTGAAACTCTATTGAGGTATACAAGATTGAGGGGCATGAACAGGGTGAATACAGAGCAGGTGTTCTCCTTATTCAAGGCTATGGGCCAAGTGCTGAAAAGTGGTTTAGTCTCAATAGGTCAGTGTTGACTCAATAGCCCAAAGGGCCTCAACTGGGCTGCATGATTCTATAACTCTAAAGAGTGAATGTTCAGATGGCATTCTGGCATGTTTCACCAAATATTGATAGTTATCTTGGGAGATCTTCTTAAATGCAGCTTCCTTACAGATCACAGAATCAAAAATCCTTGCAGGCAGTCTTCAAGAGAAGATTGGTTTCACAGTGGTTTCAGAACTGGGAAGCTTAGCTAAAAGCAAGGAGCTTCCCAATAGGTTTGTGACCTACAACTCCAAACAATATTCAAAACAGATAGTGAAATCTGATGACTGTCAGCCCAGACTAGTGGTCCCCAGCAAACGCACAGTTGTCACAGCTAACAAATGCCTTGCTGAAAAAGCATGTACCAAAGCCCTTGCAATGATCAGTTTTAAAAAGATAATCTTGCACACAAAAGCAACTGAATATGAAGTCTTCATTGCACATTCTTCAATACAACATTAAGATATTCAGACCAACAGATGTGTACAGAAGTGACATACTGATGTTGGCATTATATTTGATTAATATTTACAGGAAGGGTTTCAACAGTCAAGTTGACCAATGCAAGAAACAATGTACCCAGGACCTGACTTCAACAGTAAGTTTAAAGCTCTGACACAGCCTAATAAGACATGCATATATTTCATTACTCTCTACTTAACCTTGCACAATGCATAGAAGCAGTACTTTCCCTAATTGCCCCCATTGTCTTGTAATTTTCAAAAAGAGTGAAAGTGTATCTGTACGTTATTGATGAAAAAAATGTTTTGTTAAAGCTTTTCTCCTTGCACTGACTAGGGTAATTTAAAATCCACTAGCTCTGAATGCTCATCAGCAGAAATATTTGTCAGTTGTTGAGACTTTAAGCTTGGTGTTGGCATTACAACATTTCAATGTTTATGCTCCTTGTAACGTAACTCAATCATATACCCACTGAAATTTGTGGAGAAATTTAAGGACAAAAATACTAGATGTTAGATGAGGCTTTCGATGGCAGGAGTAAAACAGACAAACCAAATGTAGTAGTGCATGTTTATTGTCAATGTAATGTATATGGGTGTTGCAGAGTACTTACAATTTAAGATTAAGGGGTTTTTAAATGAAGCCACCTTTGGATATTGTTTGCTCCTTTTTTTAAAAGGAGGGAGGTGTGACAATGCTGCTCCTTTAATAAGATTATGTTGTCCTTTTTATTTTTCCAGAGAGGTCATAAAAGACACAGACTGAAAAGTTTAAGCTGAAAGATTTTAGGGCCAGTTTGAAAGTACTGCCTCAGACAATAAGCTTTCAAGGTTTTGAGGGATAAAAAAACAATTGTCCAATGAAAGGAGAGTGGCCAGTTCTTCCCAGCTCAGCCTTACTCTAGTTTGGTTTGGTTTTTAGCAGTAGTGTTGAAAAAGCTGCTGGACCCCAAAGAAGCAGGTCCATGGTGATCTCTCTCCGACTTCTCTCCTGTAAAAACCTGTGTTTGATTTTACCTTTTGTGCCAATGGTTGTTTATGGAGTTTATTCTAAGAATTGGGAACAGCATCATTAAGTTGGTATAGTCTTTTGGGTTTTCAGATAGGTTAAGTTATTTGGTATTCTGTTCTCTTTCCTTTGTGTTTCATTTGGTAATCTTGTAAATAAATTCTGTTTTGTTTAAAACTGTGGTTTGACCAACTGTCTCCCTCCTGGAATATCCATGTTACACGTGCTTAAAACAATTGGCAAATTTAGGTTCTGCGCTAGTTTCTTAAAATGTTTTGAGGCGGTCTGGCCTGGTCAGTAACACAATAGTGATCTGATTACACTAATTCCATTTTTCAGCATTTGTGAATGCATTCCAGATTTCCACCACCTTCAAAATGAAACAAATTCCGGTTTTCTTCTCAGCCATCTAACCTCTGTCCTCAAGGTATTGATACCTCTATTAGTGGTAAAAGTGTCTTATAATCTTATACACCTTGATCAGGCCACCTCTCAACCTTCCCTGCTCCAAGGAAAACCACTCCAACCTATTTCTTCTTTCTTCCAACTTCGGCTGCATCTCTTCTTCACCCTTTCTTGCATAATCAGTGTTAACATCTAATATGGTCTGAAGAAATGGTCGCAGTCTAAAGCACAGATGAAACTGCATTATGGAAAACAACACAGGTCCTGTACTTGGAAAACCTATCATGTTGTAATTTATGTTGTTTGGGACTATTTTTTATTGCTTCAATGGAACATAGCCCCTCCACTAAAGAAAGAAAAAGTTGCCTTATTGAAAACAGAATATAAATTTAGAACACAAAAACTTAATTGGGTTAAAATTGCATGGGCAGGCTGCTCATGCAGCTTGTAAAAGATTAAAACTGTTAGTGAGAATGTAGGAACATAGCTTGGAGAGTACGATAAACTTATAAAAGAGATAAGTGATAGGTGTGGGACTTGTAAGAAACATTGAAGGACACTGACATGGCCCACAGCAAGTCTTCCCTTTGCAAGAGATCTGAACGAGGTAGTGCTCATGGATTTCAAATTACGTAATAAAGAAAAACATCATTTAACTTTACATTTTATGGATTTGGCAATGAGATTTTGTCAGTGAGCAATGATAAATGGTAAGTTAAGAAATCAATGGTGAAATAAAGTAATGGGTAAGTGGATAGTGACTGTATGTGGATCACTAGCAAACTCTCTCATTGATAGTGTGGGTATTTAGAGAGCACAAGAGAAAGAGCATGCCAAAAAAAAAGATGATTTGAACTAGTGTGGGCAGTATATGCTAAGATTTTGTTGCAGCTAGTGGGACAATATAGTCATCTCAGTTAGCTTCTGGTAGCAATCTAAAGTTTCATCAGGTAACACTAGAGTCAGAAAGTGTCCCAGAAGACTGGAAAATCACTCATGTAAATCCCTATTTAAGAAGAGAGCAAGGCAAAAGACGGGAAATTTTATGGTGATTAGCCTGACCTCAGTCAGTAAAACTTTGGAGTCCATTGTGAAAGATGAGATTTCTAAATACTTGGAAGTGCATGGAAAAATAGGACAAAATCAACATGGTTTCATCAAGGGGAGGTCATGCTTGACAAATCTGTCAGAATTCTTTGACGAGGTAACAAGCAGGCTAGACGAAGGAGAGCCAATGGGTGTTACCTATCTGAACTTCCAGAAAGCCTTTGATAAGGAGCCAAACAGGAGTCTGCTGAGTAAGAAAGGGATCATGGTGTTAGAGTCTAAGTACTAGCATGGATAGAAGATTTGCTGTCTAGCAGAAGTCAGAGTGGGGTCAAAAGGGTTCTTATCAGAAAGGAAGCCGGTGACTAGTGGTGTTCCACAAAGGTCAGTATTGGAACTACAACTTTTCACTTTATACATTAATGACCTAAATGGAGGAACTGAGGGCATTCTGGCTAAGTTTGCAGATGATACAAAGATATGAGGAGGTAGGGAGGCTGCAGAAAGACTTAGACAGGTTAGGTGCATGAGGAAAAAAGTGGCAGATGAAATACAATGTGGGAAAGTGTGAGGTCATGTACATTGGTAGGAAGCATACAGGCATAGACTATTTTCTAAATGAGAGAATTCAGAAGTCTGAAGTGCAAAGAAACTTAGGAATTCTCGACCAGGATTTTCTCAAGGTGGACTTGCAGGTTGAGTCGGTAGATAAGAAGGCAAATACAATGTTGTCATTCATCTCAAGAGAACTAGAAGAAAAAGCAGGGATGTACTTCTGAGACTTTATAAGGCTCTGGTCAGACCACATTTAGAGTACTGTGAGCAATTCTGAGTCCCTTATCTCAGTAAAAATGTACAGGTCCAGAACTGGGTCCAGAGGAGGTTCACAAGAAATAATCCCAGTAATGAAGACTTAACATATGGGGATTGTTTGAAGACTCTGGGTCTATGCTTGATGGAGTTCAGAAGGATTGGGGGGAGGGGTGGGGATATCTGATTGAAACTTTCAATTAGATGGCCTGGATGGCCTGGACAGAGTGGATGTTGGGAAGATGTTTCCATTAGCAGAAGACATGAGGATCTGGGGGCACAGCTTTAGATTAAAAGAAAGACCTTTTAGAACAGAGATCAGGAGAAACCTCTTCAGCCAGAGAGTGGTGAATATGTGGAATTCATTGCCACAGAAGGCTGATGAAGAGCCTTTGCCTGAAACATCGATTTTCCTGCTCCTCAGATGCTGCCTGATCTGCTATGCTTTTCCAGCACCTCTCTAATCTAGACTCTGATCTCCAGCATTTGCAGTCCTCACTTTTTGCCACAGAAGGCTGTGGAGGTCAGGTCATTGAATACATTTTAAACAGACATAAGTTCTTGATTGCCAAGGGGATCAAAGGTTACAGGGAGAAAAGTCAGGAAAATTGGGTTGAAAAACGGATCAGCCATGAGTGAATGGCAGAGTAGACTCGATGGGCAGAATGGGCTAAATTCTGATCCTATGTCTTATGGTCTATTGACCAGCTTGGAAAGGGGCTACAATTAGTTATGTCTTCAGAGCATTTGAAAGCACTGCATGCAGATAGAAAGACTTTCATTAAAGCTGCAATGTCAAAGAAATGTGCTGAGCCTTAGGTAAGAAAATTTAATCTGGGAGCTATGATTTATCATAGAGAATGGGGCTTAAAGAGTGGTGAGGCCTTGGGAAGGTTACTGGTAAAGATGGAAAACTAATTAGTGTACATCATGGGAATCAGAATGTCAGTGACACTCTTCAAGTCTGTTTGGCATGAATTACAAATTTCCAGATTCTGAAGGATTTCTAGAGGAGCCAATCACTTCCCAGATACAAATGTTACACACCTGAGGATCAAACTGCTATATTTGACAGTTTTGGCCTTATAATGGACAGATTTATTCTGATGTTCAACATGAGGCAATTTCTCCCAAAAGTCATCTGCCAAAAGTGGGCATCAAAGTCAAATTTTTACCGGAAGGGATTAATCAATTAGAAAGATGCGATTATTGACAGTAGAGCAGGTAAGACCTCTGGAACCATAAAAGCTAGGTGAATGTACAAGAAAAGCAGAAGGTTAGACCCATAGATTGAGAACATGAAGTACAAAGACAAAGGCAGAAGAAGTGGTATAAGCTCAAACAGGGGTCCAGGAAAGAAGTAAGCCAGCTGAAAGAAATCTCAAATCATTGAAAAGAAATCCTACTAATAGGAGGGAGAGGCCAAACGATGGCAGTCTAGAAAGAGATAGAAGACAAGAGAGAGGACACAGTTTAACAAGGTCAACAAATACATTACAAACTAGGAATTCCACCAGTAGCAGAAAGCCATATAATCAGATAGTCTTAGTGGCCATGATGTTAACATAAGAAATAGGAGCAGGAGTAGGCCATGTAGCCCTCGAGACTGTTCCACTGTTCTATAAGATCATGTCCGATCTTTTCATGGCACCTCCACTTACTCACCATAACCCTCAATTGCTTTACTGTTCAAAAATCTGTCTTTGCCTTAAAAACATTCAACGAGGTAGCCTCAACTGCTTCACTGGGCAGAGAATTCTATAGATTCACAACCCTTTGGGTGAAGAAGTTGCTACTAAATCTGGTCTCCCTTATTTTGAGGCTATGAACCTCTAGTTCTAGTTTCACTGCAAGTGGAAACAACCTTCCTGCTTTTATCTTATCTATTCCCTCCATAATTTTGTACATTTCTATAAGATTTCCTTGTTCTTAATTCCAATGAATATTAGTTGCAGTCTACTCAATCTCTCATTTGCCAACTCTCTCAATTTGTAAATCAACTGAGTGAATCCTTTGCGCTCCAGCTGGCTACTAAATAAATAAATATGTCTATTCAAAGAAGCTCAAAATTCTGTTTCATTAATTATTTTCATACTATGTCCTGTCACTTGCAAAGATCTCTGCTTGTGAACCTCAATTCCTTCTATCCCTGTACACTATTTAGAACTGTTAGCTGGTCCTATTACTTCCAAATGAGTTGAATTCCAGACACGAAGTAAGAGTCACTGCTCTTGAAATCAAGGCCACATTTGACCAAGTGTGGCATCAAGAAACGCTAGGAAAACTGGTGTCAATGGGAATCAGGGAAAAGTTGTTTACTGGTTGGAGCCATACATGATACAAAAAAGATGGTTGTGATGGTTACAGATCGGTCATCTCAACTCCAGGATCTCTCTGCAGAGTTCCTCAGGGTACTGTCTTGGCCCAATCATCTTCAGCTGCTCCATCAATTATTTACTCTCCATGACAAGGTCAGATGTGGGGATGTTCATTGACAACTAAATAATGTTCAGCACTATTCACTACAATTACTGAAGCAATTCAGGTTCAAATGCTGCACGATCTGAACAATATCCAGATGTGGGCTGTCAAGTGGCCACAGAAGTACCAGCCAATGACCACTTGCACCAAGACAATCTAACCATTGCCCCTTGACATTCAATGGCATTACTGCCAATGACTCCCCCACTACCACCAGCCTGTGGTTTATCATTGATCAGAAACTGAATTTGATCTGTTACACAAGTGCTGTGGTTACAAGAACAGGTCAGAGGTTAAAAAACATGCAATGAGTAATTCTCCTTTTGACACCCAAAGTCTGTCCATCATGTACAAGGCATAAGTCAGGAGTGTAATGGAATATTCCTCATTTGCTTGGAGGAGTGCAGCGCCAATAGCACTAAAGAAGCTTGACATCAGCCAACTCAAAGCAGCCCAAAAAAATTCACTCCCGACACCAACAATGTTCAATTGCAGCAATGTGCACCACTTACAAGATGCACTACA
Source organism: Chiloscyllium plagiosum (assembly GCF_037043375.1). NCBI lineage: Eukaryota > Metazoa > Chordata > Chondrichthyes > Orectolobiformes > Hemiscylliidae > Chiloscyllium > Chiloscyllium plagiosum. The sequence goes on from NW_028270156.1 coordinate 44,626,848, forward strand.
AAAGTTCTCATAAGTTCCTCAATAGGACTATCAAACCCATGACCACCATCATTTAGAAAGACAAGAACACACACAAGAGAATGCCACCACCTTCATGTTCCCTGCTAAGCTACGCACCATTCTAATTTTGAAGCATAACTCATTCCTTCAGTATTTCGGGGTCAAAATCCTGCAGCTCCCTCTCCAACAGCACTGTGGATCTACCCACAAGGAAATGGAACACAGTAGTTCAAGATGACAGCTCACTGTCATCTTTCATGGGTAAATAGGGATGGGCCATCTTGCAACACATTCCATGAATTCATTTTCAGAAATGCATTACCTCACATCTACAGAATGATAGAGACACAGTCATGCAGCACAGGAACAGTTTTTTTCAGTTCAGCTCATCTGCACCAAACAGACATGCCAATCTGATGAAGTCTCATTTGCCAACATTTGGCCCATATCCTTCGAAGCCCTTCCTATTCATATATCTACCCAGATACCTTTTAATTGTTGTAATTGTACTTGCCTCCATCACTTCTTCTGGGGTCTTGTTACAGATACACACCATGTTCTGCATGAAAAAGTTACCTCTTCTTTGTATTAAATTCCATCCACCGATTCTGCCAGCCTATTTCTATCCTGTTAAAGATTCAAAGCTTCCAGGTCCAGATTATATGGTTTCAAAGCTACAAAGGGAAGTAAGGTGGAAATTTTGGAGATGTCGACCATAATCTTTCAATTTCCCCTTACATACAGAAGTCATGCCAGACGCCCGATCTAGTATAGCCTAGAAATTTGTGGGAAGTTAGGGAGAAAACTGAGGAGCCCCTTATAGGAATATTTGTAACATCTATAACTACAGGTGAGGTGCCAGATAATTGGAGAATGGCTAATGTTGAACCTTTGTTGAAGAAGGAATGGAAGGAATTATCGACCTTAGAGTCTGACTTCAACAGTGGGCACGTTGTTGGAAGTGATTCTGAAAGATAGGACTTATATGCATTTGGAGAGGCAAGGTCCGATGAGGGGTAGTCAGATGGTTTTCAGAGGTGAAAATCAGAGAGCTGTATAGCTGGAAACAAACCTAATGGTCAAACTTGTCCATGCCAACCAGTTTCACTTGCCAGCTTTTCACCCATACCCCTCAACCCTTCCAATTCATGTACCCATCCAGATGCCTTTTAAATGTTGTAAATGCACCAGCCTCCACCACTTCCTTTGGCAGCTCATTTCATACACGCACCACTCTCTGTGTGAAAAGTTGCCCCTTAGCTCCCTTTTAAATCTTTAAATCCTTCTCAGCTTAAACCTATGCCCTGTAGTTCTGGACTTCCCCAAACGGAAGAAAATACCTTGGTTATTCACCCTATCCATGCCCCCCCTCTTGATTTTATAAACTTGTATAAGGCCACCCCTCAGCCTTCGACGCTCCAGGGAAAACAGCCCCAGCCTATTCAGCATCTCCCTTTGGTTCTAACCCTCCAACACTGGCAACATCCTTGTAAATCCTTTCTGAACCCTTTCAGGTTTCATAACATCCTTCCATTAGGAGAGATCATAATTGCATGCAGTATTCTAATAGTGGCCTAACCAAGGTATTGTACACCAGCAACATGACCTCTCAACTCCTGTACTCAAAGAACACTGATCAATAAAAGGCAAGCATACCAAACACCTTCTTCTTTATTCTTACTACCTGTGATTCCACTTTCATGGAACTGTGAACCTGCGTTCCAAGAATTCTTTGTTCAGCAACACTTCCCTGAACCTCACCTGGTATACATCCTGCCCTAATTTGCCTTTGCAAAATGCAGCACCTCACATTTCTCTAAATTAAACTCCATCTACCACTCCTCAGCTCACTGGCCCATATGATCAAGATCCCACTGAACTCCAAGGAAATCATCTTCACTGTTTACTACACCACCAATATTGGTGTCGTCTGCAAACTTATTAACCAAACCTCCTATGATCACATCCAAATCATTTATGTATAGTGGAACCTCTATTATCCGGCATTCAATTATCTGAATTTCGGATTATCTGGCAAGACTGCAAGGTCCCGATGCTTGGCTAAATTTTGTTATCCAGCATTTAATTATCCGGAATTCGATTAACCAAACAAAATACTCCCCACGTGTTTTCTTCAGATAATTGAGGTTCCTCTGTAAATGACAAAACAAGTGGACCCTGCACCAATTCTCGTGACACACCAGTGAACACAGGCCTCCAGTCTGAAACGCAACCCTCCACCAGCCCTACCTTCGAGCCAGTTCTGTATCCAAATGATCAGTTCTCCCTCTATTCCATGTGACCTAACCTTTCCAATTAGTCTACCATAAGGAACCTTGTCGAACACGTTCTTACTGAAGTCCACAGCCTTTCTCAAGTAAGGAGACCACTGTCTTCCAGGTGTGGCCACACCAGCAGCCTATACAGCTGCAGCATAAAATTCTCCTGTTTTTAAATTCCATCCCCCTCGCAATGAAGGACAATATTCTATTTGCCTTAATTACCTGCTGCACCGACAAACCAACTTTTGTCATTCATGCACAGATATATGCAGGTCCCTCTGCATAGAAGCATGCTGCAATTTTTTACCATTTAAATAATAGTTCATTTAGTGGTTATTCCTGCCAAAATGGATGACCTCACATTTACAAATATTGTACTCCATGTGCCAGACCTTTGCCCATTGTCTTAACCTACCTATATGCCTCTGCAGACTTTCAGTTTCCTCTGCACACATTGCTCTATCACTCATTTTAGTGTTATTTCAAACTATACATTCGGTTCGCAACTGCAAATCATAAATATGTATAAATTGTAAACAATTGCAATCCCAACATTTATTCTTCGGGCACACCACTAGCTGCTGATCACCAAAGGCAAAAAAAACATAATTGGAGTTGTGTATAGACCTCCTAACAGTGGTCAGGACCAGGGACGCAACATGTACCGGGAAATAGAGAAGGCATGTCAGAAAGGCAAGGTTACATTGATCATGGGAGACTTCAATATGCAGATGGACTGGGTAAATAATGTTGCTAGTGGATCTAAAAGGGAATTCATGGAATGCTTACAGGATGGCTTTTTGGAACAGCTTGTCATGGAGCCCACAAGAGAGCAGGCTATTCTGGACCTAGTGCTTTGCAATGAACCAGACTCTATAAAAGATCTTCAAGTAAGGGAACCCTTAGGAAGTTGCGACCATAATATGGTAGAGTTCAGTCTGGAGTTTGAAAGGGAGAAGGCAAAATCGGATGTAATGGTGTTACAGTTGAATAAAGGTAATTATGAGGGCATGAGAGAGGAACTGACTAAAATAGACTGGAAGCAGAGGCTAACCGGGAAGACAGTAGAGCAAAAATGGCAGGAGTTTGTAGGTATAATTGAGGACAATGTACAGAGGTTCATTCCCAAGAAAAGAAAGATTAACCGGGGAGGGATTAGACAACCTTGGCTGACAAAGGAAGTCAGGAAATGTATTAAAGAAAAAGAGATCCTATAAAGTAGCTAAGAACAGTGGGAAATCAGAAGATTGGGAAGGATACAAAAGCAAACAGAGGATAACAGAGTGTAATAAGAAATGAGAGGATCAAATATGAAGGGAGGCTAGCCAGTAATATTAGAAATAATAGTAAAAGTTTCTTTCAGTACATAAGAAACAAACGACAGGCAAAAGTAGACATTGGGCCACTTCAAACTGATGCAGGAAGCCTAGTGATGGGAGATAAGGAAATAGCAGGAGAACTTAACAAGTACTTTGCGTCAGTTTTCACAGTGGAAGACATGAGTAATATCCCAAAAATTAAAGGGTGTCACGGGGCTGAGTTGAGTATGGTTGCCATTACGAAAGAGATAGTGCTAGAAAAGTTAAGTCTTAAAATTGATAAATCTCCTGGCCCCGATGGGATACACCCTAGAGTTCGGAGAGAGGTGGCTGAGGAAATAGCAGAGGCATTGGTTGAGATCTTTCAAGAGTCACTGGAGTCAGGAAAGGTCCCGGATGATTGGAAGATGGCTGTTGTAACCCCCTTGTTCAAGAAAGGATCAAGGCAAAAGATGGAAAATTATAGGCCAATCAGCTTAACCTCGGTTGTTGGTAAAATTCTAGAATCCATCATTAAGGATGAGGTTTCTAAATTCTTGGAAGGGCAGGGTCTGATTAGAACAAGTCAACATGGATTTAGTAAAGGGAGGTCATGCCTGACAAACCTGTTGGAATTTTTTGAAGAGGTAACAAGTAGGTTAGACCAGGGAAACCCAGTGGATGTGGTCTATCTAGACTTTCAAAAGGCCTTTGATAAGGTGCCACACGGGAGGCTGCTGAGCAAGGTGAGGGCCCATGGTGTTCGAGGTGAGCTGCTGGGATGGATTGAGGATTGGTTGTCTAACAGAAGGCAGAGAGTTGGGATAAAAGGTTCTTTTTCAGAATGGCAGCCGGTGACGAGCGGTGTCCCGCAGGGTTCGGTGCTGGGGCCACAGCTGTTCGCATTATATATTAATGATTTGGATGAGGGAACCGGGGGCATTCTAGCGAAGTTTGCCGATGATACGAAGTTAGGTTGGCAGGCAGGTAGTACTGAGGAAGTGGGGAGGCTACAGAAGGATCTCGACAGGTTGGGAGAGTGGTCCAGGAAATGGCTGATGGAATTTAACGTGAGCAAGTGCGAGGTCTTGCACTTTGGCAAAAAGAATAAAAGCATAGACTACTAAATGGTGAGAAAATTAATAAAGCCAAAGCACAAAGGGATCTGGGAGTTCTAGTCGAGGATTCTCTAAAGGTAAACATGCAGGTTGAGTCCGTGATTAAGAAAGCGAATGCAATGTTGTCTCTTATCTCAAGAGGGTTGGAATATAAAAGCAGAGGTGTACTACTAAGACTTTATAAAGCTCTGGTTAGGCCCCATTTGGAGTACTGTGTCCAGTTTTGGTCCCCACACCTCAGGAAGGACATACTGGCACTGGAACGTGTCCAGCGGAGATTCACACGGATGATCCCTGGAATGACAGGTCTAACATATGAGGAACGGCTGAGGATACTGGGATTGTATTCGTTGGAGTTTAGAAGATTAAGGGGAGACTGAATAGAGACGTACAAAATAATACATGGCTTGGAAAAGGTGGATGCTAGGAAATTGTTTCCGTTAGACAAGGAGACTAGGACCCGTGGACACAGCCTTAGAATTAGAGGGGGTCATTTCAGAACAGAAATGCGGAGACATTTCTTCAGCCAGAGAGTGGTGGGCCTGTGGAATTCATTGCCACGGAGTGCAGTGGAAGCCGGGACGGTAAATGTCTTCAAGGCTGAGATTGATAGATTCTTGTTGTCTCGAGGAATTAAGGGCTACGGGGAGAACGCTGGTAAGTGGAGCTGAAATGCGCATCAGCCATGATTGAATGGCGGAGTGGACTCGATGGGCCGAATGGCCTTACTTCCACTCCTATGTCTTATGGTCTTATAACCAGAAAAACATACATTTATCCCCACTCTTCACTTTCTGTTAGTTAACCAATTCTCTATCTAAGCTAATACATTACCTGTAATGCCATGTACTTTTACTTTATGCAGCAGCCTTTAGTGTAGCACCTTGTTAAATGCCTTTTGGAAATCAAAATACACCATATCCACTGGTTCCCTGTTGTTCACCGTGCTCATAATACCCTCAATGAATTCCAATAAATTAATTGAACACAACCTGCCTTTCATAAACCCATGTTGCATCTGCTTAATGGGACAATTTCTATCCAGCTGTCTCTCTATTTCCTCCTTGATGATAAATTCAAGAATTTTCCCCACTACAGAAGTTAAGCCAATAGGCCTCCAGTTACCTGCCTTTTGTCTACCTCCATTTTTAAACAGTGGTGACATATTTGTTCAAACAGGAAGTCATGTTAATAAAATATTCCAAAAAACTAGAACTACTAAACTGCTAAGGTACTAGTTATGGGTCCTATCACATAGGTGGACACATACCAAAAATGCATCCCCAGATGGAATTTAAGGCTAAAGCAAGGCTAATGACATGACGTTTCAAATAAAAACTGGGGAAATAAGATATGAGTAGATTCACCTGCAACAGGAAAAGTAATTTTGAATGTTCTGGCTTTGTTAGAATCAAACATTTAGGAAGTTGATCAGTTGATATTAATGCTGCATTTCTGCAGAAAGATTAACTTAAGAGGGAATACTTCTTTATACTCCAAAAGAGGCACCAAATGCAATGGGAAACACTGGAAATGAAATAATGGTGTATATGGCCTAAATGATGCCCCCAGAGGTTGGTACTTCTCAGTAAGGTCTGTCTTATTAAGTTTGACTTTTGCTCAGTTAAAAGCAGACCATTACTGGCACCAGATGGGGCAGCATCCAGGAATCTTTATTATTCTTTATGTAGGTAATTTCTGATGGGGTAGAAGTTATGAATTTGAAAATATTGTCATGAATTATCTTAATGCAGAATTCCAATCAGGCTCCTGAATCTTTTTATGTACAATGCATTGGAAGTCAGGCAAGAATGGATCAAATATCACTTTCCATCACCAATATTTGTAAAATGTTATCTCTAATGCCATTAGTCAAAGTAAAGCTTCACAAAAAGTTGCTTAAACTGATCCAAAGCTGAAACAGATGGATGTGAGTAATGTCAGATCAACTGTGATTCTATTAGATGTCAGTGCTGAATGGCCTATTCTTTTTCCTATTTCTTATGGTCTTTTAGGCAACTGCAAGGAGGTGGCAGAGGATGTTAGCAGCTGTGGGTTTGTCTATTGGACCCTGGCTAAACTGCTGTGAAATCTGATCAGCTGCCTCCATGCTGGGTAAGGGTAAGTGAGCATCCTCAATGTCAAAGCACACCTATGGGAGGGCATGTATGTGTTGTGTGAAAAAGGATTTAGCTAAGGCAGTGCATGATTTGAGTAAGCAATATCAATGACAATTCAAGGGTCCATTTCAACTTGCAAGGTTTTGAGGCGGCTGGTGGTTGGAGGTTAGAAATGCTAAATATACAGAATATTCAATGTAACATGGAATGGAAAAGCAGAAGAACTAATGGTCCCACTCAACAAATGTGACTTGACATTGACCCATTGTTTTTCCATGAGATTAGGCTCACAACACACAAAAGGACAAGGAGCAGTTGGGGGTAGTGCGAAATCTGACCATTCTAACAAAGGTGGACAAAGGCATCTTGGGTTTGGACACTCAAACAGGGAGAAAGTGGCATATGAAATACTTGCCTTTGTTAGTTGAGTATATAATACAAGGACTGGGAGGATGTAGCTGTCTAGGACATTGGTTGGGCCACAGCTTTATTATTGTGTGCAGTTCTGGTTGCCACAGTTCAGGAGGGCAAAAGTGAGGAGTGCAGATGCTGGAGATTAGAGTTGAGTGGTGCTGGAAAAGCACAGGCCAGGCAGCATCCGATGAGCAGGAGAATCAACATTTCGGGCAAAAGCCTTTAATCAGGAATGAGGCTGTGAGCCGAGGGCATGGAGAGATAAATGAGAGGGGTGTGGGGCTGGGGCGGAAGGTAGCTAAAAGTGGAATAGGTAGATGGAGGTGGGGGTAATGGTGATAGGCCAGAGAGGAGGGGGAGTGGATAGGTGGGAAGGAAGATGGACAGGTAGGACAGATCAGGTGGTTAGGGAGTGGCAATAGTCTCATCTTCCGCCTCGGGACCCTCCAACCACATGGCATCAATGCAGATTTCACCAGTTTCCTCATTTCCCCTGCCTCCACCTTATCCAAGATCCAACCTTCCAACTCGGCACTGCCCTCATGACCTGGTCTACCTGTCCATCTTCCTTTCCACCTATCTGCTCGACTTCCTCTCCAACCTATCACCATTACCCCCACCTCCATCTACCTATCACACTTTCAGCTACCATCCCCACATAAAATTCTGCCCTTAGAATTATACAATGTTGCCCAGATTGCTGTAGAAACATCTTTAATTTTCTAAAACATTGCATACTGTATGTGATAACCACCTGCTTAACTGCTTCCATTGCTGCTATACACCCATAACATTTTAGCTCCATAAAAAAACATATTTTAATTTTGAGTCTTTAGATTTATATCCTTATTCTGATTTTAATATACGGCCATCTCAAACAAGTTTTCCTTTTCTATAAACACATTGTACAAAGAATTATCAACAAATGTGAATTTGTATATTAGCACTTAGCTTCACAATTAAGTATGCATTGATCTGGTCAAACCTCAGAATGTGAACTGTTGTGTTTAAATAGGATATGGTTACAATCAGTAAACACAGACTTAATACAGGATTTGTGATAAAAAATGATAGACATAGTTTCTCACAGTTCAAACAAAACCCGTGCAAAATGACATTTATAATACTCTACGCCAGATGTAACTTAGCTTCCTTGTATTTGGAGTAGCACGGTGGCTCAGTGGTTAACATCAATGCCTCAGCGCCAGGGACCCTGGTTTAATTCCACTCACGGACAAGTCTGACATCCACTGCTCTGGCTTCATCAATCCTCTTTGTTGCTTCTTCAAAAAGCTCAATCAAGTTAGTGAGACATGATTTCCCATGGACAAAGCCACGTTGACGGTCCCAAAATAAGTCCTTTTCTTTCCAAATACATATAAAATCTGTTCCTCATGATCCCCTCCAACATCTTGTCCACCACTGATGTCATGTTCACCAGTCCATAGTTCCCTGGCTTTTCCTTACCACCTTTTTTAAATAGCGTCAACACATTAGCCAACCTCCCCAGTCTTCCAGCACCTCACCAGTGGCTATTGATGACACAAATATCTCAGTAAGGGGCCCAATCACTTCCCTAGTTTCCCAAAGTTCTAGGCTACACCTGATCAGATCTTGGGCATTTTTCAAGATGTCACTATTTATTTCCCCAGGTTCTGTCATTCCGTATCCTTCTCCACAGTAAAAACAGCTGCCAAATACCTATGTCTCTCAAACTTGATTGTGTTTTTTGAGGAAGTAACCAAAAAGATTAATGAGAGCACAGCGGTAGTCATTGTTTACTTGGACTTTAGTAAAGCCTCTGACAAGATTCTGCACGGTAGAATAATTAGTAGTTAGATCACTTGGATTCAGGGTGAGCTTGCCAACTGGATACAAAATTGATTGGGAGAAAACAGTGATGTTGGAGGTTTGTTTCTCGGACTGGAGGCCAATGGTGTTTCACAGGGATCAGTGAATCCTCTTTTGTTTGTCATTTATATAAATGATTTCGATAAGAACATAAAAGACATGGTTAGTAACGGTTTGCGGATAACACCAAAATTGGTGGTATAGTAAAGAACCTTATCTAAGATTACAAAGAGATCCTGATCAATTGGGTCAATAGGCTAAGAAGTGACAGGTTGAATTTAATTTGGATAAATGTGAGGTATTGCATTTTGGTAAACAAACAAGGGCAGAACTTATTAAAACTAAGGCCTTGGGCATTTGTGTAAAACAGAGATCTAGGGGTTCAGGCACATTATTCTTTCAAGTTTGCATCGTGAATAGATATGGTGGTTAAGGAGACATTTAGTACACTTACCTCCATTGCTAAACCTTTGATTATAGGAGTTGGGACGTTATACTGAGGTTGCAGAGAATATTGGTAAGGTCTCTTCTGGAATACCGTGTCTAGTTCTGGTCGCCCCATTATAGGAAGGATGTTATTAAGCTGGAGAGGGTTCCATGGCCAGGAATGGAGGGTTTGAGTTATAAGAAGCAGGTTAAGGTCACCCATAACCACTGGAGCAAATGTGGTTATGGGTGACCTTATAAAGCTTTATAAAATTACGGAGGGCATGGATAAGGTGAATGGCTGATGTCATTTCCCGAGGGTTGAGGAATTTCGTGACGAGAGGACATATTTTTAAGGTGAGAGGACTTTAAAAGGGGTGTTTTCTTTTCAACACACACACACACACAGTGATTTGTGTGTGAAATGAACTGCTCGAGGAAGTGGTGGATGTGGGTACAGTTACAAAATCTAAAAGACATTTGGATAAGTACATGAATAAGAAATGTTTGGAAGGATGTGGGCCAACTGTAGGCAGCTGGAATTAGTTTAGTTTGGAATTATGGTCAGCATGGACTAGGTGGACCAAAGGGTCAGTTTTCATGCTATAGGACTCTGACAGGTGGGAAAGCTTTTACAATTGATAATCTGGTAGACGGATTATCACTTGGACAAATGTCAATTAGAAAAGCTAATATGCATTTGCAAAGGGCAAATAGTATTTAACAGACTTGACTTTAAATTATTTAACAGGAAAGTTGATGAGAGTAATGTGGTTGTATGTATAAGTGGTCTTTCAAAATGTTAACTTTTCTGACAGGCCAGTTAAGTTAAAAGTCTTGGAATAAAAGCAACAGTGACAACACGGATACAACTCGGGGTCAGTGACAGGAGTCCGAGTGGTGGTGAATGATTGGCTATTTTTCAGATTGGAGGATGGCATATGGTGAGCTTGTGCAATGTTAGGACTACCACTTTAATTGATTTGAATTACTGACCTGAACTTGGGTATTTAGGGTGAAATTTCAAAATTTATGAAGTATAAGTTTAAAATGTACAAAAATTGAAGGTATTGTGAACTATAATGAGCATAACGACAGACTCCAAGAGGACGTAAAGCAGGCTCATAGAATGGATAGTCAGTAACAGATGAGATTTAATACAAAACTGTGAAACAATATATTTTGTTTGGAAGAATGAAGTGAGGTCATGTAAATCAAAGAATACAATTCTAAAGAGTGCATGAGACTTTCAAATGACTTGATAAGGTCCCAACTAAGTGATTAGCATGTAAAATTGAAATGCATGGAACTGGGGTTAGTGCACTGACATGGACAGAGAAACTGGCAGACAGGAAATAAACAGTAGGAATAAACTGATATTTTTCCAAGTGGCACCACAAGGATCAATGATTGGATTCTAACTATTCACAATATATATTAGTCATTTAGATGAGGGAACTAAGTAACATACCCCAGTTTGCAGAAGGTACAGAGCTGAATGGGATGGTAAACTGTGAAAAGGATGCAGAGATGCTTTAGTGTGATTTGAACAACGTGAGTGAGAGAGAAAAGGCATGGCAGATGATAGACAAATGTGAAAATTATCCAAGTTAGTAACAAAAACAGAGGCAAAATAATCTGGACAGCAATCAAATCAGGAAAGGGGGAGGTTCAACAAGAACAGAGTATCCTTGTACAATAGTCACTGACAGTAAGCATGCAGGCTGTGAAGGCGACAAATGATATGTTAGCTTCAAGTATAAGAGTAGAATGTTTTGTTACAATTGAACATGGCCTTGGTGAAACAACATCGAGAATATTATGTTCAGTTTTGATCTCCTTATCTGAATAAAGGTGTTTTGGCTATGGAGGGAGTGCCACAAAGCTTGACCATCTTCATTCGTGGAATGGTAGGACTAACGCATGAAGACAGACTGAATTGATTCACTGAAACTTAGAAGAATGAAGAGAGATCTTATAGAAATACATGAAATTCTAACTGGGTGAGACCAGATAAATGCAAGGAAAACATTCTTGATGATCAGGGAGTCCAGAGCCAGGGGTCACAGTCTAAAGATAAGTGGTAGGCCATTTAGGGCTGAGATGAGGAAAACTTTCTTTACCCAGAGAGCGGTGAGCCTGGAATGCTCTTCAACAGAAAGAGTTTGAAACCAAAACATGGAATGTTTTCAAGAAGGAGTTAAGATAGTTGTTAGGTTTAAAGGGATCAAAGAGCATGGGGAGAAAGTAGTTATGAGTACTGAGGTGGATGATCAGCCATGATCATACTGAATGGCAAAGCAAGCTGAAAGAGCACTTCAGCCTGCTCCTATTTTCCATGTTTGTGGAACTGAGAAATCCAAGGATGTGTGCTCCCAAATCACTGAAGGGGGAAGGCCATGTTGAAAAAATAATTAACATGGCACATAGAATCTTGGGCCTTATAAATAGAGTAACATTGTTCAAAAGCAAGAAAAGTATGGCTAAACTACATGAAAGACTGACTCATCCTCAACTGGACTAGTGTTTCCAATTCTGGACCACAGTTCAGGAAGTTTGAAGACAAGAGAGAGAGAGTAGAAAAGATAATAAAAGAATGATCACCAGGTTGAATAATTTCAGTTATATTGATAGATTGCTGAAGCTGAGTCTGTTCGTTTTAGAAAAGAGAACGGCAAGAAAAGAAATTTAATATGATTGCTCAAAATCATGATGAATCTGGGCAATGTAACACAAACCATTCCCGGTAGCAACAGAGTTGAGAACCATAGAACACCAACTTAAGGTGAATGGCAAAATAATAATGGAGGATGCTGATGCATTTACAGCCATCAAAAAATTGGATGTTGTCCCAAAAAGAAAAACTATTTGTAGGCCAAAAGGGAAGTGGTAGAGACTGTGATGAGCAGAGACACAATGGGCTGAATGGCATCCTACTGTACAGTAGCCATCATGGATATTGATTTTTCAACCAAGAAACATTAGTCTTAAGTTGATTTTTTTTTTCTATTTTCAGTTAAGTAGTTAAAGGGGAATAATGGTTGGCAAAACAACCTCTTTGTTCAATTTGTAAATAAATGCACTTGAAGTCCGAGTTTATAAGTTTAATATCCAACTGCCAGTTCAGATAACATATAACAAATGTTCCATCTCCCTGGCATGAAACAATGGCTATATCTAAAAAAAATCACACTTTCTAAAGTTAAATTGTACAGATTAAACAATTTTCATATTTTTGTTCTGCTGCATTTGAGCCATTTTTATGTTGTATCTTAAAGACTGCTGTTTTTGCAAAATGTTCTGTTTTTTTCAAGCAATACAAGGACAACAATACAGCTTGCCATATTATCTAGTCATTAGAATGGAATTCAATGTATGTAGCTTATCTTAATAAATTCATAATTGTGGTGTCTGACCAGAAGAACCTTGAACTTTATATGTTTAGCAACTGATGTCTACATGACAGATTGTCCAGAGAAGGAAATGGAAGCTATCCATAAAGGTTCCAGGACAAGCTTCAGGGTTAACTGTGCAAGAGGAAAATCAATCTGCTGATAAAAACACTGGAATACCATAATCCACATTCCATTTTATAACTTAGGATGGAGGTAACAAACTAAAGGCCTTAACCTCACATTAACATTCACAAACAAAGATCTTTGCACAACATTATGTTTATAATCATTATCTGAAGAAATATTCTGGAAAGATAATTTAGCTCAGACTTATCTCAAACTTGTTTTGATGCATTTCAATTAAGTAACAAGTCAGCTGCCAAAAATGCTGCTTGTACAAATGGACTATAGCAATGTTCTTGGAGTTTTACGAACATAAATTAATTAAAAATTTATTATACTTGGTGACAAATTGTATCTAATAGTTCAACAAGGATAGCAAAACAAGCCTCTGGAACTGTACTTAAATGTTCTCTATTATAAGCACATCATTCGTTGATAGTGGACATAATTATATTTTGTAAAGGATAATGATAACATCATTTTTGAAGTTTGGTATAAACAGAATTCATTTTTCACATACATATTTTAATATAATTCTGATCATGGACAATGCTTAAAAGTAAAATGTTTAAAATGTAATGTGCTCCAAATTCACTATTCTTGAAACAAGGATCAGAATTATTTGCATCATAATACCTTATAGTTCACTTGTCTCGGTTTTGAAAGGAAAAATCAACATCAACACAAATCAATGTAAACACACCATGGAGAAAAAGGCAGTAAAATTCAACATTTTTGTGCTAGTTTTACTCTAGATATGTAAAGAATCTCTTCAAATTGATGTCATCATCAATGGCATTGGTAATAATCATTGGTAACAGTTCAGGAATTCCTCAGAGCAGATATTTTATTATCAGTCACATTATTACCCACCTCTGGAGCAGGTGAGACTTGAAACTGGGCGTCATGGCTCAGAGGTAGAGACACCACCACTGCACTACAAGGATCCAAAGTTACTTAGTCAGAGTCTGGTCTTCTACTCAGGGTTTTTAGTTATTTTTATACTGAGTTTTAGATCCTAAGCAACCTGTTCAGAGATTTTCTTACACAGTTCTTGAGCAGATGGAAGTGGTAAGGACATTACCACTGTGCCACAAGAGCCCTCTAAATCCATATGTTGGTTATTTTTTTTAATCACCTTGCTCAGAGATATTATTACACACCTTTTGGGCAGGTAAGATTGAGCATGGTCTCTGGCCCAGAGGTAGGACATCTACCCCTGCACCACCAGAACCGTGAGATCCCTGTCCTCGGCCCATCCATCTTCAGCTACTTCATGAATCACCTTATGATGGAAGGAAGGTCAAAGATGGAGACTTTTGTTGATTATTTCACAACATTCAACACCATTTACAACTCATTAGATACTAAAGAAGTTGGTATCCAAGTCTGGCAAGAACTGGACAACATTCAGGCTTGTATTGATAAGTGTTAAGTACATTTGCACCACATATACACATCTCCAACAAGAGAGATCCAACCGTCACACTTGATATTCATGAAGAATCCATCAACATCTTTTCATTGGTGAGCCAGATAAATACTTTGATCGAAAGAACAGGTCAAGGGCTAAGGAGTCTGCACCTTAAATCTTATATCCTTAAAGCCTATTCGCTTTCTAAAGGCACAAGGCAGTTGTGTGATTGAAAACTCTCCATTGACCTGGATGAGTGCAACTCCAACAACATTCAAGAAGCACAGCAACATCCAGAATTAAACAGCTATTTGACTCATGTTTTATTTCAAAATCTTCAATATTCATTTCCTCCACCACTGACAGAGTGGCAGCAGTGTGCACTATCTACAAAATGCAGTGCAATAATTCACGAAGGCTCCTAAAACAACACCTGTCAAACCAGCCAACGCTACCACCGAAAGAGACAAGAGTAACAAACAAGAACAGCATTACTTCCAAGATACCCTCCAAGCCACACACAATTCTGATTTTGGAACCATATTGACAGTGAAGGACCAGCAACAGATCAAGATCCTGGAATACCCTCCCTGACAGTACTGTCCTGTGTCTGCAGCCTGCCCAGCGTAAGAGCCCTCAGAGCTCTTCATTCTTCAAACTACCCTCTCTCTGGAAGCCTATTGTGGTGGCTGGACTTATGAAATATTAACCACATTGTAAAGTAAGATGCATTACATAGGAAATTCTCTGAATATACTTACTTGTAAATTAATTTCAGCTTCATAAAAGGTTAGACATGCACAGTAGTGCCGATCTGAGTCGATATCTGTCAGAACCACCACAAAATATGTCGGCTGCTTTCGTTCAGTGGACAGCTGCCAGCCACCAGGTTGACAAAACTAGAATTAAAAACAAATAATGAACACAGTTGGACACAATTTTGTTTCTCAAATGTTTTGAAATATTTGAGACATTGGCTTATGAAATTGTATACGCTACTTGTCAGTGCTACAACAGTGAAACTACCAATATTGATTAAACTGCATTATTAATTTTGTACCACAATTGCAAAACTCTGGAAATCTGAATTTTAAAACAGAGGTAATTCAAAATATTTAACAGATCAGGCAAGGGAGAGTCAGAGTCAATAAGCCATGCTGACGTTCTTTGATCAGAACTGGAAAAACGTTCAAGGTCTGACTATCATAGACCTGAAATATTGGGTGAGATTATCCAGGGAATGGCAGTCTCAGTTTGCCACTCCAAACCTGCCTTTTTTGTTTTATAGAAGGGAAACTGTGCACAGTGGTTCAATTTTCTATTTTCCAGTCTACAGGAACATTTCCAGAAATTATAGAATTTTGAAAGATAACCACAGTCTGGGACAAAGCTCATCTGGTTCAGGAGGTTTAATCCAGAACTTCAAGTTTCACTTTTTTACTGAGATCATATTTCCCAGTCTCTCAAGCCCCTTGGTCACCTAATATTTCTGGGACAATTTGTCTCTTCTTTCATGTACAGCAATCAGTTTACTTTTTCTGCCATTTCACTGTTCTTTACTATAGCATCTCCTATGCTCACCTTAATGGGCCGAATTTTGACCGAGCTTCATTTTTTCAATACCTAACAGCTCTTGCAATCAGCTTTTGCTTCTCATGAGTTACATTCATATTCTCTTTTCCTTTCTTAGTCTGTTTCTTTGACCTCCTTTGCTGGACTCTAAACTGATCCCAGTCCTCAGGGTTACCAGTTTTTTTTGATGATGATCGATAATAGATTGATGGGACAGAGTTGGCTGGGTTACATCAGTAATGTTTTTTGTGGACAGGACACGCCTGGCCAACTTTTCACATTAACAGGTGGATGCTGGTGTTGTAACTATTATGGGACAGCTTAGCTGGGGAACGTGGCTAGCCCTGGAACATGTCTTCAGTACTATTATCGGAATACCACAACCATGTCTCCAGAGCATTAGTCTGGGTCTCTGAATTTTAAGTCCAGTGACAGTATCATGATACCACCACTTCCCCTCAACTTAATACCATTTTCAAAGAGAAAATACAATCTAATAAACACTGCTGGCAAAGGTTCATCTCATTCCTTTCAGCTCTGTACTATCTAATTTAGAGAAAAATCTAAACTGGTTATTATATGGAATTACTTAAAAATATTCAATTACTACAATGAGTTCATGCATTGGCATATTTTGCTTGGGAATGGTCAGTTCCAGGATAAAATCAGAGCTCCTCAACATGTTCCTTATTTTTTCCTAAGCAGTGTATTCTCCATGAAACCAATGTTCAGAGCTGCTAGGGGAACTGATAGAGGTCTGTACAACTACAACATTTAAAAGACATTTGGATAGGTACATGGATATGAAAGGATTGGATGGACATGGGCCAAACAAGCAAATTGGACTAGTTCTTAGGAAACCTGGTTAGTATGGATGAGTTGGGTTCAAGGGTCTGTTTCTGTGCTATATCACTATGTCGACAACAGACAACTCTTTGTGTTATAATACAAGCAGCAATTAAGGACATAATATTAAAATATGAAGCTTACAAAGCCATTATGCTTTAGGATAGGTTGCTTAATTTAAGGTGAAATAGAGCAGAAGTTCACCTGACCCACTCCAATGTTGCTCAATAAAAAGTTGAGTTGTTTGGTTATTGTGGGGTCAATGACATCCAACAAAATATTCACGTGTAAATAGTAACCTAGACAGTTGCAACAGTATTTAGACTTTTAGTTTCTAAGTCTCAGAGATATTAGGAATGTCAAACTTTATAAAGAATTATACATTAAACTGCCTCAGGAAGAGATGGGAAGGCATGACTATGAATGAAGCAGGCAAGAAGCAGAAAAATATGGTGATGCAGGAGTCTCAACCCTTGCAATTATCTACCAAATTTATGGTCCTCACTTGTATCGATGAATGCAAAGTCAGCAGAGGAATGGCATGTGCGCACACAGTAAGGTATTATTTGGTAAGTGAGAAGGAACGGTGTGGTAGTTGCAGACATGACCACAGATGCAGAAATCCATATAACCTACCTAGTACCACAGTATTATCTGTTCAAGTATAGATAAAAACTTGAAGAGAGGGGTGAATCCAGTTCTTGTATGTACTAATGACTTTGGGAGGATTAGAAAAAGGCTCTGCTTAGACAGTATGAGGAGCTAGGTACCAAATTGAAGAACAGAACCTCGAGAGTAATAATCTCTAGATCATCTGAGCCAAGTGCCAACTCGCAGTAGGCATATAGGTTAATCACGTGAGTTCATAGCTCAAAGACTGCCATGGGAGAAGTGGGTTCCAGTTCACAAGAAACAGGCAAGCAAAGTGGACACCACGTAATTGGGTTGATCTTCACGTGAAACATGCTGACACCACTGTTTAGCAAACCACATAACTAGGAAAGCAGAGAGAACTTTATATTAAGCAATAGTGGCAAAGGATCAAGCTTGGGTAGATATAGCAAATCCAGTCAAGGTAGAACAGGAAAATAGTAACAATGGTCAGAGAATGAAAACAGGAGGTTCAAGGTTTTTAAAAAATACTAAAACTCTATACCTGAATGTACACAGAATTTATAACCAAGTAAACTAATTGATAGGACACAATGAAGTAAAGAAATATGAACGGATAACAATTACAGACACTTGGCTGTGTAATGACAAGGATCAGGTTCTGATTATTGAGAAGTATGTTAAAATATGTTCTGATTATTGAGAAGTGTGTATTTAAGATGGAAAACTAAGTAAAGGTGGAGGGGTAGCCCTGTTCATCAAGAATAGCATTGTGTGACACTTTAAAAAATGACCATGGCTTCAGAGATCAAAATACATCATTCATTTGGAAGGTGGGGGGGGAAGGGAGGGGGAAGGATACACAGGGTAAAGGAGTCACC
The DNA here is from genome assembly GCF_037043375.1 of Chiloscyllium plagiosum. Taxonomy (NCBI): domain Eukaryota; kingdom Metazoa; phylum Chordata; class Chondrichthyes; order Orectolobiformes; family Hemiscylliidae; genus Chiloscyllium; species Chiloscyllium plagiosum. Next base: position 44,645,200 of record NW_028270156.1, read on the forward strand.
AATGGTCTGGTCTACAAGCCCCCCAACAGTAATCGCAATGTGGGATAAAGTATGCAAGTAGCAGTCGTGTTTTTGATGAGGGTACAGCAATAATCATTGATGATTTTAATCTATGCATAAATGAGAAAAATCAGGTTGGCGCTGGTAGTTTAGAGTGAAGTTGAGGGAATGCATTCATAATAATTTCCGACAGCAACACATTCTTCAAACAACCAGACAATCGTTTTTTTACTTGACTTGTGTTTTGTGAAGTGTGGCAAGATTAATAAACAACCTCAGAAGAAAAGCAATTTTAAATTTAAATAAGGATTGTAAACTTAAAGAAGGCAAATTAAGTGGAGACAGAAGAAAACTGTTTACAATGATTAATGGGGAGTTATTAATGGGGATATTTCAGCACATATTCCTGCTATAAAGAAATATCCTAAAAGCGGACCCACAATCCAAGGTTAACTAAACTAATTTAAGGGAAAATAAAATATAACGAAACAGGGCATTCTGTGCTGCAGTATAGTGTCCCAATTTCTAGGCTGTAGTCTGGGTTCACATCCCATCTAGCACGGGTGCATTATAATATGCCCAAATCCGTTTGACTGAAAAGTACATCAAACTAGGGAATGCAAAGTATGGCAAAGAATGACCAAAAAATAGGAAAGGAAGCTTACTTGGGAAATAAATTGGTTAGCAATAATTTATACACATATTTAGAATGGAAGTTAGTAAATAGAGAGAGTTAGTCTCTCGAAAGAGTGAGACTGGAGAGTCAAGATCAGCTCAGGCTTGGAGGGCCAAAGGGCCAGTTCCTGGGCTGTAAAGTTTCTTTGTTCTTTATAATAATCTGTTCAGGCAATTTTGCCTTTAGTTGTTTGTTACAGTTAGAATATGAAATCTTTGTATTCCTTTCAGTCAGTCATTCGAATATAGGGTCTATAACAAGCAAAGAGTTTCGCGGGATTATGGGCCAAATGCTAGCAAATGGTACCAGGCTAATTTAGGATATCTGGGTCAGCATGGATGAGTTGGACCAAAGGGTCTGTTTCCATGTTGTACAAATCTATGACTCTAAGAACGTAAAACAAAATACTCAGTTTTGCTGCATGTTTACACTACAAAAAAAATCAGCTAATAAAACTTCATTTGAACACAAATGCAGGGGGCCAAGATATCTGATTCCTTTATCTATTGGCTGAGGAAAGCTAATTTATCTGTCAGCTGTTGCTGATTAAAAAATAAGTAAATGACGTTAAGGAAAAATAGAAGATTGTTGTTACAATTCTCATGTACTGTAATGGCATGCCACAGTAGTTTTCCTTGCAAAATTCTCTCATATCCACTTCAGCTCATCTGCAACCACACTTTGACATTCCTTATCCAACTAGGTCTAAGTTAAACCCTATCTGTGCTGCACTCCACTTTGACCTTTAGAAGATTTCTGTGCAGCTTTCCAGATCTGATTAAATGGCCAAAACACCATTTTTTTCTGGACATCATTATTTTCAGAGTTCTTTTGGCTCCTACAATTTCAAATATATCTTCATTTGTCTTATGGTTTGCAAATGGATTTTTTTTAGCATGTGCCTTAGTATCCGCATTTGCAAGATGTCTGTTTTCTTCTGTAGTTCTTATTGTCCAGATTCTGAGGCACAGAATGTATCACCTTATGATTTTATTCCTTGTTGCAAAGTTGAGTTTATTTTCCTTCAATCTTCACTAAATTACTTGCAGTTATCTCTATTCTTCTTCCAACTTCTACATCACATCTGCCATCTTCCATTAATTTGTTCTAAATAGATAACATTATCGATTTGTTCCAGTGTAACACCAGCCACATTCATTTTCACTCTACTTTCTTCAAGTGTATTCCTTCAAACTTGCAGGTTTGAGCATTCATCCTTATCTTAAGCATCTACCTTTTATTTGATCTAAGGTACTTTATCAGGTCTGTTCTGATTTTGCAAGTAATGTTACATGCATAAGAAAATGTAGAAAATATATCAAAATTGTACAATGATGCAAAGTCAGGGAGTTCTCAAGATACAGAGGTAAACAATGGTTGAAACCTAATGCTAGCAGGGGTAGAAAATATGTTAAAATTGATGATTACAAGAAAAGCTTCAGGCATACCTGAAGCAACAAAACATCTAATAGTCCTTAGAGAAATGGAACGAGAAGTGACAACAGAAATTTTATCAAATATATACCAAAGGATCTTTTCCAAATAACTTGAGACATTCATTACTCAATGTTACCTTCAAAATCTAAAGTATTAGAGCATTTCAGAACCATAAGCTGAATAAGTTGTGTCATTTAAATGATTTTGAAAAGCATAATGGAAACAAATAACAGCACATTTAAAGCTTAGATTGATGAAACACAGTCCAGGTTTAGATTTGGAATAGGAACAGGATGGAATATTTAATCAAAGAATAATCTTTGATAAATGTAACAAGAACATTGGTACATGCTTCACAGACTGAGACTGAAAAGCATATCATGTTTATCACCAAATATAAATAGATGTGTTGCTGAAATGTGATACTGAACATGAAGATGAGATATTTACTCCCAGCCTATTAAGACCAAATAACACACATCAGCCTAGAAGCAAGACAATCAGACATGTTTCAACTGAAGGAAGGATTATGAAAAAGCTGCATGCCAAAATTATTCAATTCTTACACATGGAAACTAATAATATGAAGAAAAATAATGCGTGCTTCCCAGACACTCTCTATGGAAGAAACAGAAGGCCAAGAATAATGCATCAACTAAAGTCAACATAGCTGACAAATTAACTACCAGGCAAATTCCATCCAGCAGAAACGACAAATTACACTTTAAAAAGCAGGTACTTTAATGCAACACCATGGAAGTGCTGTGTTTGGATGTATCACCTTTTCAGTGGCATGTTAAATCGAGACCCAATCTGTCCTTCGACGCAAATGATGTAATGGCACTCTTTAAAGAAAAACAAAAACGTTTTCCTACTGTTCCTGATACCAAACATGCATTCATCAACCAACTGAAATAAATTATTTGTCCAGTAATCACACCGATATGGATGGTATAATTAAGCTTTGCAGAATTTGACCCAAATATTTCCCTGCATTACACTTGAAAATATTTCACGGGCTTTGCACCACTTCAAAACACCTTGCCGTTGTGAAAGGTGCAATATCAATCTGAGTTTTCTTTACCAATAATCAAATCACAGGTAGGAAAGGAGTTACCTTTTGTCTGCAATATACTGCTTTCAATTACAAACTGTTCTTTAATTACCAATTGATCTTTTGGGTATTTCCCACTAAAGTGGATATGTAAAATCGATGGAACTAAAATCATCCTTGACTTCAACATTGTCCATACATTCAGTTTTTATCCATTGATCTAGATTTTTCAAGAAGAGTAACAGTGAGGCTAATGATACGACTGTTTCTATGTAGTGAACACAACAACAATTTCTTACATTTACATGTCACCAACCATGAAAACCATTATTGTCCAATTTACCCTGGTCCTCCATGAGTTACATTACACTGACAACTGGACATGGTGTCACATCCACGATGGAAGGCAAGACTTATGCAATTCAAAGTAGGGCTCGGGTAATGTTGTACTACAGAGAGACCCAGAAGTTCAGATAAATAATTCTTTGAAATTTGCATCACGCATAGTGGTTAAGAAGGCATTTAGCATGCTTGCCATCATTGCTCAGACCTTTGAATATAGGAGTTGAGACATTATGTTTAGATTGTACAGAATCTTGGTAAGGCCTCTTCTGGAGTACTGGGTCCAGTTCTGGCCTCCCTGTTAACAGGAAGGATATTATTAAACTGGAGAGGGCTCAGAAGAGATTGACCAGAACAGTGTTGGGAATGGAGAGCAGAGTTATAAGGAGAGGCTGGATAGGCTGGGACTTCTTTCACTGGAGCATATGAGGTAAAGAGGTGACCTTATAGAAGTTTATAAAATAATGAGTGGTATAAATAAGGTGAATGACAAGTGTTGTTTCCCTTGAATGGGGGATTTCAAGACTACTTTCAAGGTAAGAGCAGAAAGTTTTCTTTTTAACACAGTGATCTGTGTGTGGAATAAACTTCCAGAGGACGTACTGGACGTGGATACAGCTACAACACTTAAAAAAAATATTTAGGTAAGTACCTGAATAAGAAATGTTTGGAGGAGTATGGGCCAAGGGCAGGAAGTGGGACTAGTTTATTTTGGAAATATGGTCAGCATGGACTGGTTAGACCGAAGTGTCTGTTTCCGTGCTGTATGACTCCAGGATTCCATGATATAAAGTTGTGGCACTGATGAGATAACCAAGAAACATAATGCAAACTTATTAGGGCTTGTCCATTCAGGTGAAAGCAAATGTGTAACCATTTGTGAATATCTGATTACAATCATAATCTTTCTGCAGAAGACCCACTATGTTGTTAGGGAGTAATTTCTTGGATTTTTACTTTGTATCACTGAAGAAAAAGAAGTGATTATATTTCCATCTCAGGAGGGTGAGTGATTTGGAGAAGAACTTGAAATTAGTGATATATCCATGAATCTTTTTACATTGAATTAAATATTCTAACTTAGATTTCCTGATTCATATTCTGCATGTCTCCGCAACCTAATTGGTTGTGGCTGCCAAGCTGTTTTAACTGCCTGGTAATCAGCAATTCTAGTGTAAAAACCCATAGTAATTCTGTAAGCATAAAACAGTGCTGTTCATTCACCACTAACTGCAAAATACAGGGCTTTATCTCCAGCCAGGAAATCACAAAAACTGTAGCATTGTTAGATTCTTCCAATAACAGAATATGAAGGTGTTCTGAATCATCCTGGTTTTGAGAGATACATGTATTTACAGGAGACAAATTTTGGAGAGCAAACATTAGTGTTAACCATTCAGTTCTTTGTGATTTTTCCATTTGAGAAGATCCTAAAAGCCATCAACTCAGCATCCAATTTAACCTCTACGCTTTGATTTTATTAACCTATTTTTCGAATTAACCCGTCCAGAGATGTTATTACACAACTGTGAAGCAGATGGAACTGAACCCAGGCTTTTCAATCCGGGGTAGAGACACTAAAAAATTCTTGAGTTTCCATGTCTACCAGAATACTCCGATAGGTGTAAATTTGAGGTATTATCTAATTAGTAATTCCATTTTGCTCCATCAATTGGAAGATTTACAGTTGTCATTTTCTTTGCCTGTCTGTCATACTTTTCAAATGGACACCATGCTAGCCTACATAGGAAATAGCAGCTAGAATAGACTGCATGAATGGCAAGAATATTTGATCATTCAATACAATTGCAACAAATCTTTCTTTAAACTCTGTTTTCCCTCCTTTTCCCAATCATGTCTCTATGTCCTGAGACACCAGAATTCTGCATACCTCAACCTTAAATATATTCAACAAAAAGCATCCATAACCAGGGAATGAAGAATTCCAAACTTCACAACCCTTTGAGTAAATGGATTTCTACATGTCATAGCCCAAAGTTATAGATCTCCTACGGTCACTTCTGATTATCAATATCTCACAAATTGCCTTTCTAATCTCACCCAGCACTCTGGAATCAATACCATCTCTCCAGGAGAGTCCAGTTTGCTGTCTCAGTCATAAATTACAGTAAGGTTATCTTGTTTGAGGAAGCGATGTTATGCATGTCTTCGTTAAGAATCAGACAACAAAATTATTAATTTGTTGGTCTTCATCTCCTGTCTTAAGGCGATTTACGTTATTTTTGGATATTTCTTCTCTGAATGACCAGCCACTGCTTTATCTCAGAGTATTTTGTTATTTCATTTCACATCTGTGCTTTGATTTTATAGATCCCTCTTTGCCTTATCCAAATTTCTAAACATATTCCTAATCTTTCCTCATATTAATACCAGTGAGCCCCTTGATCTTTCTTTCTTCAGAATCTTTAGAGCTGTCTGTTGATTTAATCTATTTTTGGTTGCTAATACATTTACTGTGACATTGATTAAGACAGTTTGCTGGTTTGGAAATATATTTAGCCTGAATGTGGAGCATCATTCCTTTAAAGAAACACTATGACATTTTATTATTGCATAATTGTCACCCTTCAGAATGCTGTGCCTTCCATTCCTTCTACATTATCTGGCTAAGCAACTAACACTAGGTCCAAATGAGTATTTGGCACTTTTGCAATATACTTGGTCACAATTCAGTCCATTTAAATAGTTCAGAGTCAGAGGTGATAATTGTTTCCAAATTATAACTAACCTATTCTCACATATCATTGCAATTTTTACATGGCATTGTCTCATTCTTTTCAGCATTCTAAATTAAATACAATTTAAACGTGTAATTGAATGTAATTTTCAATCTAGTCCGTAATCCTGTGAAGTGCTGGAACAGTCTTTATAGTCACTGTGCATAAGGTAAACAGATGATGAAAAAAATTCACAATAGTTATTGACAAAGTTGACTATTCCTTCATCTTTACATCATACCTTTTATAGCCTTGTCTTAACAGCAAATGCAGCATCTTTCCAAATAAACACTCAAAATCTCAAATCCAAACTCAGTTCTGCAAGTCTATCTTCAAATGCTTTATTCTCTAGTCATCTCATAATTAAAAATATTCTTTATTTTCAGTGTCTGTTGACAAAAACAGTGACTTACATTAACTATAATTTTAGATCTATTTCTAATTCAATTCTGTATGTTTCCATTTATTCAATAATCACTTATTATTTCACACTCCAACTGCACACTTATATATATCAATGATATTTTTAATGACCTGCATCTGAATTTGACAACTTATTGGACTTCTATGGAAGCAGCAAGCTATATGTATAAAGGGGAACTTGTGGATGTACTGTATTTCCACTTATAGAAGACATTTGACAAGTTGAATACTACGCAAAGTAAGAGCTCATGATGTGGGGGCAAAATAACAACTTGGACAATATGTTTTTTTTCTAAAAAGAACGATGTGCTCTGGAAATCTGAAACAGTGTTAAGAAATTCAAGTCTAGTAGCATCTGTAAGGAGAGGAGGAGAGAAAGGAGTCCAGTGACCCTTCATCAGACCACTAATTTTCTCCAGCACTTTGTGTTTCATATTTCTAGCATTTTTATTTCAATGTTTAATTCAATATCCCATCTGTTTCAGGTATGCACACATTGAAGAAGTTCTGCTTCTTTCCAGTTCTGATGAAGGATCACAGGATGCAAAACATTAACTTTGCTTCTCTCTCAACAGATGCTGCAAACCAGTTGAGCTTCTCCAGCACTTTGTGCTTGCGTTTTAGCTTGGATAGAGGATTAGTTAGCTAACAGAACTTTAAAGTAGGCATAGTCAGGCATTTTTGCATCAGCAAGCTGTGATGAGTGGAGTACCCCAGGGATTGATGCTGAGGTCTCAACTGCTCACAATTTATATTACAATTTGGATAAAGGAACTGAATATAATGAAAGGTTCTCTCATTTAATTATACAAAATTCTCACAGGGATCAATAAAGTAGATGTCGGAAGATGGTTCCCCTGGCCAGGGGATCTAGCATCAAGGGACTTAACTCATAATAAGGGGCAGGTCATTTAGGACAGAGATGAGGATGAATTTCTTCATTCAGAGGGTGATGAATCTTTGAGAATCACTGCCCTAGAATACGTGCATACAGTTGTTAGTATGCTCAATACAAAGTCTTGTTAGATTTCTATAGATTATTCTATCAGTCTATAAATTATATATATTTCTATCCGCTGAAAATATCAAGGTAGCTGGAGATAGTGCTGGAAATAACATAGAATAGACAACAAAACATTGAAGTCAAGATTAGAGTAGTGGTGGAATAGCACAGCATCAGAGGAGCAGGAAAATCGACATTTCGGGCAGGAGTCCTTCATCAGGAACATCAACGAAACATGAAAGCAAAATCATATCATTCAGCCCATTGGGTCTGTTCCACTCGTCAATTGAATCATGGTTGATCGGAGATTGTTCAAGTCCACTTTTGCCCTAACCCTTGATACCCTTACTGATTTAAAATCTCTCTCAGCCTGAATATATTTAATCCAGCCTCTACAACCCCCTAAGGCCAGCTGATATTACTGCTCTACTTATACCTTAATTACTTATTTTGCCTTCTATTAGATCGTTCAAATATGCTTTCCTTTACTGTCATGGTGACTCTGGCTTAAATAGTCAAGCAGCTTAATTACAAAATGTTTCCTGATAATAGCCGGCTGATAAGCTATAATTAATTCTAAATTCAGATGCTAAATAAAGACCTGGGCTTGCTGCTATATATTCCATCATTAAGAAATCGGTTTTAACAGCACTCCCATTTACTCAGGAGAACATAGTTAATTTATTTGATATGGAAAGCAACAATATATGTTTTTCTGATGATACATTGCATATTTGCTTCATTAAAGTCAGCTTTTTTTTATTTTCAATTGCAATTATTTGAAAATTAAAGAAGTATTCCCACTTATTTAGTGCCCTCATGACCTTAAATGTCTCAAAAGTTGAAAAGAACTTGAATTTTAGGCAGCACAGTAGTCAATTCATGCACATCAAGTTCCCCACAATCAGATAAACTGTTTTTGTTTTAAATTCATTTACAAGTTGTTGGCGTCACTGGTTGGGCCTGTATTTATTTCCCATCTCTGGCAGCTCTCGAGAAGGTAATAGTGATCTGCCTTCTTGAACTATTGCAATCCATTTGATGTTGATACACTCACGAAACTGATAGAGATGAAACTCCAGGATTTTGACAGCATTACCAAAGGAACAATTATAATTTTCTAAGTCAGGCTGGGGAGTGGCTTTGAAGGAACACCACCAGGTGGTGGTGTTCTCAGGTATCTGTTGCTCTTGCCCTAGATTATAGTGGTTGTGTATTTGTAAAGAGATTTCTAAGGAGTTTTGGGAAATCTCTACAATGCATCTTGGAGCTGATCGATACAGCTGCTCCTGAGCATCAGTCATGGAGATGGGGAAAGCTTGTGGATGTGGTGCCAATCAGGCTGGCTGCTTTATTCTGGATGGCATCATTGCAGCTGCACTCATCCAGACAAGCAAAGAGCATTCTATCGCACTTCTGAGTCATGAGGTGAGGTACTTGATATATTGGATGCATGCATTGACCAGCTCTTGCACTACAATATTTGTACAGCTAGTCTAGTTCAGTTTTTGGTCAATGGTAACTCCCAGGATGTCCATCATGGGGGATTCTGTTATGGTCATGCCACAGAACATCAAGGGGCAATGGTTACATTCTCTCTTGTTGGAGATGGTCATTGCTTGGTCTCTGTCTCCTCCTCCTCCTATTTAAAATTTACAACATTTAAGGGAAATCACCAGTCGGCTCTGAAAGTTACAGAGATATTGCAAAATGACAGGTTTTACAGTTATAAACCAGAACAATTACTGTTAAGCTCTTAGTAATTAACATGTTTTTTCCACAATATATTTAATTTCTGCTCTGAGAGTTTGAAGGTTCCACAAATCATTCTAATAAAATCACACAATCCCTATAGTACAGAAAGATGCCATTCAGCTCATCAAGTCTCACTCACCCCCTGAAGAGCAGACCCACACCCCCATCCCATTCCCATAATCCTGCATTTATCATTGTAAACTCACCTAGACTGCATATCCTGGAGTCTACAAATAATTTAAGTATGGCCAGTCTACCTAACCTGCACATCTTTAGACTGAGGGGAGAAACCAGAACACTCGGCAGAAACCCATGCAGATACAGGAAGAACGTGCAAACTTCATACAGACAGTCACTAAGGCTGGAATCAAACCTGAGTCCTTGGCACTGTGAAATAGCAGTAAGCTAAAGCCCTGAAGAGAGTGAAAACAAGGTTTACTAGAAAGATACCAGGAATGAGGGGTTTTAGATGCTAAGAAAAGATTAGAGAAATTGGTCTTATTCTCCCTGCAGCAAGGATTAAAAGTAATCTTATTGAGCAGTTTAAAATGATGAATAATTTAACAGGGTAAAGAAGGATATTCTAGTTGGCATGTCAGTAATTAGTGGTTACAATTTCATTTGGTGGGGGTGGGGGATGGGGGCAGGGGGCAACGTAGAACAAGGAGTGACGAAGAGGGACTGAAGCATTTCTAAAAGGAGAAACGTGAGAAGTGTGTGCGCGCATGGTGGTGGTGGGGGGGGGTGTGGTTGGAATCAGAGAAGACAGAAAGAAGAGAAAAGGGAACAGGGAAGGGGAAGGGGAGAGAGAGAGAGAGAGAGAGAGAATATAGCAACTTCTACGAAGTCTTTCACTCACTCTCATTAATCCTTCTGGTACCTTTCTTCTTCTCCCTCTCCAAGTTGCTGTATTCTGTGATTTGAATGCCCAACGTTACAGACAGCCACTTTTACATGGAGCAAATATAAAGTTAAGGCATCAGGAGGGTACAGGCATGGTCTGGGACTCTGGGGTGTCTTGGCTCTAGGGTTACTTAGTTTGCTAGACAGTTTAGGAGTTAGATTAGGTTTTTAATTCACTAATTTTTCCTGAACAACTATTTACTTAACCGCAAGGTTTGTAGCTCAGGTTGAGGTTTAGGGTGTAGGTTGCTCACTGAGCTGTAGGTTTGATATCCAGGCATTTCATTACCTGGCTAGGTATCATCATCAGTGGCGACCTCCAAGTGAAGCGAAGCTGTTGTCTCCTGCTTTCTATTTATATCTTTCTCCTGGATGGGGTTCCTCGGGTTTGTGGTGATGTCATTTCCTGTACGTTTTCTGAGGGGTTGATAGATGGCATCTAGATCTATGATTTTGTTAATGGCGTTGTGGTTGGAGTGCCAGGCCTCTAGGAATTCTCTGGCATGTCTTTGCTTAGCCTGTCCCAGGATAGATGTGTTGTCCCAGTCAAAATGGTAGGTTTTTTCATCCATGTGTAGGGCTACGAGGGAGAGAGGGTCGTGTCTTTTCGTGGCTAGCTGGTGTTCGTGTATCCTGGTGGCTAACTTTCTTCCTGTTTGTCCTACATAGTATTTGTGACAGTCCTTGCATGGAATTTTGTAGATGATGTTGGTTTTGTCCATGGGTTGTACTGGGTCTTTTAAGTTTGTTGGTTTTGGTTTGAGTGTGTTGGTGGGTTTGTGTGCTACTAGGATTCTGAGGGGTCTTAGTAGTCTGGCTGTCATTTCTGAAACTTCTTTGATGTATGGTAAGATGGTTATGGTTTCTGGCTGTGTTTGGTCTGCTTGTCATGGTTTGTTCTTGAGGAATCTGCGGACTGTATTATTTGAGTATCCGTTCTTCTTGAATACGTTGTATCGGTGGTTCTCCTCTGTTTTCCAAAGTTCGTCTGTGCTGCAGTTAGAATAGTGTTCTGATACAACTTCGTTTGTGTGTGTTGGGATGGTTGCTGGTGTATTTGGTCAGTGTTGTCGGTTTTCTGTATACACAGGTTTGTAGTTCTCCGTTGTCGGCTTCTTCCTCCTTGGTGAACTTTATGCCTGTGAGGGTGTTGTCGATGATGTTAAATGTCTCTTTGATCTTGTTTCGTTTTGTGATGACAAAGGTGTCATCTACGAAGTGGACCCAGATTTTTGGTTTTATTGGTTGGTAGGGCTGTTTGTTCTAGTCTTTGCATTACCGCTTCTGCTATGAATCCTGATAGCGGAGATCCCATGGGTGTGCCGTTGGTTTGTGTGTAGACTATGTTGTTGAAAGTGAAGTGGGTGGTGAGGCACAGGTCCACGAGCTTCATGATGCTTTCGTTGATAATGTGATTGATGGTGGTTGGTGTGTGTGTGATGGTCCCTTCTAAAAGTGTGGTAAGTGTTTCCTTTGCCAGGTCGATGTTGATGGAGGTGAATAGTGCTGTTACATCGAATGAGATCATTGCTTCATCTTCCTTTATTTTGGTGTTTTTGATGATTTTTAGGAATTCCTGGGTGGAGTGGATGGAGTGCTATGACTCTTCTACTAGGTATTTCAGTCTTGCGTGGTGTTCTTTGGCCAGTCTGTAAGTTGGTGTTCCGGGTAGTGGAACCAACAGGTGGCGCCAGACCCGACCCCACAACTCAGAAACAAAATTACATATCTCCTAAGAAAATTACACAATTCCGGACAATTAAACAAGCTGGAATTCCAGAAAATGAAACCCGACGGGACCAACACCCCACGATTCTACGGACTACCAAAAATCCATAAACCAGGAGCACCCTTCAGACCCATAGTCTCACTACCTGGAACACCAACTAACAGACTGGCCAAAGAACTACACGCAAGATTGAAATACCTAGTAGAAGAGTCACAGCACTCCATCCATTCCACCCAGGAATTCCTAAACATCATCAAAAACACCAAAATAGAGGAAGACGAAGCAATGATCTCATTCGACGTAACAGCACTGTTCACCTCGATCAACATCGACCTGGCAAAGGAAACACTTACCACACTTTTAGAAGAGACCATCACACACACACACACCAACCACATTACCAACGAAAACAGCATGAAGCTAGTGGATCTGTGCCTCCCCACTTCACTTTCAACAACATAGTCTACAAACAAACCAACAGCACACCCATGGGATCTCCGCTATCAGGATTCATAGCAGAAGCGGTAATGCAAAGACTAGAACAAACAGCCCTACCAACCATCAAACCAAAAATCTGGGTCCGCTACGTAGATGACACCTTTGTCATCACAAAACGAAACAAGATGGAGACATTTAACATCATCGACAACACCCTCACAGGCATAAAGTTCACCAAGGAGGAAGAAATCAACAACAAACTCACATTCCTGGACATCACAGTCGAAAGAAAGAACAACGGAGAACTACAAACCTCCATATACAGAAAACCGACAAACACTGACCAAATACTTAACTACACCAGCAACCATCCCAACACACACACAAACGAAGCTGTATCAGAACACTATTCCGACGAGCCACCACACACTGCAGCACAGACGAACTTCGGAAAAGAGAGGAAAACAACGTATTCAAGAACAGATACTCAAAAAATACAGTTCGCAGATTCCTCAAGAACAAACCACGACAAGCACACCAAACACAGCCAGAAACCCTAACCACCTTACCACACATCAAAGAAGTTTCAGAAATGACAGCCAGACTACTAAGACCCCTCAGAATCCTAGTAGCACACAAACCCACCAACACCAAAACCAACAAACTTAAAAGACTCAGTACAACCCATGGACAAAACCAACATCATCTACAAAATTCCATGCAAGGACTGTCACAAACACTACGTAGGATAAACAGGAAGAAAGTTAGCCAACAGGAAACATGAACACCAGCAAGCCACGAAAAGACACGACCCTCTCTCCCTCGTAGCCCTACACATGGATGAAAAAACCCACCATTTTGACTGGGACAACACATCTATCCTGGGACAGGCCAAGCAAAGACATGCCAGAGAATTCCTAGAGGCCTGGCACTCCAACCACAATGCCACAAACAAAATCATAGATCGAGATGCTATCTATCAACCCCTCAGAAAACGTACAGGAAATGACATCACCACAAACCCCAGGAAACCCATCCAGGAGAAAGATATAAATAGAAAGGAGACAACAGCTTCGCTTCACTTGGAGGTCGCCACTGATGATGTTACCTAGCCAGGTAATGAAACATCTGGATATCAAATCTTCAGCTCAGCGAGCAAACCTACACCCTATTTACTTAACTGCAGCAGAATTTTCTAAATTCTCTGATTTAAAATGGATCTTTTCCTTTTAGATGTGGTTCTAGGGCACAGAAAAAATTCCCATTGGTGTTTTCAACATCCTGGGAAATTCCCTCATCATCTGCTGTGGCAAGAGTCCCAATGCACAACTCCCATCCAAACTACAGAAACAGCTTTTTGACTGAATACCCTCTATTATATGAAAATAATACCATTCAATGCTTCACATTGCAAGTTTACAACAGCACCAAATTACATTTACATTCCTCTAAGCTAGAGGAACATTTCCAAGGATACTCTTCAGAGTGGTGACAGCAAAAAGGCAGGCACATGTAATTCTAGCAGATAAGTGAATACTTGTCTGCTGACAATGAAAGCAAGCGCAAGTTCACAGTACTTAAGTACAATTTTAAAATACATGTGTAGATAATTATGTCAAAACTGCATTGTTCCATTTGTCCAGGATGGTTTTTCTCTTCAAGTGGAGTCAAAAAAATTGGTTACTGAACATCAGCTGGAATTTTAAGTCTCAACCAAACTTAATATAAGTCCTAATGCATGGACTGATTTGGCCTTTGAGCTGTCGGGATGGTGCAGCAAATGAGTTAACTTTCCAACATGAACAAACTGAGAGACGCATTCAGTCTGAAATATACGCATCTGACATTTCTTGTGTAATTGCATCCACTTGCAGTCAAGGCACAAGGAAAATAAACAGCTACTAATACAATTTGTCAAGCATTGTTTTCATTTAGCCTCAATGAGGCAGACACATTGTTTTTTCATGTCATCACAGTTGAATGAAGAATTACACTGGTGATGTTTGAAGACTACGACACAGACGCTAAAACTGAAACCAGAACACCTGAGGTAAAGTTCCAATCTGACAAACATGGCAATGTGAGTGTGTCAATCCTCCATACCACCACCTAAAGCACAATTCTGCAGGATGCTGTGGCCCCGTTCAGTACCAAGCAACCTACTTACTCACTGAATAAATTTGGGCAAGTATGCAAATGACAGGACCTGAAATTTTCAGTAGTATCTCCTGATAGCAAAGTTAAGTCTACTTCCTCAAATAGTAGATACCTTACCAGAGAAAAGGATAAATGTTTCAGAATTGGCTCACAAAAGTAAATCACTTTGAAGTTCAGCAGTTACTTATGTAGAAATATTGCAGTTTCAAATGCACATTGGAGGATTGCTGAGAAACAAAATTGCTGGGAAACATCTACCAAAAAACATTCAAAATCATCTGCTCCACAATTTAAATGCTGTCTGTGGGACTCCACTATGTGCATATTAGCTGTCCTATTTCCCATATAAATAAAGAACAGTAGTTGCAGTTTTAAGTGCTTTGAGATGCCCCAAGCTATTGAAGAACGAGATAAATGCAAGTATTTCTTTAAATTAACAGGGCAGTTAATCTGTTTGCTGGTGATGACAACTTGTGGACGGCAAGGTGGTACAGTGGTTAGCACTGCTGCCTCACAGCGCCAGAGACCCGGGTTCAATTCCCGCCTCAGGTGACTGACTGTGGAGTTTGCACGTTCTCCCCGTGTCTGCATGGGTTTCCTCCAGGTGCTCCGGTTTCCTCCCATAGTCCAAAGATGTGCAGGTTAGGTGAATTGCCCATGCTAAATTGCCCGTAGTGTTAGGTAAGGGGTAAATGTAGGGGTACGGGTGGGTTGCGCTTCGGCGGGTCGGTGTGGACTTGTTGGGTCGAAGGGCCTGTTTCCACACTGTAATGTAATCTAAAATCTAATCTAAAAAATATTTGTCAGGATGCAGGATTGCCTATTCTTCTTTAAATATTGTTTCCCAATCTTTTCCACACCATGACTGCTTTTCAAGTGTGAAAGTTCTCTCAACCCTTCAGCGAGAAACTGGGGGTCGGGAGGAGAAGCTATTAGATTGGAAAACAACTATTATAATTCAGTTGGAGTCAGGCAGCCGGTGATTCTGTTATGACCACCTGGTTGTTGTTAATAGTGGACTTGTCAAGATTGCAGACTGAAACCTGTGTTGTTATACCGAAGTTTTTGGTGTTTTATAAAGTGAACCCTCACTGAAACATGAGTACACAATGTTGCAAATTTGGGTTTAACAAAAAAAAGAATTTTATTTAGCCAAAAAAAATTAAAATAACAACATGAACCAGACAATTTACATGTAACATAAATTTAAAGATTTTTGAAACACGGTAACATATAATTCCATTAATTCTGAGAAAAGACCTTGACAGATCCCAAAAGTATCCTTTGTGCAGCCATTTCGAACACCATTATAAGCTTAATTTAAATGACTTATGCTGTCAGTTTAGAAAATTGAATAGCTTCTTTCTGGAGTTTTCATACACCAAAGGTTAAACATTCTCAGCTTTAAGTAACCTCTTCAGGGTTTAATCCAAACACTATTCATCTGGAATCTTCATATTAAATTTCTTACCTTGAGATAATCTATTTTTACTTCCTTCTCTTTCACAGGAGCAACTGCTTAACACATCTATCATCATCCAAGACCTTTATGGACTCAGCAAAGTGAGACTAAAACCAAACTATTTTCTTCAGCTCTGGATACTTCCCCCAAACTTAAAGTTTACAACCTTCCATCAGAAAGTAAACTATTCAATTGTAACAAAACCAATTACCTCTGAACAAGGATAACTTTTCTCAAACTGTTGAAAAAGAAATCATCATGGCCACAGAAATGCTATCAATAATAGCTTCAGACACAAAAAAACCCATATGTCATTAATTAAAAAGTTCAAACTTAAAATGAATATTAAAATATATAGAAATTACACTCCCTACATCATAACTTCAACCTCATTGAATCAAAATTTCATCTCAAATCCCATCTGTTACGACCGCTATTTTGGGTAGCTCAGTTTTAGACTTTTTAATGTTGACCTAAATCAACAGACTGGACCTCAATCTAAAATCTCACTTCATGGTGGGCAGCATCAATAATACAACACTCCCCATACTGACTATGTAAGAACTATCATAATCAACTGATATGCTGAATTAAAATATGCTCAGATTCACATTGCTCACCAGTATTGAAATTTTGTTTTTTTTTCAAAAGCATGCTAGTCAGAAACCCGAGAATAAGCAAGAGCTAAGACTGCAAAAGTACAAAAAAAGGACAAAAAATTTGAAACTTCCCTCTCTTAGCCAAAAGGCAGAATTCTAGCACTTCAAAGCATGCTGCTGAAACCTGAAATATTCCATACATCTCTCACCACAATTATAACACAGTACATGGGGAGATAAAAGTACACTTAGCTTGTGCCTTTAACGATGATGACCAACAATTTCAAGCAAGTTACATAGGCCTAAGATGAAAAAAAAAGGAACGATCAAAATAAGTGACCAAAAGCCTGGTGAAAGAGATGAATGTAGGGATCAAAATGAGGAGGGGAGGCAGAAAATTTTAAGGATGGAATTTCAGAGAGTTCGAAGAAATTTAAGTCACTATCATCAATGATTAGACAAAGGGAAAGAGCACAAACAAAAGACTGGCTGAAGATTAAGAAACTTTGACAGCACATTTGTATAAATTGGAAAATTTGCAGAGATAGTGATGAACAAAAAAATAGAACTGAAACAGAAAAATGTGACTCACATGGTGAGGACAGTGCAGGAGAGTGAGAGAGAGAGAGAAAACCTGCACAGTTACTGCCTTTGCTGTTTTTGAATTCATGAGTCGCTGGACATCGGAGTGCATCTGGATAAATTAACAAACAGTGAATTTCACAACTCATCTTGGAGAAACCGGTTTTGGTGAAGTTCACAACACAGAATCAGGTAAGTTAATTGTTGTTTTAAGTCTGTCCAAAAGAAAGGCTGTATTAGTGAGTACAGTGGGTTCTTTCTTGATTATATGTTTTTGGAATTAAGTGTCTTGATTAAACTTAAAATATAAGCCAGAGCTATTAATTTAACCTGGTGCAGTATTTTGTAGAGGAATAAGACGGTGTTATTTTCTGGGTCTGTTCATTGTGAAGGAGCAAAAATGGCCTTTGCAGTGAGATGTACTTCTTGTCAGATGTGGGAGTTTAAAGAGAGTTTAAGAGTTACTGCGGATTATATCTGCCATAAATGTTGTTGGATTTGAATCTTATCAGATCGAGTGGATCGGTTGGAAAGACAGAAAGAAGCGATAAGGAATTTGCAACTGAAACAGTATGTGATGGATGGCAGTTATAGGAAGGGGGGAAAGTCTCAGATACAGTCACATAGATGGGTTAACACCAGGAAGGGTAAGAGAGGTAGGCACCGAGGGCAAGGGTCTTTTGTGGATATACACATTTCAAACAGGTATGCTGTTTTGGAAAGTGAAGGGGGTGATGGATTCTCATGGGAACGTAACACGAACAGCCAAGTTTCTGGTATTGAGACTGGCTCTAATGCAACGTGAGGTACGTCAGCTTCCAAGAGATCAATTGTGTTAGGGGATTCTGTAGTCCGAGGTACAGACATTTCTGTGGCCAGCAGAGAAAGAGCAGAATGGTGTGTTGTTTCCCTGATGCCAGAATCAAGGATGTCTCAGAGAGGGTGCAGAATATTCTCACGGGGGAGAAGGGCCAGCAAGAGGTCATTGTCCACATTGGAACCAACGAAATAGGAAGGGAAAAGGTTGAGATTCTGAAGGGAGATTACAGAGAGTTAGGCAGAAATTTAAAAAGGAGGTCCTCAAGCGTAGTAATATCTGGATTACTCCCAGTGCTATGAGCTAGTGACGGTAGGAATAGGAGGATAGTGGAGATGAATGCATGGCTGAGGAGCTGGTGTATGGGAGAAGGATTCACATTTTTGGATCATTGGGATCTCTTTTGGGGTAGAAGTGACCTGCACAAGAAGGACGGATTGCACCTAAATTGGAAGGGGACTAATATACCGGCAGGGAAATTTGCTATAACTGCTTGGGAGAATTTAAACTAGTAAGGTGGGGGGGGTGGGACCCAGGGAGATAGTGACGAAAGAGATCAATCTGAGACTGACTCATTTCTGTTCTCAACTGTACCAAACAGTCAGGGCAGGCAGGGACAAGGTTGGACTAATAAATTAAACTGCATTTATTTCAATGCAAGGGGCCTAACAGGGAAGGCAGATGAACTCAGGGCATGGTTAGGAACATGGGACTGGGATATCATAGCAACTACGGAGACATGGCTCAGGGATGGGCAAGACTGGCAGCTTAATGTTCCAAGATACAAATGCTACAGGAAGGATAGAAAGGGAGGCAAGACAGGAGGGGGAGTGGCATTTTTGATAAGGGATAGCATTACAGCTGTGCTGAGGGAGGATATTCCTGGAAATACATCCAGGGAAGTTATTTGGGTAGAACTGAGAAATAAGAAAGGGATGATCGCCTTATTGGGATAGTATTATAGACCCCCTAATGATCAGAGGGAAATTGAGAAACAAACTTGTCAGGAAATCTCAGTTATCTGTTAGAGTAGGATCGTTATGGTAGGGGATTTTAACTTTCCAAACATCGACTGGGACTGCCATAGTGTTAAAGCTTTAGATGGAGAGGAATTTCTTAAGTGCGTACAAGATAATTTTCTGATTCAGTATGTGGATGTACCTACTAGAGAAGGTGCAATACTTGACCTACTCTTGGGAAATAAGGCAGGGCAGGTGACTGAGATGTCAGTGGGGGAGCACTTTGGGGCCAGCGACCATTATTCTTTCCAGTCTTAAAATAGTGATGGAAAAGGATAGACCAGTTCTAAAAGTTGAAGTTCTAAATTGGAGAAAGGCCAATTTTGATGGTATTAGGCAAGAACTTTCAAAAGCTGATTGGAGGCAGATGTTCGCAGGTAAAGGGATGGCTGGAAAATGAGAAGCCTTCAGAAATGAGATAACAAGAATCCAGAGAAAGTATATTCCTTTCAGGGTAAAAGGGAAGGCTGGTAGGTGTAGGGAATGCTGGATGACTAAAGAAATTGAGGGTTTGGTTAAGAAAAAGAATGAAGCATATGTCAGGTATAGACAGGATATATTAAGGACAAAAGGGTAACTAGGGAGAGAATAGGGCCCCTCAAAGATCAGCAAGGCGGCCTTTATATGAAGCGAGAGAAAATGGGGGAGATACTAAATGAATATTTTGCATCAGTATTTACTCTGCAAAAGGATATGGAAGATATAGACTGTGGGGAAATAGATGGTGACATCTTGCTAAATGTCCAGATTACAAAGGAGGAAGTGCTGGGTGTCTTGAGACGGTTAAAGGTGGATAAATCACCAGGACCTGATCAGGTATACCAGAGAACGCTGTGGGAAGCTCGAGAAGTGATTGCTGGGCCTCTTGCTGAGATATTTGTATCATCGATAGTCACAGGTGAAGTGCCTTAAGACTGGAGGTTGGCAACGTGATGCCACTGTTTAAAAAGGGTGGTAAGGACAAGCCAGGGAATTATAGACCAGTGAACCGGATGTCGGTGATGGGAAAGTTGTTGGAGGGAATCCTGAGGATTTGGATTTGGAAAGGCAAGGACTGATTAAGGATAGTCAACATGGCTTTGTGCGTGGGAAATCATGTCTCACAAACTTGATGGAGTTTTTTGAAGAAGAAACCAAAGAAGATTGATGAGGGCAGAGCAGAAGATGTGATCTATATGGACTTAATTAAGGCGTTCGACAAGTTTCCCATGGGAGACTGATTGGCAAGGTTAGATCTCATGGAATACCGGGAGAACTAGCCATTTGATACAGAACTGGCTCAAAGGTAGAAGACAGAGGGTGATGGTGGAGGGCTGTTTTTCAGACTGGAGGCCTGTGACCAGTGGAGTGCCACAAGGATCGGTGCTGGGTCCTCTACTTATTGTCATTTACATAAATGATTTGGATGCAAGCATAAGAGGTACAGTTAGTAAGTTTGCAGATGACACTAAAATTGGAGGTGTAGTGGACAGCGAAGAGGGTTACCTCAGTTCACAACAGGATCTGGACCAGATGAGCCAATGGGCTGAGAAGTGACAGATGGAGTTTAATTCAGATAAATGCGAGGTGCTGCATTTTGGGAAAGCAAACCTTAGCAGGATTTATACACTTAATGGTAAGGTCCTAGGGAGTGTTGCTGAACAAAGAGACCTTGGAGTGCAGGATCATAGCTCCTTGAAAGTGGAGTCGCAAGTAGATAGGATAGTGAAGCAAGCATTTGGTATGCTTTCCTTTATTGGTCAGAGTATTGAGTACAGGAGTTGGGAGGTCATGATGCGGCTGTACTGGACATTGGTTAGGCCACTGTTGGAATATTGCATGCAATTCTGGTCTCCTTCCTATCAGAAAGATGTTGTGAAACTTGAAAGGGCTCAGAAAAGATTTACAAGGATTTTGCCAGGGTTGGAGGATTTGTGCTATTGGGAGAGATTGAACAGGCTGTTTTCCCTGGAGCGTCAGAGGCTGAGGGGTGACCTTATAGAGGTTTACAAAATTATGAGTGGCATGGATAGGATAAATAGACAAAGTCTTTTCCCTGGGGTCGGGGAGTCCAGAACTAGAGGGCATAGGTTTAGGGTGAGAGGGGAAAGATAAGAGAGACCGAAGGGGCAACTTTTTCATGCAGAGGGTGGTACGTGTATGGAATGAGCTGCCAGAGGAAGTGGTGGAGTCTGGTACAGTTGCAACATTTAAGAGGCACTTGGATGGGTATATGAATAGAAAGGGTTTGGAGGGATATGGGCCGGATGCTGGCAGGTGGGACTAGATTGGGTTGGAATATCTGGTCGGCATGGACAGGTTGGACCAAAGGGTCTGTTTCCATGCTGTACATCTCTATGACTTTATGACTCTATGAACTTTAAAATTCGAGCTCGAGGGAGTTTGAAAGCCAAAATAGGCTGGTGAGGAGAGATAGGATGAAACGGCACTTGGTGCAGAACAGATTACAGACAACAGTTACCAGTTAGGGATTACCTGAAGTTGATGCAGCTTGACAGGAAGGAGGCCATCAAAAACAGAATTGGAATTTGAGAGTTTCAGCAAATATGTCAAGGTAAGAGTAAAGGAGGGCAATGTTGCGAAGATAGATAGGTCATCTTTGTCAGTGAAAAGAGAACAGCTCAAAAGTTCAGTGTCACCTAGAACAAAGAATTAAAAATGTTCCAGTCGTCTTTTTGCTGCAGACTGTCTAAAAGTGGAAAATGCCAACTAAAATTTGAACACTTAGGAAACTTCACAATATTATTCCTGTTGTGTACGATGAAGTTCAAATTTAAAATTAAAAAAACTATCTTCACTAACTCTCCTGACACTGACTTTTAAATTCAACATGAAGTAGTGAAAAAGATTTGAAAAAAATGTAGGACCAACATACACTGCATAAATAAGTTTAAGTGACAAAATAAGCTATTAACGTTACCTGCAGTGACTAATCAGATAAATGTTATCCTACAGAATTTTAATATACTTTTAGAGTATCCCAGTGCAGTCTGGGTTTCTACTGCTGGCACCATGATATACCAAATGTTTCCGAGCAACTTGAAAAAAAGTCTGACCAACAAAGATAGATATTGCCATATAAGACGAATCGTTAACTTCAAGATGATTTCAAAAAGCCAGTTATATGCCATGTTAAGGATAATACCAGAATCTTCTGGCATTTTGACAGATAAATATGCAATATCATGGGATAAAGCTAGTCAGGTCATATTGTTCCAGAATCCTGTGAGATCATGTCAAAGACATCAGACACAACACTGTGTCTCCACTGGATTATGTCTGTGAAATGTCAGCAGAGAGGAAATTGCGTGAATGATTGTGGGAAGCAACAAAATGGCCATGCCCAGAAATGGAAACTACTGAAATCCTGCTAATCGCTTAAATTTTTTGGTTCCAGGGAAGGTGTAGGCAGGCAGATACTCAAAGCAACTTGGCAATGATTTTGATCCCAAGTTTATCTGATCAGTTGTTAGTCATTCATATAAAACTGTGATGTGACTATCAACGCCCAGAGAATTTTTCATACAACTTTTACAAGTTCTACTTCAAAGGAAAATGGCATGTGACAAGTAATTGAAACTAATCCATGTTAACCTACAAGTAATTTAACAATAACTTGGCTGTGTCATTCCTGAATCATGGAGCAATTTCTATTCAATTGTCCCACACATACTAAGGTTACAAGAATTATAATTTCAGTACCTTGTCAAATCAATCTCAAAAGGTTTATTTGTAGACAAGAGAGAGGAAAAAAACAACTGATGGATTCACAAGTTAGACATGTGTCACTGCTTTAGCAGTGAAGCTGTGGTAATGTCAATAGACTAGCAATCCAGAAGCTAAAGCCAGTGTTCCAGGAAGTTGGACTCACATCCTACCATGGCACATAGTAAAACCTGAATTCAATAAAATAAATATGGAAAGAAAATTGGTCTATTCAACTTTAAGGTAGTCTGCAACAAAATTTTATTGACCATGTTGCTTATCTACAAAATCTATCTAATTCATTAATGTCCTTTAGGGAAGGAAATCTGCCATTCTTGCCTGGTCTTGCCTACAGGTAACTCCAGACCCACAGCAATATGGCTAACTCCTAACTGCCTTTTGATTAATTCAGACAGGCACTAAATGCTGACCTATCCAGTTATACCATATCCCATGAATGAATAAACAAATTCTAATACATTTGAAAAATGCAAATTCAAAATATCAGGAGCATTTTCATATCAAAAACATATTTGTTAAACAAGGAAATCTGATCAGATTCTTTTATTTATGTGGTTATATTTCAGTACACAATCATAGAACAGTTACGGCACAGATGAAGGCCACTTGGTTCTTCAGGTCTCTGCTGACCCTCTGCAAGAATTTGGCTAGTGCCACCCTCACCTTTATCCTGTAGTCCTGCACATTTTTCCTTTTCAGATAATAATCCAAGTTCCTCTGAATACCTCAACTGAATTTATTCAACAGATCCACAGGCACTCCACCCGCCGTGTAAAAGTGTTGCCATTACTTCTTGAAACAATTATCTTGCATCTGTGCCCTTTGATTTTGATCCTTCCATGAGTGGGAATAACCTCTCCCTATCTATTCTGTCTGGAGGCATTATGATTTCAAGAACAGTAATGCCAATTTCTCTCATCTACATAACTGAAGTGCCTCATCTTTGTAATCATTTTTGAGAATCTTTTCTACATCCTCTTTAATGTCTTCACATTCTTCCTGAAGCATAGTACTCAAAATCTGATAAAATATTCTGATTAAGGTCAAACCAGTGTTTTGTACAATTTCAAGTTAAAAAGAAGTCAGGATTAACTATAATATACTCACCATTGAGCATGCCTGATAATAGTGCAGAAATCCTTTACAGCCTGATGGTCAGTTTTTACTACCCCGAAAATCTTGCTGGGTGATCCCATGGGGAATGGGGAAATGACAGAATTATCTGCCTTAGGAAAATTCTGAGCATTGGTGTATTGCCATGAAGAACACAACCTGTCAAGCTCACCCATGTTTAGTCAATCACTGAAGTACACACTCGGTTCTGCCAGAGGTAAGTCAGCTCACATTGCTGCGTGTTGAAGTGTTCAAAACTGACATTTGCAAAAATAATAGCACACCATAGCCTAGAAATTCTTGAGATGGGACAATCTAAAAGGTGCACCCATAATTATGCTACTTTTCATGATCATTTAATGCCATGAGCATGTATGTGAACCAACAATGGGTAGAAATAGCACAAATAGCTGGGTCCAACTAAAGTGCTGAATTCACACCATGTTATGTTTCATTGAATATAAAAAAAGATTTAAATTAGCTATCACTCAGAAACACTAAATACAATAACCTTTTGTCAAGCTTTGGATCGAATCTGAATCTAGAATGGGAAAAAGATCACAAACATCATAAAAGCTATTTGGCCCATCGCACCTGCACTGCTATTCCAAGAAGAATAATTACCTGTTGCCAATTTCCTGTTTTCTTTCTCCATAACTCTAACACATTACTCAAACAATCAATCAACACTCTTAGGTGCCTTAACTGAATCTGCCTTCATGCACTTCCAGTAATGCATCCACGATCTAACTACTGACGGAGTGAAAAACAATATTCTCCTATTACCCAAGACTCTTCTGCAAATCGCTTTACACCTATGCCCTCTGATTCTTGTTCCTTTTACCATAGGGAACAGTTTCCTAGCAAAATGCATCATCACACATCAAACTGCCTTTGTCCTTTCGGAATTCTAACATTCCTTCCCATAGTTTATAATTCAAATTTCATGTCAACTACCAAGTCTGAAATTGCACCCTGCATATCAAGATCTAGATAATCAATATTTATCCTAGATGGGTCCTAAAACTGGCTGCTGATAATCTCCACTATAAACCTCCCTACAGTCCAAAGATTCCGCTATTACATTCCGCTTCTTATCTCTCAGCCAATTTTGTATCCATGTTGCTACTGACCCTTTTATTCCAAAACTTATAACTTTGCTCAAAGTTTGCTTTGTGGCACTGTCTATTGCCTCTGAATGTTCATGTACACTACATTGTTACTCTCCTTGAGGTGGTCACGTCTTCAAAAAACAAAACTGCAGCAAGTTAAACACTATTTCCCCTTCAGAAATCCATATTGACCCTTTATAGTGAAGTCACATTTTTTTCATGTGACAGCTAATTCCATCCTAATAATTGCCTGCATCAGTTTCCTTCCACACTGAAGCAAGCTGACAGGTCTGTAATTGCTAGGTCTATCCTTACAAATTTTCTTGAAAAAGACCATATATTTGCAATATTCCAGTCTTCTGGCACCTGAAGTCGAGGGAAGATCGACATTTTGTGGGCAGTAACCCTGCAATTTTTATCCTCACTCTTCAAAATCCTTATATGGATCTCATCCAGTCCTGGTGCCTTGTCAACCTTTAAGTATCAATAGTCTATCCAACACTTCTTCCTTATTAAATTTTAACCATTCTAGCCACAGAGTCCTCTTTTGTCATTATGGCCTCAGTAGTATCATTTATTTTTAGTTAATTCATGGGATGTGGACATCACTGGCTAGGCCAGAATTTATTGTCCATCCCTAATTGTCAGAGGGCAAGAGTCAACCATATTTCAGTGGGTTTGGAGTCATATGTAGGCCAGACCACATAAGGATGGCAGTCTCCTTCCCTAAAGGACATTAGTGAAGCAGATGATTTTTTCTGACAATCAGCAATGGATTTAGTCATCATTAGACTCTTAATTCCAGATTTTTATTAAATTCAAATTCCACCATCTGTATTGGTAGGATTCGAACCTGGATCTCCAGAACCTATCTCTCTGGATTAACAGTCCAGCGATAATACCAGTAGGTCACCACTTTCCCTTTCTTTAATAAAGGCTGGCGCAAAGTAATAATTTAACACCTCAGCCTCCAGGTGTAAATACTCGTTTTTGATCTTAAACAGCCCTGTTCCTCCTCTTACCACTCTTTTACTATATACGCCTATGGAAGTCTTTGGTCACCTTTTTTCTGTCTGCTGCCAATCTCTTTTTGTTGCTTTTATTTGCTTTCTCACTTCCATTCTGAACCTTCAATATCCTTTTGGTTCTCAACTTTATTTTCTAGTTGATGCCTGTCATAAACATATTTTTGTTCCCATTCTTTATCTTAATTTCTCTCTCTGTCATTCCAAGAAGCTTTGGATTTGTTTATCCTACCTTTCCCGTTTGAAGAAATATCCCTTAACTGTACCCTCCTCTTCAAAATTTCTGTAAGTAACAAACAGACTTGATAACATTATTTCTGCTTCAAAGATGCTATGTTTTGAGTCAAGTGTAACTTTCTTCCTTGTCTTTTTTATTTGCATTCTGTACATGTCCAGACATAGATTTCCATCTGAGTTTTGAAAAAACTAAATATACTGTTTTCGTTCCCAATAAAAACTCCAATTCCCAAGCTATCAACACCATACTTCTTCCTGACACATCTGACCTCAAAATAAGCTTCTAACCTTATAATTTTACCATCACAAAGACTGCTTATTTCAACCTCCGTGACATCCCCTTTTCTCAGCCCATCTGCTGAAACCTTTGTTTATACCTTTGCTACTTCACTAGATTAGATTATTCATATGTATTTCTGGTTGGTCTCCACATTCTACCTTCTGTAAACTTGAAGACATCAAAAACTCTGCCATGCATGTTTTAACTCACCCCAAGACCCATTCAACTATCACACCTGTGTTCGCTGACCTACATTGATTTTCTGTCAAGCAACATCTTGATTTTAAAATTCTCAGTATTCAAAGTTTGTGAAAAGATTTGTAGCTCGGGTGCTCGTTGTTGTGATTCTGTTCGCTGAGCTGGGAATTTGTGTTGCAGACGTTTCGTCCCCTGTCGAGGTGACATCCTCAGTGCTTGGGAGCCTCCTGTGAAGCGCTTCTGTAATCTTTCCTCCGGCATTTGTAGTGGTTTGAATTTGCCGCTTCCAGTTGTCAGTTCCACCTCTCCGTTGCAGTGGCCGGTATATTGGGTTTGGATGCCGGAGGAAAGATCACAGAAGCGCTTCACGGGAGGCTCCCAAGCACGGAGGATGTCACCTCGACAGGGGACGAAACGTCTGCAACACAAATTCCCAGCTCAGCGAACAGAACCACAACATTCTCAGTATTTTCATATACCTCCCATGATTTGGTTCTTCCCTATCTACATAATCTCTTCCAAGCTCACATCACTCTACAATAACAGCACTCTACTTCAGACCTTAAGCAGTGTGATTTCATTTACTCTATTGTGTCTTCTGTTGCCATGGCCCGACAGTCTGCAAGAAAATTCAAACATCTTGCTCACTTTCTTTAACGTACTCCTTAATACCCCCAGTTTGATCAAGTATTTGGCAATTTGACCGGTACCTCACGTGACATGTGCCATATTTTGTTTTACATTGCTCCTGTAAACACTTAGCAACATATTACATTGAAGGTACTATGAAGTTGTTTAGTAAATATTTTAATATGAACTTTTTTTTAGATTACTTACAGTGTGGGAACAGGCCCTTCGGCCCAACAAGTCCACACTGACCCACCGAAGCGCAACCCACCCAGACCCATTCCCCTACATTCACCCCTTCACCTAACACTACGGGCAATTTAGCATGGTCAATTCACCTAACCTGCGCATTTTTGGACTGTGGGAGGAAACCGGAGCACCCGGAGGAAACCCACGCAGACACGGGGAGAATGTGTAAACTCCACACACTCAGTCGCCTGAGGCGAGAATGAACCCAGGTCTCTGGCGCTGTGAGGCAGCAGTGCTAACCACTGTGCCACCGTGCCACCCAATTCCTGATTCAGATCCCATATATCTCCACATATTATATCTGATTACATCAGAAAAGAGACAAATTGCTTTCCCCAGCATACAGGTTCCAGTTTCCCTATACAGGATGCCCTACTGCTCTGAATTAAAAATAACTTAAGTCACAATGCAGAAGCTCACAAAGTCCCTGGGCCAGTTGAATTAACGCATACTTTGCTGCTGGTTGCAAAATCTTTGCCTTTTTTGACCTAATCAATATTCTTAAATTCCAATTTCGTAAATTTCACTGTTACTGTTTGAATAATAGGATTATCTTCAAATCATGAGCTCAAATCAAAATCAATGACTATTCCCATATGCATTCTTGAGATCTCAAGTACCTCTATCAACTTAATATCCAGTCAAGTAATAGTATGACATAAATAATATGACAAATAAAACTCCTCGGAATGTACTGGATAGTCACATACCCTGCCTCTTCTCTTCTTCCTTGCATCTCTCGTATCTCATTGAAGTTACTCAAATAATCTAGTGACAGAGGCCCAATTCCAAACACAGAAACTGGCTTGTTATAGAAATACTCAGTTAAATTCAATATATTTCACTGAATGAGGAAGACAATGTGTCCCCAATTCCCTACAGCATCTACTTAGCTATCAATTATAGTATGCTAACTGGAAATCATTTTAAAAATGCAAAAGATTTTCTTTTATAATTCAGAATATTGGATCTAATCTTAATTCCAGATCATTTTCATTGTTGGATAGTACAAATGTAAGAAATCTTCCAAGATCAAAAAAAAGTGGTATAATTCACTTAAATTTCAACTATTTGTAACTCACTTCTTCTTCTGTCATATTTCTTTAAACTCAGAGATAAACAACATTGACAAATTCTGACTGTTATTGCATGCCCTTCTTCAGAGTCCACATCCACTTCAACAGGCTCTAAGCAATAAAATGCAGTATAAAATTTAGTTAACTGCTGGTGAATCAAAGGCAATATAACTAAGTGGAACCAACTGTCAAAAGCATTTGAGGAAAGTATTTAGAATGTTGGAAAATTCGGTCTCTTGTGTATATGAATACTGAAGAATTTGAGAGGCGGAAGAATTCCTCAGATGAGAAAACAGATTGATTGTTGTTACACAATCATTGTACACAGAAAACAGCATCTATGCTCATAATACATCTGGTATAGCCAATTGTTAACTCCCAAAGGCATTCAAACATGCATTACTAAATGATGTTCTGTAAGAATTGCTGAATTGAAACAACAGCAATCTGGCAATGAAAGTGAATGTTTTGTACAATTACTCGCTGCTTTGGGATTAAAGAGGAATGCCAATGTATCTTAAGCAGACAAAATGCAGGACAGGAAGTAGGGAAATTACAACTGTAGAAAAATTTACAGAATTTGGAATCCAAGCATGCACAATGAAGACAGTCATAAATGGTCAAAACTTTTTTTTAAATTACTTTCAAGTATATAGGTGACAACATGCCTATAGAGCAGCTTGTGTAGTTGGAATAGCTTAATCCATTCTGATTTCCAAGTTCCTACATGTCGAAGAACACTTTAGTGGAATCTCAGGAAGTAATCATTGCAATTAACCCATCAGGTAGGAGTTCTAGAGTCGGGTTTTCAAGGAGTACATAACATTTGAGGACTGGTGAATGAACGGGAAACAGTAGCCTGGAGGGGATAACTTTGCGTAGAGAAGGCAAGAGACAAAGAGGGTAAGAGACAATAACACAATAGGGAAAAACAAGGTGACTGCTAGTAACAACTGAGGGGAAAGGAAGCTTCATTAGAATAGGTCCAGTGTCCTGCAGTGTCAATGTAACTAGGATCAAAAGTAAACCGTACTGAAGAAAGTAGATCTGGAATATCTGCAGAGTGAGAAACAGAGTTAATGATTTGAGCCCAGTGGCCCTTTGTCAGAAGTGAAATCAGTTGGGAAAAGGATAGCATTTATACTGATAACAGAGCAAAGGAGTTGGAGACAGCTGAGGGGATGGAGAATTAAACAAAGGAATTGCTGAGGGAGATAAATACTGAGAAAGGTACTAACGGAATAGTAGAAAATAGGTCGACTGAACTGGGAATAGCCCATATAAAATAGGGGATAAGGGTGTGGGGGTGAGTAACATGAAGAAGGGTGTTCACATTCTAAAATTGTTGAACTCAATGTTTCGAGTCCTTAAGGCTGTAAGGTACCTCAGCAAAAGAAGAGGTGTTGCATCTTGACTGGACAAATCCGACAGCCTAAGTGACCTGGAAGATCAATGTCTAGAGTGCATCAGGGAATCGTTTCTTGGTGCAATATGGAACACAGAGATAGTCAAAGAGTCCTATAGCATAGACTGGTCAATGCTAACCAAAATGTCCATCCATGCTAAGGCTGCTTCCCTGCACTTGGCCCATATCCTCCTAAACCCTTGCTATTGACGTATTTGTCCAAATGTTTTTTTAAATGTTGTTAATGTATGCATGTCAACCACTTCCGCTGACAGCTCATTCCATATGTGTACCACCCACTGTGTAAAACAGTTGCCCCTCAGGTTCCCTTTATTGTTTCCTCTCTAACTTTAAACTGTAGTCCTCAATTTCCCAAGCCTGGGAAAAAGTAGAGTGTATTCACCCTAACCATGCCTTTCATGATCTTATACACTTCTATAACACCTCAGTCTCCTATGCTCTAAAGGAGAACGTCCTAAGCTTGTCAGAACCTCTCCCTATAAACTTAGACCTTTGAGTCCTAGCAACATCCTTGTAAATCTTTTCTGCATTCTTTCCAGTTTAATAACATCATTCCTAATAACAAGGTGACCAAAACTGAACACAATACTCCAAGTGCAGTCTCAATAACGATATGAAGAAAGAATTGTCTAAAGTGGGCTAGAAAAACAGATCAAGAGATTAGCAGTCACAGTAGATTAGCAGTCACAGAAATTTAAACAAATTTGTTCGCAACACACAGCAAAAAGGTTATTCCAGTCAAAAGGAAGGAATTAATCAGAAGGATGAATCACCTATGGTTAAGGAAGGCAGTCAAGGAAAGTACCCAATCAAAACTAAGGTGAATAAAGTGGCAAAAAACAAAACAGGGTAGAGGATTGGGAATTTGTTTTAGGAACCAGCAGTGGATGATTTAAAAATAAATGAAGAGAGGGAAAATTGATTATGAAATAAACTGGCAAAAAATAAATAAACAGAAAAAACTTCTAAGCGTATTTAAAAAGTGTGTTAAACACCTGTAGTTTTAAGCTACACTAAAGGCAGGAACCTTGGAGAATGCAATTACGGGATCAACAAAGGCGGATACAGATACGACAGATAATTTAAACCAATATTTAGAAACTGTGCTGTTGCAGTCACCCGAGCCATCGTCCCCTTCATCTGGAGGTCCAAGATGGACTGTACTCGTATGGATACCATGAAGAAAATGTGTATAGAGTCACAGGAGGGAGAACTTTCCAATGCTTCATCGAGCTGTGCGTAAACCCTCAGTGCACAAATACCAAGTGTCACTACGCACTACAACTGCCCAGTTTTTGCAAAGAGTGGGACTGAAATTGTTGCCGCAGAACGCTCCAAGTGGTTGGAGCCTTCTAGAACGTAGAACATAGAACAGCGCAATACAGGGTCTTTAGCCCTGGATGTTGTGGCGACCTGATGCCCATCTAACCTACACTGTTCCACTATTATCCATATACATGTCCAATGCCCATTTAAATGCCCTTAACATCGGCTAGTTGTAGGCAGGCCGTTCCATGCCCCTACTACTCTGAGTAAAGAAACTACCTCTGATAACTGTCCTAAATCTATCACCCCTCAATTGAAAGCTTTCACTGTCCACCCTATCTAACCCTCTGAATATTGTACGTCTTGATTAAGTCATCGCTCAGCCTTCTTCTCTCCAACGAAAACAGCCTCAGTTCCCTCAGCCTTTCCTCAGAAGACCTTCCTCCCATACCAGGCAACACCCTAGTAAGTCTCCTCTGAACCTTTTCCAAAGGTTTCCACATCCTTCCTATAAGGCGGTGACCAGAACAGTATGCAATACTCCAGGTGCAGCCTTACCAGTGTCTTGTACAGCTGAAACATGACCTCGTGGCTCTGAAACTCAATCTCCCTAACAATAAACGTCAACACACCATATATCTTCTTAACAACCCTATCAACCTGGATGGGAACTTTCAGGGATTTATGCAACTGAACACAGAGATCACTCTGTTCATCTACACTGCCAAGAATCTTACCATTAGCCCAGCACTCTGCATCCCTGTTACTACTTCTGAAGTGAACTACCTCACACTTTTCTGCATTAAACTCCATTTGCCACTTCTCAGCCCAGCTCTGTATTTTATCTACGTCCCTCTGTAACTCACAACATCCTTTGGCACTATCTATAACTCTGCCGACCTTAGTATCATCTGCAAATTTACTACCCCATTGTTCTACGCACATCCAGGTCATTTATATAAATGACAAACAGCAGTGGCCCCAAAACAGATCCTTGTGGCACACCACTGGTAACTGAGCTCCAGGATGAATATTTCCCATCAACCCACCACTCTGTCTTCTTTCAGCTAGCCAATTTCTGATCCAAACCACTAAATCACCTTCAATCCCGAAACTCTGTATTTTGTGCAACAGCCTACCGCGTGAAACCTTATCAAACGCCTTACTGAAATCCTTATGCACCACATCAACCGCTTTACCTTCATCCACCTGCTTTGTCACCTTCTGTACCACCTGTCCTGTGTGGATAAATCGGCCAATAGGAACACCTTTGACCACAAGTTCATCAGGAAGTGGTTAGCTTTTAGCATCCTCGACACCCTGCGGGAAAAGAAGCAGATGGATCCTGTTGGGTTGTTTCCCGAGTAGACTCTCAAAGTATTTTGGCAGAGTGCCTCATCACCAGAGTTTTCCAACAAGTGCCAAGACATAGCTTGGCTGGTACTGAGAAGGGCACTACCTGTGAGATCTTTCCTGTACTCCTGGATTCTCTGTCCTCAAGGAGAAGGGGAAAGGTGGAGAGACAGTAGCACACCTCCTTCTGGAATGTGCATTTGCAAATGAAGTCTGGAGAAAGATGCAGTGGTTTTTGGCGAGGTTCATCATGAGCAGCTCCATGATTCAGGGCTCTGCGCTCTACAGACTCTTCCCTGGGACACACTCCAAAAAAGACATTGATGCACTTGGAGGACCATCAAACTGGTGAAAAACACACTTTGCTCTGCCTGAAACTTGTTGGTTTTCCAGAACAAGGAGTTGACTTCAGCCAAGTGTAGCAGACTGGCACATTCCAAGGTCCGGGACTGAGTGCTGAGGGATGCACTAAAGCTTGGGGCAGCTGCCACCAAGGTACAGTGTGGAAAGACTTTCCTCAGTCTATATGACAAAGTTGGGGGACAGGGAATTTACTAGACTGAGTCCTGGGACAAGGGGGCTGACTCATCAAGGATGGCTAATTTTTTTTCCCTGTCCTGGAGCAGCAGGAGACAGAGCAGGGGTGACACTGGGACCAGGTGGTTGTTGGGAAGATAAGGGCTTAGTTTGTATTAAGGCAGCGGCTACATCCAAGATACAACATGTGTGGTATCTCTCTCCTGCCCCCTCCTCTAACCAGAAGGACACTGTAAGGTAAGGCTTTTTCTTTCCTTTATATATTGAAGTGCATTGTTTGGTATGAGTTAATTGAGTTAAAGCTAAGGCTTACAATGGCCAGGGAACCTCAGACCCGTGGCATGTGCTTCTTGCTTGATGTGGGAGCTCAGGAACATGACTGACGATCCTATCTCTTCCACTTGCAAGAAGTGTGTCCAGCTGCAGCTCTTGTTTGACCACATGACAGCTCTGGAGCTGCAGATGGATTCAATATAGAGCAGACGCGATGCTGATGAAGTCGTCGACAGCACGTTTAATGAATTGATCACACCGCAGATTAGAATTGCTGAGGGATTCAGTGAAGGGGTGACCAAAGGGCAGAGAAAAAGAGTAGGAAGGCAATGCAGGTTCCCCATATGGTCATCTACCTCCAAAACAGGTATCTCGTTTTGGATACTGTTGGGGGAAGATAGCTCACCAGGGGAGGGCAGCAGTTCTACAGTCATAGAGTCATAGAGATATACAGCATGGAAACAGACCCTTTGGTCCAACCATCCATGCCAAACAGATATCCCAACCCAATCTAGCCCCACCTGCCCCACTCGGCCCATATCCCGCCAAACCCTTCCTATTCATATACCCATCCAAATGCCTCTTAAATGTTGCAACTGTACCAGACTCCACCACTTCCTCATTCTATTCACGTACCACCCTCTGCGTGAAAAAGTTGCCCCTTAGGTCTCTTTTATATCTTTCCCCTCTCACCCTAAACCTATGCCCTCTAGTTCTGGACACCGCAACCCCAGGGAAAAGACTTTGCCCATTTACCCTCTCATAATTTTGTAAACCTCTATAAGGTCACTCCTCAGCTTCCGATGCTCCAGGGAAAACAGCCCCTTCCTGTTCAACCTCTCCCTATAGCTCAAATCCTCCAACCTTGGCAACATCCTTGTAAATCTTTTCTGAATCCTTTCACGTTTCACAACATCTTTCCAATAGGAAGGAGACCAGAATTGCATGCAGTATTCCAACAGTGGCCTAACCAATGTCCTGTATAGCCGCACCATGACCTCCCAACTCCTGTACTCAATACTCTAACCAATAAAGGAAAGCATACCAAACGCCTTCTTCACTATCCTATCTACCTGCGACTCCACTTTCAAGGAGCCATGAACCTGCACTCCAAGGTCTCTTTGTTCAGCAACACTCCCTAGGACCTTACCATTAAGTGTATAAGTCCTGCTAAGATTTGCTTTCCCAAAATGCAGCACCTCGCATTTATCTGAATTAAACTCCATCTGTCACTTCTCAGCCCATTGACCCATCTGGTCAAGATCCTGTTGTAATCTGAGGTAACCCTCTTCGCTGTCCACTACACCTCCAATTTTGGTGTCATCTGCAAACTTACTAACTGTACCTCTTATGCTCGCATCCAAATCATTTATGTAAATGACAAAAAGTAGAGGACCCAGCACCGATCCTTGTGGCACTCCACTGGTCACAGTCTGAAAAACAACCCTCCAGCAGTTGCCAGGACCATGGCACCGTACTGTGATCTGTTGTTCAGAAGGGCAGGAAAAAGACTCCAGGCCATAGTCACAGGGGATTCTATTGTAAGGGGAGTTGATAGGCGATTCTGTGGCTGAAAATGAGACTCCCACATGGTCTGTTGCCTTCCACGTGCTTGGGCCACGGATGTCACTGATTGGCTGCAGAGCATTCTGAAAGAGGAGGGCGAACAGCCAGTTGTCGTGGGGCACACAGGCAGCAATGATATAAGTAAAAAAAAAAATGAGAAGAGGTCCTGAAAGCAGAATTCAAGGAGCTAAGAGTGAAGTTAAAGAGGAGGACCTCAAAAGGTAGTAATCTCAGGATTGCTACCAGCGCCACATGCTAGCCCGGGTAGAAATGAAAGAATAGGCAGGATGAACACATCGCTTGAGAGATGGTGTGGGAGAAAGGGGTTCAGATTTGTGGGAAATTGGGACTGGTTCTGGGGAAGGTGGGACTATTACAAATTGGATGGTCTACACCTGAACCAGACTGAACTAATGCCCTTTGGGGAGTTTTTGCTATTGCTGTTGGGGAAGGTTTAAACTAATGTGGCAGGGGTGCTGGGAACCAAAAAAGAATACTAGTAGACAGTGAGGTGGAAACTAAAGACTGTGTGAAACAGGATCATGAAGTTAGCATTACCAAGGGGAAGGGAAGCCAGAGGGCAGATGAACACATTGGAACTGATGGTCTGAAGTGCATATACTTTAATGCAAGGAGTATAGTGGGTAAGGCAGACGAATTTAGGGCTTAGATTGGTGCCTGGGAGTATGATGGTATTGCGATCACAGAGACTTGGTTGAAGAAAGGGCATGATTGGCAATTAAATGTTCCAGGATATAGATGCTTCAGACAGGACAGCGAATGAAGTAAAGGGAGGGGGGGGGGAAGGGGGGGGGAGAGGAGTTGCATTGCTGGTCAGGGATGATATCACGTCTGTGCTAAAAGAGGACACTATGGAGGGTTTGAGCAGTGAGGTATTATGGGTAGAGCTGAGAAATAAGATGGGTGCAGTTACATTGATGAAGGGCTTATGCCCAAAATGTCGATTCTCCTGCTCCTCGAATGCTGCCTGACCTGCTGTGCTTTTCCTGTGCCACATTTTTCGGCTTTAGAAGAATGAGGTGTGATCTTGTTGAAACACACAAGAAACATATAATACATTTAAATATTACCTATTGTGTAATCCTCTATTAATTTGGTAATGCTTTGTTAAAGTTATAAATAACTTTGCAATACATTTACAAGTAACAGTCATCCCAGTAAAAATTATCACCCTGCAAGAAGCTTCCAAATCCAGAAAATGAAAAGCCACTAATCGAATCAGGAGAGATGCAGTAAAGCAAGACAGCTTCTGCAGGTCTGACAGCATTTATGGAGAGTTTATGTTTCAAGCTGTTTCTCCACAGTTGATACCAGACCCAAGTTTCTTCAGCACATTAGGTCCTGAAAATTTGAAATAAAGACACAGTGTTTTGCTTTCATTTAAATGTCTGACTTAATTAGGAATTCAGACTAAATAAGCAAAATCTGAGACAGAGTCAAACATTCTTTCTGTCCTATAAACATGGACATCAGAAGGTTATTATGCTAGCGAAGGTACCCTATCAGAATACAGTCATGCATTGCCTGGACTGATTTGCCAGGGACACAATTTGTCAGAAATAAAACTGAAAGAACTGCAGATGTTGAAAATCAGAAATAAAAACAGAAACTTCTGCAAAAACCCAGCAGGTGTGGTAGCATCTGTAGAGAAAACTCAGAGTTCGCGTTTCAGGTCCAGTGACCCTTCCTCAGAGCATGCATCAGGCTTTGATTGTGATTTATAAAAGGTTAATAAAACCTGCTGTTCAATGACACATACAGTATGTAGAAAGACAACAAGAGACAATACAACCAAGGACTGGCATTCCATTGTGAATTCGCTGAATCCACTGCATTGTTAAACGTCACTTCTGTTGTACTTGTCCAGATAAATTTAATTTGGAAATATTTTCCATCCACACATATGCCAGGAGTACTTGGTCAGATTCAGAGTCTAACAATTCACATTTAAGTCTATGTCAGAATCTTATCATATAATATATGACTGATTAAAAATAAAACCACTTCATGTCTGAACTAATAGTTGACAATGGTAATAAATGCATGCATCATCCCAAAGTTTACTTTTTTTTAAAAGATCTGACTGCAACCGCTACAAAACTCTTGATTACTAAATAATTCCAGATTTTAATCACTTACTTTTTCCCCCATTCTGATACACTTCTTCAAATCTAACTTTACACACAAAGATGGAATACAAAACATAAGCCTGCAATACTGCTGATACACAAACTGTAATTGGAAACTGCCATTTAAATGATGTTCAAATATTTAACTAATAAATCACAAAGTTAAAAAGCCACAAAACAGCAATTTTCATGAAACCACTTTACATTGGATTTGTTTAAATGCAAAACTTTTCAACAAATGATAGATTAAAATGTATAGAACAAAAATTAGATGATTTGATAAATGATCTCCATATTAACAGAATATTTTTAAAAACTATGGTAGCCAGGCAACATGAATCAAAGCAAGTTTTGCTAACAGGAAATTATTTTTAGTAACAAAATAT
The DNA here is from genome assembly GCF_037043375.1 of Chiloscyllium plagiosum. Taxonomy (NCBI): domain Eukaryota; kingdom Metazoa; phylum Chordata; class Chondrichthyes; order Orectolobiformes; family Hemiscylliidae; genus Chiloscyllium; species Chiloscyllium plagiosum. The sequence continues at coordinate 44,682,934 of NW_028270156.1, forward strand.
GGGCTGAAAGCTAAACAAAACTATTGATACAGGTGCACCAGATTCTCATAAATTCATATTTTATTACCTTAACCTTTTAATTAAACACTTTCGGTATTTTGCTGGTTCACGGATGTGTTGGACATATGAAGATCTGACATTTAAATCAACTGAAATTTCTTTGGTTTTTAACTCAATATTATTTATTGTAAAAACATTTCTATAATAGTGAAGGTTTCAGAGGGATGGCTCTCCAAATATTTACTTGTTTAACATACATGTAGACATTCTGGATTAAACATGATATTCAGCAGCAGTTCACAAGTGGACAAAATCAAAAACACTTGCAGAACAGGGCATTTGCTGTTGGATAAAAATCTGGATAATACCATAGATATATACAGCACAGATGGAGGCTATTTGGCCAATAATGTCTGTGCCAGTCAACAAAAATCTGACTACACAAATCCCATTTTCAAAGTTTTGGTCAGTGGCCTTGACAGCTGAGATAATGCAAATGGATATCGAAAAATTGTTTAAATATTACCAGATTTTCAGACCCAATTACCCTTTCAGGCAGTAAGTTGCAAATTTACGAGTGAAAACAATTTCTTTTCAACTACCTCATTGACAGACCATCTCTTCTACAGGCGAGCCTTCTTATCGACACGATGTCCCTCAATTTTATACACTTCTATCAGATCCTCTTCCAAACTTCAAAGTAAACAACCTTCATCTATCAATCTATCCTCACAGCTCAGACCCTCCACATCAGGCAGCAGCATCCATTTCTGACACTTCCCTGTCCTTGACTTCTGTCTTCATTTTGGAGAATAAACTGTCCACTGTCATCCACTACAAAGCCACCGACTCCCATAACTATCTTCACTATAGCCCTTCACACCCCACATCCTGCAAGGACTCTTTCCCATTTCTCCCAGTTCTTTCACTTTCTTCGCATCTGTTCGGATGATGCCACCTTCCAAAACAGCACTGCTGACATGGCTTGCTTCTTTCATAACCATGATTTCCTAGCCACTGTCGTAGACAAGGCCCTCAACACAGCAGACTTATCACTTGTGCTTCTGCCCCTTCCCATCACTCACAACAGTGTGATTGGGTTCCTGTTGTCGTCACTTTTCATCCCACCAGCCTCCACATTCAAAAAAATCATTCTCTGCCATCTCAGACAATTCCAGCAGAATGCCGCCACCACCAAACACATCTTCCCCTCACTCCCTCATCTACATTTCGCAGGAACCATTCCCTCTGGGACACCCTAGTCCATAAAACCAAACCCCTTCCCACAGCTTTTTCTCACGAAACCAAAAGGTACACACCTGCCCCTTCACTTCCTCCCTGTTCACCACTCAAGGGCCAAACTAGTCTTTCCAGGTGAAGCAGCATTTCAGCTGTACCACCTCCAATTTTGTGTATTATGTTCACTGCACGCAATATGGCCTACTCTACATTGGATAAACCAAACGCAGACTGGGTGACCGCTTTGCGGAACACCTCTGGTCTGTGTGCAAGCATGACCCTGACCTTCCATAGCTGGCCATTTTAACACATGTTCTGCTTATACACCCACGTATCTGTCCTTGGCATGCTGCAATGCTCCAGTGAATCTCAGCACAAACTAGAGGAATAACACCTCATCTTCAGACTCGGCACTTCACAGCCTTAAGATGGAGTTCAACACCTTCAAATTGCATACCAACTCCTATTTCTTCCCTTTGTTTTAGCTTTAGTTTTTACATTCGCTTTCACCATGTCCTCTCCACTGCCTCCACCTCAGCGGGACTGTCTGTTCTTTCAAGTGACAAGTTAGTCACACCATTGTTCTGCCATTCTCACATTCCGATCACTTAATCTGAACTCTCAACATCTCTTCTTCCCCAGCATTCTATACCCCCACCAACCCTACACTGCCCTGCAACTCTAGCCGAAATGCTGCTTCCTCCACACTTCACTTCAGCTCTGATGAAGTCATCTAGACTCAAAACATTAGCTTGCTCTCTCTCCATGGATGCTGTCTGACCTGCTATGATTTCCAGCATTTGTTGTTTTCATTATAGATTCCAGCATTTGCAGTAATTTATTTCGGCATCATGGTAAATCTCCTCTGCACCTTCTCTAGTGCAATCACATCCTTGCTATAGAACTGCACTCAGAACTCCAGTTATGGCCTACCAGCGTTTTAGACAGTTACAGCACAACCTCCTTGCTCTTGTATTCTGAGCCTCAGCTAATAGAGGCAAGTAACCCAGATGCCTCCTTAACACCTTATCTAACTGCACTGCTACCTTCAGGGATCTTTGGAGGTGCACATCATTGATTCCAGGATCCTATCATTCAACCCTTGCCTTGATAGCCCTTCCCAAGTTTTTCTGGATTGCAATCTATTTGCCAATGCTCTGTCTTGCTGACTAGACTGTTGATATCCTCCCACAGATTATGACTGCTCTCCTTAATACATATTGCCCTACTAACTTTCATGTTATGAGCAAATATTTTTGATTTGGAGATGCCAGTGTTGGATTGGGATGGATGAAGTTAAAAATCACACAAGACCAGGTTATAGTCCACTAGGTTTTAAGGCGCTGCCTCTTCATCAAATACTTTGATCATTTAACTTTAAGTCATTCATGTATGCCATAAACAGCAAGGGCCCCAGCACTAAACTATGAAACTTCATTGGAAACAGAACCAGTTACAGAAACATCCCTCTATGTTCATCCTTTGCTTCCTGTCCCCCTTTTTTTTGTACCAAATGTGCTACTTTGCCTTGAACCCTACAGTCCCTAACTTTCTTGATCAGGTGTTGCAGGAAACTTTTAACAAAAGCTTTGCTGAACTCCATGTAGCCAACATCAAACCCACTGCCTGGTTACCACAAAATATTGGTCAAATGTGTCAAACACAAAACACATTTCACAAATCCCTCATTAATCACTGTTTCTACAAGTGCAGATATATTCTGTCCAATAAACTTTCCCACCACTGGCCTGTAATCCTTGACTATTCCTGCCTCCCTTTTTATTATGGGAGGATGTTATCAGAGCTCCAGTCCTTTGGCTCCTCACCTGTGGCCAGAGACAATTTGAAAATAACACAAGGACTCCTATCTCCTCTCTCGCCTCTTTCAACAATCTGGAATACATCAGATTTATCCACTTGTAAGGCTACTAAATTCACTGGTATCTCCTCGTTTTATGCTAACTTCATCTTAAATTTCACAGTCCTCCAATCAGATATCTATACTCTTGTTGTTTTCTTCCCTTATGAATACCAAAGCAAAGTATTCCTTTAGAACTGTGCCCACATCTTCCAGGTCCAGATAGATTACCTCTATGGTTCCCTAACAGGTGCTACTCTTTCCTAGTTATTTTCTTGCACTTCAGTGTTAAATCCTTTGAGCCTTCCTTTATTCTATCAAAATTCGCTCTCTCGTGCACTCTTGTTGCTTTCCCAATTTCGCTTTTCAGTTTCCTCCCGCACTTTCTATACTCCTCCAGGGTACCTTGCCAATTTGAGCTATCAGTATCTAACATAAATTTCTCTTTTTTTCTTAATCACAACCTTTGTGTCCCTTCTCCACCCTTTGTCATTCCAAGAACCTATTTGCACTGCTCTTTCACCATTTCCTCTTTGAATGCCTCTCAATGCCCTGACACCATTTTATCTGCAAGTAGTTGCTTCTGGCCAATCAAATTTTAGCAATATTAGCCTTTCCCCAGTGTAGAATCTTTACACTTCGCCTATCCTTATCCATAACTACCCCAAATTATGATCACTATCTCAAAGATGTGCCCCGACTTATATGAGAAAGTGAGGACTGCAGATGCTGGAGATCAGAGCTGGAAATGTGTTGCTGGAAAAGCGCAGCAGGTCAGGCAGCATCCAAGGAGCAGGAGAATCGACGTGGGCTCATGCCCGAAACGTCGATTCACCTGCTCCTTGGATGCTGCCTGACCGGCTGCGCTTTTCCAGCAACACATTTACACTCCTACTTATATACCTTCCACTTGGCCAAGCTCAGGGCCAAACATCTCATCTAGAACAGCCCCCTCCCTTGTGGGGCTTTCTACACAAATGGATATTTTTTTTCTGAATGTAATTTAAGAATTTTGTTTCTACTCTACATTACACACTAAATTCCAGTTAATAATTGGATGGTTAAAATCCCTTATTACTGGCTTATCTTTTTTCAATTCTGTCAATTTGATGTTTTATCTTTCCTTGTCTGAGAGCTTGTAAGGATATAATTTGTGGAACATAGCCCAGGCAGGTAGAAGGCATTTGAGGACCATTTTAGGGGTCTATATAGTACACACTGAAAGGCATATTTGCCCCTTTTGTGATTTTACCTCTACCCATATCGCCTCATTTAATGAATCCTCCAAGATATTCTCTTGCTTTACAACAATAATTCATTCCTTAATAATTATTGCGACTTCCCTCTTATAAGCTGCTCTCCATTTGTCTTAATAATGGATAACCAGAAACATTGCCCATCCTTCAGATAGGTTCTAGTTATAACTACTATATCACACTCCCACACATCTAACTGTGCCCTCATCTGTCCTACCTTATTACTCAGGCTCTTTGCAACGTTTCTTATCTAGCTGATGTTGCCTCTGCTTTCCATCTTCACTTACTCACGTATTAACTTGTAACTTCATCTCAGCTTCTCCCCTCTGAGTCACTTATCGGGATCTCATCCCATGATAAATCTAGTTTAAATCCACCCCAACAACATAAGCAAACTTCCCTGAGAGGATGTCTGCCTCACTGCTGTTCAAATGTAACTCATCTGACTTGTACAGTTCCCATTTCCTGCAGAAAGGGTCCCAATAGCTAACAAATCTAAAATCCTCCCTCCTTCACCACCTCTTCAGCCACATATTCAACTGCTGTGCCTTCTATTCCTACACTTGCGATTGCATGGCACCAGGAGTAATCTTGTGATTGCTACCTTTAAAGTCCTGCTTTGCAATTTTTACTTAAGTTCCTAAAATTTGTTTACAGGGCCTCAATTTTCTTTTTGCTTATGTCATTGGTCCTATAAAGGACCATGACCTCTGGCTGTTCACTTTACCCCTTTGGAATCCTCTGCTGCCATTCCATGACCATAGCACCCACTACACAACATACCTGGATGTAGGTTTGCTCACTGAGCTGGAAGATTTGTTTTCAGACATTTCATCACCATACTAGGTAACATAATCAGTGAGCCTCCGAATGAAGCACTGGTAGTAAGGCCTGCTTTCTATTTGTGTGCTTAGGGTTTCTTGGGTGTCCAGAAACCCTAGCCATTCTCCCCTACATCAAAGACATCTCAGAAATGACTGCCAGACTACTGAGAACTCTTGGCATTATGGTAGCCCACAAACCCACTAAAAAAGCAGCTAATGAACTTGAAAGACCTTCTATAGACAACAAGTAAAACTAATGTACAAAATACCTTGCTAGAAGTGCAACAAACACTACATTGGACAAACAGGCAGAAAACTAGCCACCAGGATACATGAACATCAACTAACCACAAAAAGACATGACTCACTCTCACTAGCATCCTTACATACAGATGAGTAAGGACACCACTTCGACTGGGACAACACATCCATCCTAGGACAAGCCAAACAGAGATGCACACAAGAAGTGCTAGAAGCATGGCATTCCAACTTGGACTCTATCAACTTGGATCCCATTTACCACCCCCTGAGAAAAAGAACAGGAAATGATGTTACCAACCCAAGGAAACCCAAACACAAGTAGAAAGCAGGCCACATCACCAGTTATAGGGAGAGGTTGGACAAGCTAGGACTATTTTCTTTAGAATGTAGGAGACTGAGGGAAGATGTTATGTAAGTGTATAAGATTATGACAGGCATGGATAGGGTGAATGCACTTGTCTTTTTCCCAGGGATGGGGAAATCGAGGACTAGAAGGCATCAGTTTAAGGTTAGAGAGGAAAGAATAAAGGGAACCTGAGAGGCAACTTTTTTTAAAACACAGAGGATGCTATGCATATGAAAAGACCTTCCAGCAGAAGTGGTTGAGGCGGGTATATTAACAACTTTTAAAAGCCATTTGGACAAATACATGGATAGGAAAGTTTAGAAGGATATAGGCCAAATGCAGGAAAATGGGCTTGGCGTGGATGGACATTTTGGTTGGCATGAACCAGTTTGAGCCAAAAGGCCTGTCAGCCTGCTGTAAGACTATGCCGCTCTCAGTGATTCTCGCTGCCAGTCACAAGATCTTTACACCACTCGATCTTCTCACTTATGATGCTAACTGCCTGTGACTGGGTTCTCACTTTGCCGTTGCTTTCTTCTTACTCCAGTTTAAGTAGATTGTGTTAAATTTACAGAGTCTTTGAATATTAACCATGTCAATACAACACATTTAAAACTTAGAAATAAACAGTGGTCCAGATTGGGGCAGCCACAGATTCATGACACATGAAATGGTAAAAAACATGTCCAAACACTATCAGTGGAAATTAGAAATGGAGTTATGTAAGACAGCTACCGTTTAAACATCACATCGCTGAAGAAATTGTGTTCAAGTTTTGCACTATTCTGCTAAAACAATTGCATTGTAACCTTCTGTACAGTATTTTCAAGTAAAGTGGTGTTTCGCAACACTAAATCCACAAATATTCCACACATAAAATTTTAAGTGTAAATCACAATACGTTTGGGCTCAACGTATTTACAGTACCACAAATACTGTATTTCTGCTAGAATTTCCAACACCTTTCAACTGCCGTGAAATATTCAAATAACCCTGGTAAAGGTACAGTCAATGTACAGGCAAAACATTGTATTCCAGTACAACACAAGTGTTCAAGCTATTCTTAAATACTCCGAAAAAGTTGTCTAAAACATGTGACGTAAAAGCAAAGAGGTGATCTGCACTCAGATCAAGCAGAAACAATCTGATTCCCTTTGATCATGGAGACAATTTATCAAATCTTGAGTTTCTTTCAACTTTCACACAAAGACCATGATAAATTACTACATTCAGAACCTTTTCTTCAATTAGTAAAAACAATCATAGTGGTTCATAACGCTTTAACATTTTCATTTAGCCTTCAGACGACAATTTATTAACCATAAGGTGTGATACATAAAGTGAAACCACGATTTCCATGCAGAATAGAAATGATTGGGTAATTTTGCTATCTATCATATTTTGAGACAACAATGCTGTTCGTGACGGAGATGGATACTATTTATTGGCATTTGTGGGAACACTTCTCAAAAGGTACTTTATTTGGGTTCAAAAGCATTTGATTTGGATTGAGAGATGGAGGAAGAAAGCACTTGACAATTTGATGTGTGCAATGTCACAGTTTAAAAAGTCCCATTTCTGGGCTACAGCAGTTGATCTGCACTGCAAGAATATAAATTTCATTTATATTTCAAGAATATAAAGTTACTTATGATATTGCATTAGCTGGCAATTAATGTACAAATATTACTATTTCATGAAGCTCACAGGGAGGTTGAAGGTGAGATGCAGTTTACGAGCAATGGAAATCTTGCAACATTTTTAAGTCGCAGTTCACAAATTCGGTCTTCACCACCACAAATTGCTGTACAATTAACATTTTAAAATTGGTGAATCTCATTGAATTCATTGTTATTGCGACATAAAAATGTTTTTAATTTCAAGATTCTGCTACTTGTCTTATTTTCTTGGTCTTTATGGACGTACTCTGATCAAACCTTAGCATGTTGTTATGGACCAAGCCAGAGCCCCTCAAAATTTTTTAAGGAGATAGCCCAGACCCTAACTTTTTCTTATTTTAAAGGCAGATGTAGAGTGGTTATTCCAGGTGCGATGCAGCTGGTCAAACCATTTGGTTTTAAGCAAAACAATTTAGTTATAAACTACAGTTAAAACACGAACAAAAGAAAATGGAATTTAGAATAACTTAACTCTTGGAAAAATTAACCGACTGATACAGCAACTTAACTAAAGAACTGTTCTAAATCCAGTAACATCTCATAAATACACCCCTTGGCAAAAAAGTAAATTGAACCACAGATCCTGATATGCAGGAGGGAACAATATCCAAAGGGATTTCAGAGAGAAAATCAGTCAGGAACCATCTGCCGAAGCTTGCAATCTTTCCTGGACTCCAGCATTTTGCAACAACCATAGCTAAACTAAACTAGAAAAAACCTGAACTGGGAGAACTGGCCACTCCCCTGCCATTGTTAAACTAGGCTCTTTCTAGACCCCTCGACACCTCTGCCTTTATGACCTCTTTTTTTAAAAAAAACAAGAACATAATAACCTTTGTAAAGAGACACATAGTGCTACCAAAATTTGTGCGAAGATTTGTAGCTCGGGTGCTCGTTGTTGTGGTTCTGTTCGCCGAGCTGGAAGTTTTTGTTGCAAACGTTTCGTCCCCTGGCTAGGCGACATCATCAGTGCTTGGGAGCCTCCTGCGAAGCGCTTCTTTGATGTTTCCTCCGGTGTTTATAGTGTTCTGTCCCTGCCGCTTCCGGTTGTCAGTTTCAGCTGTCCGCTGTAGTGGTTGGTATATTGGGTCCAGGTCGATGTGTTTGTTGATGGAGTTTGTGGATGAATGCCATGCCTCTAGGAATTCCCTGGCTGTTCTCTGTCTGGCTTGCCCTATGATAGTAGTGTTGTCCCAGTCTAATTCATGTTGCTTGTTGTCTGCGTGTGTGGCTACTAAAGGATAGCTGGTCGTGTTGTTTCGTGGCTAGTTGATGTTCATGTATGCGGATTGTTAGCTGTCTTCCTGTTTGTCCTATATAGTGTTTAGTGCAGTCCTTGCATGGTATTTTGTACACTACATTCGTCTTGCTCATGTTGGGTATCGGGTCCTTCGTTCTGGTGAGTTGTTGTCTGAGCGTGGCTGTTGGTTTGTGTGCCGTTATGAGTCCTAGGGGTCGCAGTAGTCTGGCAGTCAGTTCCGAGATGCTCCTGATGTATGGTAGTGTGGCTAGTCCTTTTGGTTGTGGTATGTCCTCGTTCCGTGGTCTTTCTCTTAGGCATCTGCTGATGAAGTTCCGCGGGTATCCGTTTTTGGCGAATACCTTGTATAGGTGTTCCTCTTCTTCTTTTTGCAGTCCTGGTGTACTGCAGTGTGTTGTGGCCCTTTTGAATAGTGTCCTGATGCAGCTTCGTTTGTGTGTGTTGGGGTGGTTACTTTCATAGTTTAGGACTTGGTCTGTGTGTGTGGTTTTCCTGTATACTCTTGTAGTGAATTCTCCGTCTGGTGTTCTCTGTACCATCACGTCTTGGAATGGGAGTTGGCTATCCTTTTCTTCTTCTCTCATGAATCGGATTCCTGTGAGTGTGGCGTTGATAATCCGGTGTGTTTTTTCTATTTCCGTGTTTTTAATGATTACAAACGTGTCATCGACATATCTGACCCAGAGTTTGGGTTGAATTTGTGGTAGGACTGTTTGTTCTAACCTTTGCATAACTGCCTCTGCTATGAGTCCCGAGATTGGTGATCCCATGGGTGTTCCGTTGATTTGTTCGTAAATCTGGTTGTTGAATGTGAAGTGTGTTGAGAGGCACAAGTCCAGTAGTTTAAGTATGCCGTCTTTGTTGATAGGTTCAGCGTCCTGTTTTCTGTTCTGTATGTCCAGACAGACAGTATGAAAGTAACCACCCCAACACACACAAACGAAGCTGCATCAGGACACTATTCAAAAGGGCCACAACACACTGCAGTACACCAGGACTGCAAAAAGAAGAAGAGGAACACCTATACAAGGTATTCGCCAAAAACGGATACCCGCGCAACTTCATCAGCAGATGCCTAAGAGAAAGACCACGGAACGAGGACATACCACAACCAAAAGGACTAGCCACACTACCATACATCAGGAGCATCTCGGAACTGACTGCCAGACTACTGTGACCCCTAGGACTCATAACGGCACACAAACCAACAGCCACGCTCAGACAACAACTCACCAGAACGAAGGACCCGATACCCAACATGAGCAAGACGAATGTAGTGTACAAAATACCATGCAAGAACTGCATTAAACACTATATAGGACAAACAGGAAGACAGCTAACAATCCGCATACATGAACATCAACTAGCCACGAAATGACACGACCAGCTATCCTTAGTAGCCACACACGCAGACAACAAGTAACATGAATTCGACTGGGACAACACTACTATCATAGGGCAAGCCAGACAGAGAACAGCCAGGGAATTCCTAGAGGCATGGCATTCATCCACAAACTCCATCAACAAACACATCGACCTGGACCCAATATACCAACCACTACAGCGGACAGCTGAAACTGACAACCGGAAGCGGCAGGGACAGAACACTATAAACACCGGAGGAAACATCATAGAAGCGCTTCGCAGGAGGCTCCCAAGCACTGATGATGTCGCCTAGCCAGGGGACGAAACGTTTGCAACAAAAACTTCCAGCTCGGCGAACAGAACCACAACAACATAGTGCTACCCTTCAGGAATTCTTCAGCCTATCAATTCAGTTTATTTATTTCAACGTTTTTCATCCCAGTTTATACAATTAAAAGTTTATTTTCTTTCCAATATCCTTTCTCTGTAACAAAAAAGAAAACTGTTAAGTGGACCAGTCAATTTCTCCCTCTTGTCCATTCTTATTCTTTCATATTAAAATACTCTATTTCAGTCTTCCTCCTTCATCTGTATGAGCCTGTATGCAAGTTCCTGCACCCCCAAACACACATGACTAACATGCCTACATTCTGTTCTATAAATACCAAGTGTCACGTGAGAGGTGCTATATCAATTTAAGTTGTTTCTCAAATTCTCATCAGAATTTAAGATTTCTTCAGAAATGAAAAATTGACAGGTTATATTGATCACCTCATTGTTTACAGGATATAAGATGTGAACTGTCATATTTGACTATGTACCTGCTTTTTGAAATGTGTTATAGATTGTTTGATTTATATGTACACTTTATGTCATTTATTGCAAGTTTGTGTTTTTGTTTTTGAGGTAAAGCATGACAGTTTTCTGGCATCTAAAATTAATAATTAATTGGTAAGAATTTTTGTTGCCACGGTGATTTCTTTTACAATAATTTTTTTTTCAGGCTTGGCTTTCAAATTAATAGTTTTTTTGTGCATCCCTAATGGATTTTTAGTTACCTTAAGATTGTTTTGCCACACCATAAAGTAAATAATGGGATCTCAGAGAATGCTTGTGATTTCTGGAACTTGTGTTTTTTTAAGCTAAACAAAAATACACCCCAAAGCTTGGCAAGAGTTTTTTTTAAAAACATGGCATTGAGTTTTGGGTAGCCCTGTGAAGTTGTTTGATAATGATGGCTGTGTAGACAAACACTCTTTGATTCCTTAGGGTGAAGAATTACTGTGAAACATAGACCAGAGTATTAGAATAAAACTCTGAAGAGGTTGTTTAAAGTTGATTATGTTTAAACTCAGGTGTGGATAACAGTTGATGAAAAAAAAATCTTCTGTTCCAATCTTTAATTTAAAGTCTCAAATGATTTCAACCTTTTGAAGTGGAATAGACAGGGACTCTGGTGTGAGTACTGTGAGTGTGTCAAACCCATCACTGCTATTTCTTGATTTTTCTCATTTTTGGTTTGGAACTCAGAGTTTATGTCTTCTGAGTGCCTGAAGCTAATAATTAATTTGTAAGCATTTTTGTAACCATGATGATTTCTTTTAAGACATTTTTTTTGAGGCCTGATTTTGAGTTTATGATTTTTTTGTACACCACTAATGGAGAATTGAATTTTGAACAGCCGCTTATTTTTAGTAAAAGAAAGATATGTTGCATATGGAACGTGGCCTGGAAAGATAATAGCAGGTTATTGCTCTAAGAATGCTGTGGATGTTTTCGATGGATGTATTATGTTGAAGGACTGGCAGCTGGTTAACTGTTGCATTGGTCAATCAAGGGGAGGCTGTGCAAGCCAGCCAACTCCAAGGAACATTGAAACAGGAGAAACCATAGATTGAAATGGTTTTTGACAGAATTTTCAGCAGAAGGTTGTGCGCTGGGAAGTTGCCTGACTGGGAAGCTGTATTTGCATTTTACACTCTCTAATTTTATTTTCAGTTAAATAACCGTTGAATGTTCTGAGCAAAGAACCTCAATTTTTAAACAAAGGTGAATATTCCTCGGAGCCTGCAGGAAACTGTTTGTATTGACTGGAGACTTTGGAATTCAAGCAAGATACAATCCCATGTGTCTGGAATACAATATTGTTTGAGGATTCCATTAACACCAATGTACTCATCATTGTAATGGTTAGGACTCTGTTCAGCTACAACTCTTGTACTTTCTTTCTAATTTATCCCATGCCTGCGCTCGAGAATGGAGGTTATGATCAAAGACGACTGGTTTAAGTCATAGACCTTGATTAGATTATTCTTGTTAGCTTTGCTCAACCAAAGTTACAGCATTAATAATAGCTATAAATGTGGTGTCTGATATTTGTTATTCTTAAAGTCTGATTCAGAACAACTGGGCAATTTTGAGGATCACTGAATGTTTTAATTTCACTATTAAGCAAATCCAGCGAGAGCAAAGCTGATTTAGTTTGGCTCGCTGTCCCTGTGTCATAGCAAGTCGTGTTTTTGTGTACTGTACCAGGAGCATATTTTGATACCACATAGAAGCTGCTGTTTTTCTTTTCAATTTATAGTGGAGTATATTGGGATTGTATTTTTATCAATCTCTGAAGTGTATTCTAAAGGAGATGATTTGCTTTATTCTATTTTAGCTTCATTTATGTGGTTAAAAACTTGTATTTTACAGTTAAAAATTTAATTTGCAGCATTGCAATGTTTCACTGTGAGACCTTTAATTAAAGGCAAAACAAATCAAAATATGACCTATCAAAAAGGTTTTAGTCTGCAATCAGACTTGTCCAGTCATAACGTCCGCTGAGATCATAACAAAAGTGATAAGTTGTAGGTAGTTGAAATACTTAAGGCATTTCTGAAAAATGTGGATGTGTTAAATCTACTACATTAAGTGTTAGGAGTCAATGGCAATTTTCACTTCCCATTTTCATTTTTATTATATTTGGTGTTATGATAAATATGTTAATTTGGCATTTGAATAGTTGTTATTTAGACATTTGTCCCTCTGTTTGAGTTAAAGGGTTCAGGAAGAATTTGAGAATATTTAGAATTTTGATCGTCAAAAAGACTAAGTTTTGCTTGCTCTTACTGTAAATATTTCTCAAGCATTCATGAGAAGGAACCTTCCTTTACTGTTTTCTGAGGTATTCAGAGTATTTACTGTTTATTTTACTAAGACATTTTGCTGGTAAATGTTAGTTAAGAGTAACTTGAAACATTCAAAAATAAGTCTCCATCACTTCTGTGCTGCAATAAACAAAGGCCATGATGTTCCTATCAATCAGGAATGACTTGTCTTGCAACTTAAAGTAGACTCTTTTGCTAATTCACAGGAAATTATTTTGAATTGATTATTAGGGTCTTTACAAACCTTTTGCGTAACGGACAGGCATACATACCATGTATTCATAGACAAGAAGGGAAAACTAGCAGGAGCACAACTTAGTGTAACTAACTCCTTAATCGTTGAGAGAGATGAGACATATTCACCACAATACTGGAAGGGCATTGTAATTGTCAATGATGCCAATCTTTACATAAGAGATTTTAAACTTGATTGTTTCAAAGAGGAGCAGAGAGAATTTTTCAGTGTCTTGTCCCAACAACTGCACAGAGGCAAGAGGGCAGCCTGCCTTACTCCCAGTTTAACTGGAACGCTTTCCAATTCCAATCATTGATTGAAACTGCACTACTATTGCTTATGTAGAGCAATTGTACCCAATTGTGGATTCACTCCCAAACCTACTTTACTGTTCTCCTGGTCCAAGATGATAAGGCAGTTGATTAATCCTCTGGCCTGCATGTAAACAACTGTATTCCTGATGAACGTGTCGATGGATGATGCTTTGGAGAAAGTGAGGACTGCAGATGCTGGAGATCAGAGCTGAAAAATGTGTTGCTGGAAAAGTGCAGCAGGTCAGCATCCAAGGGAGCAGGAGAATCGACGTTTCGGGCATAAGCCCTTCTTCAGGATGATGCTTTGGAGCCTTGGTGAACTTCTTCACTGTATCTTGTAGATGGTACACACTGCTGCTACTAAGCATCAGTAGAGATGGGGAGCTATTTGTGGGTGTGGTGTTCATCATATGTGCTGCTTTGCCTGGATGACGTCAAGTTTTGTTGGAGCTGCACTCATCTAGGAAGTGATGAGAATGCCATCACACTCCTGACTTGTGATTTGTGTTGATTGTGACAAGGTTTTGCCTGTCCTCGGATGCTGCCTGAATTGCTGTGCTCTTCCAGCACCACTGATCCAGAATCTGGTTTCCAGCATCTGCAGTCATTGTTTTTACCTCGTTGATTTTAACCCTACTGCGAATCCTCTTGCAAGGATGCCTGCCTTGAAGAAGTTTTCCTCCTCTCTCTACAAGAATCTCAGGGAGTCTCTCTCTCACTGCAACTCCCAGGTCATTTCCTCAGCCCTGAAGCTCTTCAACCATGTCCTGAAACAAACTCGCTATCACAGCCACATTTGCTTCCTCAGTGCCTGTCTCCGTAACCAACTCACCCCACACGGACTCCGGACCACCTTTAAACCAGCAGAGTTCGGACCCGAACAGGACAAACAGTACAGATTAGATTCAAAAACACCAGCAACGGTTCTCCATCAAGGTTTCGGGAGCCAGGTGATGAGTTAATCACTACAAGATATCCGTAGCTTCTGACTTGTTCTAGTAGCTACAGGACATACACGGCTAGTCTAGTTTGTTTCTAATCTATGGTTCACTCCTAGTTGATAGTGGATTAATTCAAATGCTGGGAACGCTATTAAATGGTATGGGGCGATAGTCGAGATTTTATTTTGCTGGAGATTAGATTAGATTACTTACAGTGTTCGGCATTTATGTGACATTGCTTGCCACATGGCAGTCCGAACGTGGATGTTGCCCAGGTTTTATCGCATTTGAACACAGATTGCTTCAGTATCTGAGAAGATGCAAATGGTGCTGACCATTGTGTAATTATCAGTGAAGGTCCCCATCTCTGACTTTATGATAGAGGGAAGCAGGTGAAGATGGTCGAGACTAGATCACTACCCTGAGTAACTCCTGCTAAAATGTTCTTGAGGTGACATGACCTCCAACAAGCACAATCATCTTCCTTTTTTTAGATTAGATTAGATTAGTTTAGATTACTTACAGTGTGGAAACAGGCCCTTCGGCCCAACAAGTCCACACTGACCCGCTGAAGCGCAACCCACCCATACCCCTACATTTACCCCTTACCTAACACTATGGGCAATTTAGTATGATCAATTCACCTGACCTGCACGTCTTTGGACTGTGGGAGGAAACTGGAGCACCTGGAGGAAACCCACGCAGACACGGGGAGAACGTGCAAACTCCACACAGTCAGTCGCCTGAGGCGGGAATTGAACCTGGGTCTCTGGCGCTGTGAGGCAACAGTGCTAACCACTGTGCCACCGTGCCGCCCACAAGTATGTGTCAAGTATGAGTACAACCAGGGGAGAGTTTGTCCCCAGATTTTTGATAACTCTTGCTTGGATCCTTGATTTCACACTCAGTCAAATCATCATGAGGAAACAAATGCAACTCCAGTAATGAAAACGGCACCAAATTTCTCCAAATTATCCAAAAATGACCACAGTATTGCCATCTCATGTGAGTGAATGTAAATAAAATTTTACAATAGATTGACAATGATTTACCATCATATTTTATGTGGCAACATTCTTCATTAATCATGTGCATTAATGTGAAGCTAATACTTCTAAGGGAACAAAATAAATCAGGTTAACAAAATTTTGTTCATTTTAACAACTCTGTAGAACAATTAAGTCTTCAAACACCTTTTCATTATTCATGGTTAATTGATTCTGAGGACACCATTCTATGATCTATGTGAATGAATGTAGCCCAGATTTAAGTCCAAATCAAGTAAAACAGTTACATTAATCCTGAATGTGATGTTCAGTGTATAAAATTTGTGGGCGGCACGGTGGCACAGTGGTTAGCACTGCTGCCTCACAGCGCCAGAGACCCGGGTTCAATTCCTCCCACAGTCCAAAGATGTGCAGGTCAGGTGAATTGGCCATGCTAAATTGCCCGTAGTGTTAGGTAAGGGGTAAATGTAGGAGTTGCGCTTTGGCGGGGCGGTGTGGACTTGTTGGGCCGAAGGGCCTGTTTCCAAATTGTAAGTAATCTAATCTAAAATTCTAACAAATATCCAATTACAGATAAAATAATTCAAAATAATAAATGGCTCGAGGTAAACAGGAAGCTACTTCAGCTGGTCTTTTCATTGAATAACATATTCTTTGAATATCATCAATATGATAATTGAGACATGCAGAATCAGAATTGTCATAGAATCAAGCTATAGGTCACAAAGATACTCCTGGATTTTTTAATGATTTGCTCCCTTTGACAAATTCCCACAGAAGACTCCTTAAATATGATGTATGGTAAACCTAAATAAGTTAATAGTAATTCATGAAATAATAGCCTTCTTGATGACATTTGCAGTTTGGTGTCAGCTGTGGCTCGCTGAACTCTGATTCACAAGGCTCTAGGTTCAAACGCCATACTAGGGTCCAGAAAATCAAGGCTGACATTTCAGTGCAAAGTTGCACTATCATCTTTGGGATGCAATGTCACATGAATGCCCATTTGGTGGATGTACAATATTTTAATGCAATACTTCCAAGAACATCAGGGAAGTTATCACCAGTGTTCTAGGCAGGATTAATTGTGTGCGCGCTTTTACTGTGTGCAGATTGATTGTCACATTAACTACATTGTAAAAACTACATTTTGAAAAGTACATAATTGGTTACGAAGTGCTTCTGGACATCTAATTATTGTGACAAGTACAAAGCTGTCTTTTTTTCATGTTATGTACTGATGCTCAATCCCCAATATAACGCAAAGTCAGATTTTGAGTTGGCTAATACCAAGAAAAATTCAAATAAAGTTAGAACACAGTTAAATCCCATGAATAGAAAACATTGCCTTTTTCTGTGTCCAAAGCAATAACATTTGAAATGATACGAAGAACTCATTTATGGCAATTATTTCCCATTAAATGCTATAATTTACTTTGATTACAGGCAACCACCTTAATTCATCAACCTTCCATACACCAATTTGCCAAAGAGCAAAGAGAGCCACAAGGAGAGACTTTCTAGATACTAGGAAACAGAACACACTTCTTAATGCATATTTATCTTGAGAGTTTAATTGATGTAAAGTCAAACATTCAAGATCCCATTACACTGATCACCTGCAATGGTACAGGATTGCAGAACACCAAGACTTCAGTTATTTTGGCAAAGACCATTGTCCTTTTATCAGGATTGGGGAGGGGGTCAAGGAATAAACAGAGGGGGTGGGGTGGGACTGGGGAAAGGTAGGTGGGATGGCGATATATGAATGCAGGTACACATCCACCTTTCGCCATCTCACCCCCTCTACTTATTTTTCAGCTCCTTCCCCCTCCCCAGGCCTGATCAAAGGTTCCGACCTGAAACACCGACTCCTCTGCTCCTCAGATGCTGCTTGACCTGTGTGCCTTTTCCAACTCCACACTTTATTGACTCTGACTTTCCAGCATCTGCATTGCTCATTATCTCCAAAAGCCAGTGTCCATCTTGTCAAAACAATGCAAGCTCATGGAAAATATTTATGTCATAATTAAAAGTTCCAATGCATAATCTGTTTGCTCTTTTAAAATGTTTCACAATTTGAAACTGCAAAAGTCAGTCACTCACTAAATAACTAGGAGAGTAAATTCAGCTTTAACTCTTAGCTCAGACATCAGTGGTCATAATTTGCAATTAAAAGATAATTTTAATACTGTCATTTAGGTGTAAGTGGTAAAAGCAACTTTAAGCAAAGAACAGATGAAAGGTAAAATGAAAATATTCAAAGATTCCTCCAAATTGTGCCATTCGACCATCAGTTTCAAGAAAACACCACTTCACTGCCTCACTATTAACATTCATTGAATGGCATGAAGTTGCCATTGTGATGCAGGGTATGCAATGTATATGTACTTCAAGAATCGCTTTTTAAACGTTTGGATTTTTGAATTTTTAATGAATGGCTTGTGGGCTTTTTTGGGTCTGAAAGGTTTAATGATTAACTTGCAAATGTTTCTGTAACCATGATGACTACTTTGAAATAACTTGATAGAAAAGGTGTTTGCAGGAAATCACTTTTTTTTAAAAAGAAGAGTTTACAGCCAAATAAGTTAAACAATTGTACATCTAGGTGTCAGCCAGAAACGTCTGGCCTTGCTTTTTTTATATTTAGGGAAAACACGTAGCTTGAGAAAATGTATTTTTTTAAAGCTTCAATTTGGGACAATTCTGTAGAAGTCTTGCAAGAAGATGGATGTGTAAAACAGTTACTCAAGAGAAAGGGAGAAGATAAGGTAGTTCTATTGACAATAAACCAGCCTTCCATCCAGAACTTTTAAATGGACATCTCAGACGTTAATGCTGTGCTCTCTCTCTGCATCTTCTCTGCGGCTGTAACACTCTATTCTGCCTTGATGAACTTCACATGGTACGATATTATACACTTAATGGTAAGGTCCTAGGGAGTGTTGCTGATCAAAGAGACCTTGGAGTGCAGGCTCATAGCTCCTTGAAAGTATAGTCGCAGATAGATAGGATAGTGAAGAAGGGTTTGGTCAGAGTATTGAGTACAGGAGTTGGGAGGTCATGTTGCAACTGTACAGGACATTGGTGAGGCCACTTTTGGAATATTGTGTGCAATTCCGGTCTCCTTCCTATTGGAAAGATGTTGTGAAACTTGAAAGGGTTCAGAAAAGATTTACAAGGATGTTGCCAGGGTTGGAGGATTTGAGCTATAGGGAGAGGTTGAATAGGCTAGGGCTGCTTTCCCTGGAGCGTTGGAGGCTGAAGGATGACCTTATAAAAGGTTTATAAAATCATGAGGGGCATGGACAGAATAAATAGGCAAAATCTTTTTACTGGGGTGGGGGAGTCCTGA
Organism: Chiloscyllium plagiosum; assembly: GCF_037043375.1. Classification (NCBI taxonomy): domain Eukaryota; kingdom Metazoa; phylum Chordata; class Chondrichthyes; order Orectolobiformes; family Hemiscylliidae; genus Chiloscyllium; species Chiloscyllium plagiosum. Next base: position 44,702,030 of record NW_028270156.1, read on the forward strand.
ACTCAAGAGCATAGGTTTAGGGTGAGAGGGGAAAGATATAAGGGGCAACATTTTCATGCAGAGGGTGGTACGTGTATGAAATGAATGAGCTGCCAGAGGAAGTGGTGGAGGCTAGTACAACTGTAACATTTAAAAGATATCTGGATTGGTATATGAATGGGAAGGGTTTGGAGGGATATGGGCCGGGTGCTGGCAGGTGGGACTAGTTTGGGTTGGGATATCTGGTCGGCATGGACAAGTTGGACTCAAGGGTCTGTTTCCATGCTATACATCCCTATGATTCTATCTGCCTGGAGAGCACACAAAACAACACTTTTCACTGATTTTATTGTCATATGTACCAAGATATAATCTTATAAGAAGGGATTTAGTAATAGTGCCAGATTAGGCATGTACAGTCAAAACCCTGAAGAAATTACTTGAAGCAGAGAACATTTAAGCTGAACAAAAAAACAAATTGCTGGAAAAACTCAGCAGGTCCGGTAGCATTTGTGATAAGAAAGCAGAGATAATGTTTCGGGTCCAGCGACCCTTCTTCAAAACAATTCTGATTTCCAGCGACTACATTTCTTGCAGATTTTTTTGTTTAACATTTAAGCTTAAATCTATAAAAGCCTCAGGAAGAGGTTATCAGATTTTCCATAGTAGAATTCACAGTAGAAGTGCTAGAGAAGGTAATTTCGCTCTGGTTTGAGTACAGTACAAGGGCCGTTTGTGGGTATAATACACGGATATTTTTTGGGATCTACAGAAATCTGTTTATGGGGATTAATGGAACTGTAAATTACAGTTTTAAAATCTCAACATTAGTATTATAAGTGAATATACCCAAATCTTTTCCAGCTCCATTCTTTATCCACCCAAATTTTTAGTGCAATCTGAATGTAGGAATTGACTCAAAGAAAGCATTGTCTTTGTATGTTCAATAAAATAATGCTGTGTTCTTCAAAATGCTAAAAAATTCAGGGCCTCTCCTCATGAGACAACTGTGCCTTCCCAGAGATTAGTCTAGATAACCCGTTGCACACCATGACAAGTGCATCTTTCTTAGATAAAGAGATTTAAATTTTACACTGGACTGCACTCCAGATGCAAACTCAAAAAGGTTATATACAACTGCAGCTAGACACCTTTTACGTCTGTACTCAAATTCCCACACAATGAAGGTCAACATATATTTGCATTCCTAATTACTTGCTGCACTTGTATCTTAGCTTTAAGTCACCCATGAAGGACACCCAAATCTCTTTGAATACAAAAACTTCCCAACACCTCATTATTTAAGAAATACTGTGTATTATTGCTTTTCTTTCCCCAAAGTGGATACCTTCATACTTATTTGCACTCCAATCCATCTATCATGTTTTTGTCCAAACACTTCAGCTGACAAATCCCCTTGAAGCCTCCTTACATCCTCCCCCCTCAATCCACATTCCCACATAGTTTCATGTCATCAGCAAATTTGGAAATATTACATTTGGTCCCCACAATGAAATCAATTAAATAGATTATGAACAGTTGCAACCAAGCACAGATTCTCGGGTAACAGCCCAAAAAAATTCGAAAAAAGACAATTTTATCCCTACTGTTTTCGTGTCTGCTAACCAATTCCCAACCCGTTATAATATATTACCCCAAGCCTGCGTGCTCTAATTTTATTTTTTAAAAATAACTAACCTCTTGTATGCACCTTCTGAAAATCGAAATACTGGTTCTCGTTTAATCTATGCAGTAAATAACATCCTCAAATATCATAGAATCTCTAAAGTGTGGAAACACACCATTTGGCCAAGCAAGCCCACACTGACCCACCAAAGAGTATCCCACCCAGAATCATTCCCTTAGCCTACTACTCTACATTTACCCTAACTAATGCTTCTACATCCCTGAACACGATGGGCAATTTAGCATGGCCAGTTTACCTAACCTGCTCATCTTTGGACGGTGGGAGGAAACCCAAGCACCCGGAGAAAACCCACAGAGACATGGAGTGCATGTGTAAACTCCACACCTTCTTCTCCTTTATGATTCTACTCTAACATTTTCTTTACTCCTGATGTCAAATTAACATCTCTGCATTCTCCATCTTCCTCCCTTTTTAAATAGTGAAGTTACATTTCTACTTTCCAGTCTAAAGGAGTATTTCCAGAATTTAGAGAATTTTGTACAACCATCACACAAGCATCCACGACCACGAAAGCCACTTCCTTCAATGTTCTGGAATGTAGCGCATCTGGTCTAAGTGATTCACCAAATTCAAATCCAAATAAATGTTTTAGTATTTCTTCTTTATCAATACTTCTTTGAGTTCCTCATTTTCACAAGACGTCGGTTCCCTAATATCCCTGGGAAATTTTCTGTACCTTCTCATATTTAAGACAAACACAAGTAACTAGGTAAAAACAATGACTGCAGATGCTGGAAACCAGATTCTGGATCAGTGGTGCTGGAAGAGCACAGCAATTCAGGCAGCATCCGAGGACAGGCAAAATCGACGTTTCGGGCAAAAGCCCTTCATCAGGAATAAAGGCAAAGAGCCTGAAGCGTGGAGAGATAAGCTAGAGGAGGGTGGGGGTGGGGAGACAATGGCATAGAGTACAATAGGTCAGTGGGGAAGGAGATGAAGGTGATAGGTCAGGGAGGAGAGGGTGGAGTGGATAGGTGGAAAAGGAGCTGGGCAGGTCGGACAAGTCCGGACAGGTCAGGGGATCGAGTTGCTGGAGGTTAGAAGCTAGGATGAGGTGGGGGAAGGGGAAATGAGGAAACTGTTGAAATCCACATTGATGCCCTGGGGTTGAAGTGTTCCGAGGCGGAAGATGAGGCGTTCTTCCTCCAGGCGTCTGGTGGTGAGGGAGCGGCGGTGGAGGAGGCCCAGCACCTCCATATCCTCGGCAGAGTGGGAGGGGGAGTTGAAATGTTGAGCCACTGGGCGATTTGGTTGATTGGTGCGGGTGTCTCGGAGATGTTCCCTAAAGCGCTCTGCTAGGAGGCGCCCAGTCTCCCCAATGTAGAGGAGACCGCATCGGGAGCAATGGATACAATAGATGATATTAGTGGATGTGCAGGTAAAACTTTGATGGATGTGGAAAGCTCCTTTGGGGCCTTGGATAGAGGTGAGGGAGGAGGTGTGGGCGCAGGTTTTACAGTTCCTGCGGTGGCAGGGGAAAGTGCCAGGATGGGAGGGTGGGTCGTAGGGGGGCGTGGACCTGACCAGGTAGTCACGGAGGGAACGGTCTTTGCGGAAGGCGGAGAGGGATGGGGAGGGAAATATATCCCTGGTGGTGGGGTCTGTTTGGAGGTGGCGGAAATGTCGGCGGATGATTTGGTTTATGCGAAGGTTGGTAGGGTGGAAGGTGAGCACCAGGGGCGTTCTGTCCTTGTTGCGGTTGGAGGGGTTGGGTCTGAGGGCGGAGGTGCGGGATGTGGATGAGATGCGTTGGAGGGCATCTTTAACCACGTGGGAAGGGAAATTGCGGTCTCTAAAGAAGGAGGCCATCTGGTGTGTTCTATGGTGGAACCGCTCCTCCTGGGAGCAGATACGGCGGAGGCGGAGGAATTGGGAATACGGGATGGCATTTTTGCAAGAGGTAGGGTGGGAAGAGGTGTAATCCAGGTAGCTGTGGGAGTCGGTGGGTTTGTAGAAAATGTCAGTGTCAAGTCGGTCGTCACTGATGGAGATGAGAGGTCCAGGAAGGGGAGGGAGGTGTCAGAGATGGTCCAGGTAAATTTAAGGTCAGGGTGGAATGTGTTGGTGAAGTTGATGAATTGCTCAACCTCCTCGCGGGAGCACGAGGTGGCGCCAATGCAGTCATCAATGTAGCGGAGGAAGAGGTGTGGAGTGGTGCCGGTGTAATTACGGAAGATCAACTGCTCTACGTAGCCAACAAAGAGACAGGCATAGCTGGGGCCCATACGTGTGCCCATGGCTACCCCTTTGGTCTGGAGAAGTGGGAGGATTCAAAGGAGAAATTGTTAAGGGTGAGGACCAGTTCGGCAAACGAATGAGAGTGTTGGTGGAGGGGTACTGTTGGGAACGTCTGGAGAGGAAAAAACGGAGGGCTTGGAGGCCCTGATCATGGCGGATGGAGGTGTAGAGGGATTGGATATCCATGGTGAAGATGAGGCGTTGGGGGCCGGGGAAACGGAAGTCTTGGAGGAGGTGGAGGGTGTGGGTGGTGTCTCGAACGTATCTGGGGAGTTCCTGGACTAGGGGGGATAGGACAGTGTCGAGGTAGGTAGAGATGAGTTCAGTGGGGCAGGATTTTGCCTGTCCTCGGATGCTGCCTGAATTGCTGTGCTCTTCCAGCACCACTGATCCAGAAACACAAGTAACTGTTTATCTGCCATTTTTCGATTCTCCATTAAATTTTATTCTATCTTTACCTGTTGTCCTCAATTTTTTTTTTCCTTTCTGCATTATACCGAAAGCTTTTACAGTCTGCCTTCAAGTCTCTTACTAGCTTGCATTCATATTCTCTTTGCCCTTTATCAGTTTCTTGGTCCTCCTTTGTTAAATTCTAAACTGCATCGAAAGTGTTATGACATGGCGATGAACCCAAACACCCAGAAAAGCTCACCTTGTCTTGTAATGTGTTAAAGTATGAGCGACAGAGAACTCCCAAATTCTACTACTTTAAGAAAATAATACCAAAAACATTAAATAATAACTATTCACAACTCTAAGCATCCCTTTCTCTTAATTGATTATCTGCCTCCAGCTCTATAACAATATGCTATTCCGATAAGACACTTACTAAAATTAAATCAACTTAATTTCAAAGCCACACAGCGACTGTTGTCTTCGGTGTCTTTCTTCTTCTGGCTGTAGGTCTCCCTGGGTCGTCTTCTTTCTTTTTACTGCAAATATGTTTCATATGAAAAGGTACCTTTCATTGAGAGTGTTTCCTAATTTGTTGGGTCTCTCTCGATGGCAATTGCTCTGCCTCCAGTTTTCAAAATACCTGCATTTTTATATCCCCAACATCAGATCATCTCATTGGTTCAATGTTGGCAAAATAATACATTCAAATTCTAATGGATTTTAGTATCCTGGAGCATAAGTTGAACTGGTTAAATTCAAATTGTTGTCAAAATAGCAACCAACTCAGGTATCCAATTCACAGCCTAAACTTACATATTTTCAATTTTCCAGTACACTGAGACTGTTATCTAGTCATATCACAGGTACTTGTAATCTCTCGGTTCAGAATATCATTCACTCTCTCAAAAGTAGAAAGTAAGAACTGCAGATGCTGGTGATCAGAGTCGAGTGTGGGGTGCTGGAAAAGAACAGTAGGTCAGGCAGCATCCGAGGAAGAGGAGAATTGACATTTCAGACATAAGCCCTTCATCAGACTTATGCCCGAAACGTCGATCTTGGGATGCTGCCTGACCTGCTGTGCTTTTCCAGCACCACACTCTCAAGGTCTCTCTGAAAGGTACAATACATGCCTTCAACTTCATAACACAGGAAATTCCAAAACAATTGATTTTGCTGTGCAGAACAATGATTCCAAGTTAATTTTGCAACCATTTTCTTTGACCATGATAAAGGCTGCCTGAGGACAGTCATTTAAAGGAAACCATTTGAGCACAATGGGACTGAAGCACCATTTTCAAACACAAAAAGAAACAGCTCATGAGCTGTTGTACTAAACCAGGTTACCAAAACCCCCAACCTGCAGTTCATGGGAATGCATCAAAGGAGCATTCGCTCAGTTCTATCGACTGGCCGTACCTGTCGGAGCAATTTGATTAGAGAAGCCATCACATCTGCTAAACTGAACTTCAAGCTTCTAAGCTTTCCCTTCAGGTATAGCATATTACAAACCGTGATCATTTTCATCTTCAAATGTGGCTTTTATTCTAACTTTAAATCTTTGCATCTGGTCCAGCTAAATATTTCTTCCCACTTTTTACTTAAGTAACTTTCAACAACAGTTGTACAGTAAACTGACCTTTTGTCTTGCTTAATGCATAAACTTAAGTAGCTTGCAATTTTTAAGTTTAAAAGCTCAATAATTTAAAAGGAGACAACATTCAAGCTTATACAAATTCAGCCCAGTAATCTACGCTTGTGGCCATGACAGTCAACTTGTTTCCTCGTCAGTGTGGATTCAATGTGAGATACTTCAGAATTGGGTCACAGAGCCACCCAGTGGCTAGGAGTCCAATTTAAATTATGGTATGAATTTAGAAACAGAAATATAAAAATATCAGAACAAAATACTAGTTGACAATATAACCCCAAGTTAAGCTTGCACTTCCTAGCCCAAATCATTATATGGCCTAGCTATGCCCAACATTGACTACAAATACAGCAACATGTGAACAAACAAATGCGTCAGGAAGGAAAAGAAGGGTGATTCATTTAGCCTGTCCAATGTCAGCCACAATACCATATTGGCATTGTGTGTCCCGGAATTTTCCAAAAAGCAACGTTTCAGGTATGAATTTATACAAATGAAATATTTCATGTCCAGAGTGTACCTCCACATAAAATCTTTACCTAAATGTGACTACTGTTGGTATAGTGCTGGGTGGGGCCCATTCTCCTCTACCTTTTTCTCTCTTTGTTGTGCTTTAGAAGGAGTATAACACTGAACTTTTAACTATTTCTTTACTTTTCTAATTTATACCTAAGATTTTGTACCAAGGCACTCTTGTACCTAAGATGACAACAGAAATGGCGCCTTCGTAAACTTTGCACTGTACTCATGTATCCCTGGACTTGAGGACATTTGATGATAAAATACTAATTCTATTCAAATGGTGCAGTAAAATTTAGTTTCCAAGTTCAAAAAACAATTAAATTCTATCTTAGGTAGGCATGAGAGACTACATAATTTTTGGGGAGCAGTGAAGAATTTATTTGCCACGACAGCAGTTTGAGACAATGGTAGATGCGTAGTTCTTTAAGCATCAAGAGACATAATCAATTCAAAGATAATAAACAGTAACTCATGTACAATCATTTGAATGGTATAACATGAGTTTGCATAGTTGAGCATTTCACAGTACAGCACCATGCAAGACAGTCCAGAAAGAATAAAAAGTAGTTACAAGGAATTGCTCTGTGCAAGGTTTTTTCAGGGCAGCATAGAGAAAACTGGAAGCTGATATGCCAATAGCAACAATAAAAGGGAAAAAAGTACAAAATGCATTTGCTATAGGTAAAAAGATCTGAAAGGGAAGAGGTGGTAAGGGTAGTGGAAGGTAGTAACTTTAAGTGAGGTAGAAGGAAGGGTAAACAATTTTCAAAGAGCACTAGCTGACAGAAATATTGGAACAGTTACGTAACAGGGAAGAGAACAACAAGACCCAATAAGATTACTGAGGAAACGTTAAGTAATCTGTGGAGACACACCTGATGTACACCATGAGTTAGACATGATAGATATAGGAGAGTCAAGACAAATAAAGCAAAATGCTTATCGATAACACGTTCAAGTGGAAACAGAGATTCAGTACATACCGGAAAATCAATTAAATGGACCAAGTCAAACATCAGGTGTTCATCTAGCGTTAGTTCCTAAACCAGATGGATCAACAAGTCTTTGTTTATATTACTGAAAGGTGAAAATAGTCACAAAAGCATATTCACACCTAATTCCATGGTTGAAATACTGCATTGATAGGTTTGGCAGCTCTTCATTCCTTTCTAAGTTTGATCAATGGAAGGAAAAATGGAAAGTGCAAGTGAATCAAGTTGTAGCTAGAATTCACAACTGCATTAAGTATTTGGGTGATGTGTCAATATATATTTTATATATATATATATATATTACAACATGAAAACAGCATGTGCGGGAAGTCAAAAACCTGAGTAAGCAGTTATAGTTGGCTGCTTTAGTATAAACTTTAGCCAAAATGAATTTGGAAAAGCAAGAATACCTTACCTAGGATATATTGTTGCATAGTGACTACTATTGCCAAGGATTAGCCTTGACAAGGACAATAAAAGTGAAGGATCTGAAAGAATTCCAGGTTCACAAGGCTTAACAAGAAACCTTGTTCACTACATTGGGGAGACCAAACGTAAACTGAGAGAACGGTCACCAAGCATCTCAGCCGGGCCCGCAGGGGCCGACATGGTCTCCCAGTTACCGTCCATTTTAATTCCCCTTCCCACTTCCTTTCCAACATGACCATCCTTGGCTTCCTTCATTGTCACAACGAACCAAACCATTGGAGCAATAACACCTCATCTTCCGCCTGGGCAGCCTACAGCCCGGAGAACTCAACATTGAGTTCTCCCTCCCTTCCCCAACTCCCTCCCCAGCCCCTGTCCCTCCCTTCCACTCATCCCTGCCACCAACCAGATTCATTCCTAGTTGTACCCTCTACCTATCTTCACCTATCCTCACTTCACCACCCTGCCCCCAACCATCCCCTTTCCCTGCAGCTCTTCCTACAGGTACCCCCAGTCCCGAAGTTGGGTTACACCCAAATCCTCAACTTCCCTAACTCCTGATGCTGCCTGCCTTGCTGTGTCCTTTTAGCCTCTAGTCTGTCTACTTTGGATTCCAGCATCTGCAGTTTTTTGTTGTTAAAGAAACCCTGACATTTTTAGGACTGAGAGAATTTTACTAGACACTTTTATATAATTTCAATAATTTTACTGAAAGCACAGCTATTGTGAAGAAACATGCAAAAGTGGTATAGTCAGCTGAATGCAAGCAGCCTTTCACAGGCTGAAGCCAATCTTAATAAATGAACCAGTGTTTGCCACCCCTGATTTTTCACAGACCTTTCAGAATGGCAATTGATGCCTGTGACGAAAGGGTAGGTGCCATTTTGTTACAGGATACTGAGTCGAGAATAAAGAAGCCAGTCATGTTCTTCTCTAACAGATTAAATCAATATCAGAGTCATAGAGATGAAACAGACCTTTGGTTCAACTTGTTCAACCAGATATCCCAACCTAATCTAGTTCCAGTTGCCAGCACTTGGCCCTTATCCCTCTAGACCTTCCTATTCATATACCCATCCAGATGCCTTTTAAATGTTGTAATTGTACCAGCCTCCACCACAGCTTCTAGCAGCTCATTCCATATATGCACCACCCTCTGCATGAAAACGTTACCTCTTAAGTCTCTTTTATATCTTTTCCCCTCTCACCCTATGTCCTCTAGTTCTGGACTCCCAAACCCCAGGGAAAAGACTTGTCTGTTTATCCTATCCATGCCCCTCATGATTTTAAAAACACCTCTCAAAGGTCGCCCCTCAGCCTCCAACATTCAAGGGAAAACAGCCCCAGTCTATTCAGTCTTTCCCTACAGCTCAAACCCCCCAACCCTGGCAACATCTTCATTAATCTTTTCTAAATCCTTTCAAATTTCACAACATCCTTCCAATAGGAAGGACACCAGATCTGCACGCAATATTCCAAAAATGGCCTAACCAACATCCTGTACAGCCACAACATGACATCCCAACTCTGATACTCAATGCACTGACCAATAAAGGAAAGCATACCAAACGCCTATTTCACTATCCTATCTACCTGCGACTTCACTTTCAAGTAATTGTGAACATGCACTCCAAGCTCTCTCTATTCAGTACACTCCCCAGGACCTCACCATTAAATGTATAAGTCCTGCTCTGATTTGTTTTTCCAAAATGCAGCACTTCACATTTATCTAAATTAAACTCAATCTGCCTCTCTTCAACCCATTGGCCCATCTGATCAAGATGCAGTTTTACTCTGAGGTGACCTTTACTGTCCACTACACCTCCAATTTTGGTGTCATCTGCAAACTTATTAGCTATACCTCCTATGTTCACATCCAAATCATTTCTATAAATGATGAAAAGCAGTGGACTCAGCATCAATCCTTGTGACACACCACTAGTCACAGGCTTCGAGTCTGAAAAGCAACCCTCCACCATCACTCTCTGTCTTCTCTTTAGCGTTACAAGTAAGAATCCCATTTCGTTCTGCAAGAGAAGCAATAGATTGGGAGGCATTCTTTTTCCTAACCTGATATGCCAACTATCTACCCGGCCTATCACCGTGCTGAAACTTTTGTTTTGCAAAGGAATGTTCCGTCCTGGCTGTATACATAAGCATGGAGTTTAAGGCAGATCGAAGGGCTCTGATCCACTGCAGCCTAGTCACTGACAGTCTACTGTAATATACCATCTCAGCTACCTTCAATCAGACCTTGAACAGACTCTGCTGCTCTCCCTTCCATCGCTTCTGACTGGCCAAGTATGAGATAATTATCCCTCTAGCATAAGCCTCAGTAGTCTTCCAAAGAATAGACGGATTACTAGCTGTACCAAGCTGGTGGCTAAAAATGCATCGAATTCCCTAGAAAAGTACTCAACAACGTTGTTGTCCAAGGATGAAGGGATTGCATGACCCTTAATCTCGACCACTAAATACACTGCTGCATGACCAGAGATGGCATTGCTCCCAATTGAACAAGATACCACCGAATCTAGAAGGGCCACAGGAGTTATGGAAAAAAAAAAATCAATCCTCGCATGGCGTTTATGAGGATTGGAAAAGAACATAAAGTCCCTGCCCATAGGGTGGAGACATCGCCAAACGTCTACCAACCCCAGTTCCACACACAGACACCCAAACGTTTAGGTTGTGGAGAAAGCTTTGGGGGGGCCTTTGGGCATTCTATCCAGCACAGGATTCATAAGGCAACTAAAGTTTCCCACCCCCCCAGTAATATGCCGCAATGCAAAGGCCATTAGCTGAGATAGTGCATCAGTCAAAAACGTAAGGGGTTGGGCCGGAGGAGAACAGACATTCAAAATATCATATTCGTCACCATGTATTAGGGCCTTAAGGAGAACAAATCGACCATATTCATCTTTAACACAATCTATTAAATTAAATGGAAGATCCTTCCGGACGAGTTTGGCCTTCTCCCTGCTCGTAAAGGATGAGAAAAACATCCAATCAAACACGCCCTGCTATAACTTCAAGTGTTCCTTGTAATTAAAGTGAGTCTCCTGGAACAGGGCAACATCCACCCTTACCTTTTTGAGGCTCAACACCTTTTTTCCTTTTAACTGGCGAATGGATCCCTCTAATATTCCATTTAAGAACACTGCTAGCCATGATCCTTTACAACCACCTTTGACCTGCCGAGGCGAAGAATTCGACTCACAGTACGTAAAGCATATGCAAAAGATGACTCATGGAGGATATTTACGAGAAATCAAAAAAATGAAACTAATTACAAAACACAAAAGGCACTTAATGGGGGACTCTACCATAAAGGGTGCTTACACCTCGCAAGCACATTTCCATTCCTCCATCCAGCTCGAGCCGCAATAAAAGGAAACAGAAAATTGTGCGCATGCCACCCACCCCTAACTATATATGAATACCAATCCTAATCGGAAAAAAAAACACACCAACAGCAGCTTCTTTAAGAAAAGGATAACATTACAAAAACATAGCAAGAGGGAAAAAAAACCAAACCTTATTGTCCATGTCTATAAATCCATCAGAATTATTTTAAAGTGTCCAACAAATTTTTCACTTGTTCTGTGGAGTCAAATGACCGCATTGTCTCCTCATGAGTAACACGAAACACCACTGGGTTGCTCATCGAATATTGACTACCAAGGTCCCTTATTTTGCTCTTGACCTCAAACAATTTCCTTTAATCGATCACCACTGCAGAAAAGTCCTGAAAAAATCATTATCTTAGTTCCCTGATAAGTCAGGGCCTGTGGATCTTTCCCCATCCTTCTACAAGATTCCAGGACTCCCTGCTTGTTCCTGTAGCTTTGAAATCGTACCAGGGCTGGGTGGGGGCGCAGATATAGACTGGATCTGCGCATCTCAACCTGGTGAGCTCTATCAGCCTTCACCTGCCAAGAAACTGTGGCAGCCAATCTTCAAAAAAGGTTGCTAGCTGCCCCCCCTCCACTCCCTCTGGCAGCCCAACAACCCGATATTTTTCCTCTGACCTTGATTTTCCAGATCATTGCCCTGTTCAGTCAAGGCCCCAACCTGTTTGAGGGCCTGGATCCGCCCTGCCGAGGACTCGACCTCTGTCTGAGACAGTGTGATCTACCACTCAACCTCTTCAACTTACTTCCCAAGCCCTTCCAACTCCTCCTCATACTTTTGTAGCATGGCCAAAATCGGCTCCAGCTGAGTACGATCGTCTTCCAACAACTCCTTGATCATCCCGAGGATCACCACGAGTTCTTCAGTGACGGTCTGCTACGAAGATATCTCGTTCTTGGCTGAGGGAGCTGCAGTTGCAGTCGCAGGCCCACCCGATGCCTTTGGCGAGTCTCCCATGTATGTTGGAGCTTGGCTGAATGCTTTTCTTTCTTCAAACTTGCTCACTCAAAAATAATTTACAGTAGAACCTCGACTATTCCAACATCAACCATCAGAAAGTCGGACCATCCAAGCAAGATCTCAAGGCCCTGCAAAAACAGCACCAGCTACCCAGCGTTCAGTTAGCAGTTAGACAGCATCATGGCATGCATCACCAGGTAATCGAGAGATGTTCGATCACCGGCAACTCTTGGCTAACCAGCATTATGATGTGCATTGCCAGATAATTGAGAAATGCTTGGTACAACCAGCACTCAGATTAGCGCTTGTTTCCAGTCACCAGAATGATCAATCAACCAAACAAAATACTCTGCACCTGTCTCATTAGGATACTCGAGGCTCCACTGAAGAAGATGGATTTAAACAGTTTCACAACCATTTAACATCAATTTTCTCCAAAATAAAAGGGTTGGGGGGGGGGTAAAAATATCACTACTGCTGGGCTGGGGTGAAGTGCTCAGCAAGGCAGATCTGCTCAGATCGCCATCTTGGATCCCCACCACCCTCTGTCTTCTACCTTCGAGCCAGTTCTGTATCTGAATTGCTAGTTCTCCCTGTATTCATGGAGGAAAACTAAATTGAGATTGTTGTTAGTTCTTCAACACTTTGCAGTCAACAACGAAATAATTTACACTCATCATAATCAACTAGCCTTCAATCAAAAATTTAAAAATTGGAACGTGAGACAATGTAAAACAAAATCATATTTTGGGAAAAGAAAATGTAATTGCAAGTGGATTGTCCAGAATATAAAATATTGGAAAAAGTAAAACTTTTAGCAAAGGCTAAGATCATATAAGCTGCCTAACGATAGAAGAATGAATAGACAGAAGCCTTGTGTTTTGTTGTTTGTATCTCCCATTTTTTGTAATGAATTGGATTTTCAAAATGGTGTTTCATTTTCTTAAGGGCAGAAGATGTAAAGACAATGTCTTTTTTCATTAGAACATTTTAAAACTGTGGATTGAAATCAGAAAGAACTGCTTGAAATCCAGAAAATTATACGGATGGCTGCATGCTTTAAAAGTAAAGAATTTGATACCTATTGTCAATTCTATTTTGGAATAATGGACTAATATTGCTTGGTTTTAGCAATTTTTGATAAGATTTGTAGCTCAGGTTGATGATAAATATGTCAGTTAGCTCGCTGAGTTGAAAGGTTTGTTTTCAGACGTTTCGTCACCATGACTAGGTAAGAGAGTCTCCGGTGAAGTGCTGGTGGTATGTCCAGCCCCTCTATTTATAGGTCTTGGTTTCTCAAGGTTGGTGATGTCATTTCCAGTGCTTTGTTCCACCAAAGGAAGGTAGATGGAATCTAAATCGATGTCTTTAGTGATGGAGGTCTGGTTAGAATGCCATGCCTGTAAGAACTCTCATGTGTGTCTTTGTTTCACATGTCCGAGGATGTGTGTAGGTTGTCCCAGTGAAAGTGGTATCCTTCTTTGTCTGTATGTATAGAAACTAGTTAAAACTGAAACCTAATGGCCTCAAGAATGCATAAGAGATTTCTTTTCTGACCAAAAGCTCTATCTTCAGTGACCTTCAATGATTCAGAATTTTCTGACAGAGGAAATCAGTCTAATGCAAAACACAGGTCACCTTTGCCAAACAAAATAACTTTGATAAAGACCACTTATGATGCATTTTTCAGCATGTGAAGCAAGAAACAAATTCTGGAATAGATAAATGTAGATGCTACAAGTCACAATTATCATTCTTAGATGATCTAGCAATTGACAGGCCTGCAACTATGCAGATATTTGAAAGTTGAAAGAGATTGCATTATTAACAGAAGTTAGAATATAAAAGGTTGCAACTGGGCCTACTGGAAAAATATAAATTGTTACCAATAGGGTACTGTAGACTGTCACCGGGGCAAGCATTTCAAAGCATTTTTAAATCTAATTTTTCTTCTCTTTGAAGAATCATTCTATAATTTCCTTGTTAATGGGCTGTTTAGTTTTCTCAGAACCAAATCTTCAGTGATTCACTTTGTTGGTATATCGGCATGATAGCTCCTAAATCAGACATCAAAAAGGGAAATGATTACATACTAAGCAGCAAGAGTGATCTCAAGCTCAAGGTAACACTAAGAGAAAATGAAGACTGCAGATGCTGGAGCTCAGAGTCAAGAGTGTAATGCTGGAAAAGCACAGCAGGTCAGGCGGCATCCGAGGAGCAGGAGAATCAACATTTCGGGCATAAGCCCTTCATCAGGAATGAGGCTTGTGGGTCGGGGCTGAGTGATAAATGGGAGGGGGATGGGATTGGGGAAAGATAACTGGGAAAGCAATAAGTGGATGAAGGTGAGGCAGAAGGTGATAGGTGGGGGGAATGAAATAATGGGTCTGGAGGGCAGTGCAGAGTTGGAAGCTTGGGACTTGGATAATGTGGGGGGGGGAGGGGAAGCTGTTAACCACATTTATCCCGTGTGGTTGCAGGGTTCCAAAGCGGAATATGAGGCATTCCTCCTCAAGGCGTCAGGTTGTAACAGCTTGGCGGTGGAGGAGGCCCAGGACCTGCATATCCTTGACTGAGTGGGAGGGGGAGTTGAAGTGGTCAGCCATGGGGAGGTGGGGTTGGTGGGTGCGGGTGTCCCAAGATGTTCACTGAAATGATCCGCAAGAAGGCACCCTCTCTCCCTAATATAGAGGAGACCACACCATGTGCAACGGATGCAGAAAATGACATTGGTGGAGGGACAGGTAAATTCCTGACAGATGTTGAAGGATCCCTTGCAGCCTTGGATAGAGGTGAGGGGAATACTATTGAAGATCTAGACCCCCGGGAGGGCCTCTCGGTTCTGCGATCGGTCAAAATAATCACTAGGAGTACAGTCGGCTTCAGCAAAGTTTCACAGTTTAATCGTGTTGGCCGGGCGCAGATTTGTCCAGCAACACAGAGCCTCTGTGTTCCTTGGAGAAATTGCATAATTGAATTTGAACAATAAGCAATTTTATATGTTTCTTAAGAGACAGTGCAAACTTAATTACAAAGGAAAACCAATAAAATGTAATAAGGTGACGTAATGGACATAATGGACAATGATATTTCCTGGGAAACACACAGTGTTGTCTTACGCACATTACTGTCTCAGTTGTTCAAGGTTAGTCAGGGTGGTCAGTTAATGTCTTATGATTCATATTATGAAGACTCTATTGTCTGCTTTATCTGTTAATTCAGCTAGCTCAGCAAAAGGAATGCAGCTTCCAACCATTTTAGCACAGTATCAACCTGGAGCCATTTTATTATGTTACTTTATATTGAAAAGCCATTTTTTGTGGTTAAGAAAAGCTTGTATAGATTTGTTGCTCCTGACAACAGCCTAAATCCAGATTTTAGATCCTCACTGTGGGCACAGGTTTTGCACTTCCTTTGGCGGCAGGGAAAGTTTTCAAGGATGTAGTGAGGGCTGGTGAGGGGTATAGACCTAACAAGGGAGTCATGGAGGGAATGCTCTTTTCGGAACACTGATGCAGTGGGGAGGGAAATATATCTCTGGTAGTGGGGTCCGTTTAGAGGTGGTGGAGGATGATGCGTTGTATGCAGAGGTTGGTGGGGTGGAAGGTGAAGACGTGTGTGTGTGTGTGTGTGTGTGTGTGTGTGTGTGTGTGTGTGTGTGTGTGTGTGTGTTTGGGGGGGGGGGGGGGTCTGTCCCTGTTACGTTGGGTGGGATGGGGTTCAAGGGCAGTGGTGCGTGAAGTGGAGATGCACTGGAGGGCGTCGTCAATCATGTGGGAAGGGAAGTCGCAATCGTGGAAGGAGGATGCCATCTGGGACTTTAAGGTGGAATTGGTCATCCTGCGAACAGATGCAGAGGAGGCAGAGGAAGTGGAACTAAGGGATGGTGTTTTTACAGGAGGTAGAGTGGGAGGAAGTGTAGTCTAGGTAGCTATGGGAGTCAGTGGGCTTGTCGTATGTTTCTGTGGTTAGTCCATTGCCAGAGATGGTGATGGAGAGGTCTAGGAAGAGGAGGGAGGTTTCCAAGATGGTCCAGGTAAATTTGAGGTCGGGGTGGAAGGTATTGGTAAAGTTGATGGACCGTTCAACCTCCTCATGGGAGCACGAGGTGGCACCAATACAGTCATTGATGTAACAGAGGAGTAGGTGGGGGTTGGTGCCGGTGCAACTGCGGAAGATGGACTGTTCCATATATCCGAGCAGGCATACCTGGGTCTCAGGTGGGTGCCCCTGGCCACCCCTTTGGGTTTGAGGAAGTGGGAGGACTGGAAGGAGACATTGTTGAGACTGAGGACCAGTTCAGCCAGGCAGACGAGTGTGTCGGTGGAAGAGTATTGGTTGGGACAGCGTGAGAGGAAGAAACAGAGGGCTTGGAGACCTTAGTCATGGCAGATCGATGTGTACAGGGACTGGATGTCCATGATGACGATGAAGCGTTGGGCCGGGGTAATGAAAATCTTGCAGGAGGTGAAGAGTATGGGTGGTATCATGTAAATAGGTGGGGAGCGCCTGGATTAAGGGGGACAGGACAGTGTCGATGTAGGAAGAAATGAGTTCTGTGGGTCAGGCACAGGCTGAGACAATGGGTTGACCAGGGCAGTCAGGTTTGTGAATCTTCAGTAGGAGGTAGAATCAGGCAGTGTGGGGTTCACAATGAGGCTGGAGGCTGTGGATGGGAAATCGCCAGAGGTGATAAGGTTGTGGATGGTCTGGAAGATGATGGGTTTGGTGATGGGAGGTGAGGTTGTGATCAAGGGGGCAGTAGGAGGTGTCTGAGAGTTGGCGCCTGTCTTCAGCAGTGTAGAGGGTATCTTGGTTGAAAAGGTAGGCACGGAGGGGGAGGAAGAAACATTCATGGTCACAGCGTGTGTCGAACTCATTAATCTGGGACTGTAGAGGGATAAAGGTGAGGTCTTTCCTGAGGACTAAATGTTCGCCCTCAGTGAGGAGGTAGTCTGGGGGAATGGTGAAGACACAGCAGGGATGGGAGCTAGGACCTGGAGTGGGGCTGGAGCTCGAGGTTCAGGCTGAAACAGTTGCTGGAGTGGGTGTGGTTATAGGGTCCGTAGCAATGTCACCAACTGAAGTGATGCTTACAAAGAGGGCGGAAGTGGGGTCACGGGTGGCGAGGGCAACATTACTGTTAGGTATCCGGTTTGCGGCGGAAATGATGTCAACAATAGAGCCTTCCAGCAGGGTGCAAGCGGCTGCTGCAGCAGCAGCTGCGGGGGTGGAAGTGATGTGCAAGGTAGGTATCATGTAGGTAGCATGTCTTCCTGATGAATCTAGCAGCTCCAGTGGATCCTGCGGCGGTAGTCTTCTCGGCAGTCGCAGAGGTGGTTGGGTGGGCAGTGGCTGCAGGCCATGCAATGATGTCGGGGACGGAAATGGCGTCATCGATTGCCCCAGCAGTTGTGGAAGGCAGTTGTGGAAGGAGCGGTCGCGTGGCTAATGGCATCTTGGTGGTTCCAGAGGCCAGGGGGAGATTCTAAAAGGTTTGAGGAAATCAGTGTATGAAGGAGATGAAAGCCAAGGGGACACTACTCAAACAAAACAACCAAGTGGTCAGAAAGAAAGATTCAGCTGCTAACTGGCATGATAATAATCACTTGTTTGCTTCTTCACCGGACTGGTGAGACTAAATAAGGGACAGAAAAAATAGGCAATATACCTTCCCAAAATTCTGATCAGAAAAGGCAATTTAATTTCATTACTACTTGACAGAACACAAGTTTTACACGTTCAGTGAAGGAAAAAAAAAAATGAAATTTCTTTCTATCCAAGTTTTTGCTTAAATGTCATATCTAACATGGATTATTTGTTTGCATTTCATAAATAAAACAAAATGCTAACACCAAATGAGGGGGCAAATGAGGAGTGAAAGGGGGAAAATGGACAAAACAAAATGAAAAGGAAGAATGCTCCTTTCTATGGATATGTTACTGTCTTTGACATGTTTCAGCTTCTTTTTACTGAATGACATACTCAGTATAACTAAAATTGTTTTTCAAATGGAATACATGCAAATTTTAAACTAAGACTGGCCATCTGGATAAAAAAAAACAACTGGATAAAGGCAGGAAATCCTCAATGAGCCAGTAGGAGGAGATGAAATATAATACATGTGCTGCATATAAAAAGAACCTGGCAGAAATCAGCTAACATAGGATGTGTTCTCCTTACAGCAAATTAACTTCATTTCAACAAAAGTGACAAAAACAATTTTTATATTAGTTAAGCATTTTATTGTTGTGATCAGGATCAAAAGTTTTATCATTGTGTTACATTTGCTTACTATGTTTAGCACATCTTTTACTATGTGAATTTACTACAGCTGGAAAGGAAGCTATGTTGTCTCATTCTATTCCTACTCATGAGAGAAAAATGTACACATTCAGCCTATATTGAGAATTAAGTGTACAAAGCCAGATTGTTTGGTGTTTAAAGTTATGCACATTTTTTTATGCTGCAGTAACAATACAAATCAAGTTACAAATATTTTGCGATGTAAATCTCCATTGGGCTCTTTGGACTTTCGATCGTTGCCAGTTATATATAATGCACAAAGCAAGCTTATGTCCACTGGGCATTTCACTGAAACAGCCAAAACACATTCCATTCCATACACTAGCTCGTTTAGATTCAGCAATAAAGAGTGAAACTCATCAACAGTGCTCTGCAGTAATAGTCATTCAATCCCCAGGAGTATCTCAGTAAGACAATTCTCGAATGTTTTAGCATAAATCATATTAACCATAAGACATACCATGAGGCAAAGTGGTGGCAATTCCACTTCCATTCACCACTTCCTGGTTCTTTTTAGATTATTATTTTACATGCAAAAAGACAAACTAAAGATTAACAGACAAACAGTCATTAACTTTTGACAGCTAATAAACAAAAATGGCAGTTATTATTCCAATAGAATCTTGGTCGTGAGCATAAACTGACAAGATCAAAGGTTAAAAATCATGCAACACGAGGTTATCGTCCAACGGGTTTATTTGAAAACACTAGCTTTCAGAGCGCTGCTCCTTCATCAGGTATTAGAGAGGAAAACCTTAGACACAGAATTTATGAGCAAAAGGGTCATACAACTTGTGTGAACAAAATGAACGCACATAAGATGGCTCTTAAATCTTTAATCAGTTAGAATGGAGATGTAGGTTCGATTCATCAATATGTAAATCAGATAATTTATTTCAAATCAATGCCCTCGTGTTATCAATGTAAAGGAGGTGTCACCTCTGATCAGACAGTGTATTTTAGGTGAGAAGTCTTGTTTGGAGTCTGTGTCTTTCAATTCCAAAGTAGGAGTTTATAAAATGCCACATTGACTGACTACAAATTGCGTGCTTTTTGAACAAAACAGAACTTTTTTTCCAAATGCAAATGAAAATTCACTGAAAGCTAGTGTTTTCAAATAAATCTGTTGGACTATATCCTGGTGCTGTGTGATTTTTGACCTTGTCCAACCCAGCCCAACACCAGCACCTCCACAATGATATAAGTAGTTTATCCTTGAGGACAGGGTGGTGGTTGTAGGGTTGGAGTAGTTTACCATGATAGGGAAGAGTAAGTCCACAAAGAAATCGAAACACAAGAATGTTCAACTGGAAATATTGTGAAATCAGGTACAATGTTGGTCAACAACAGCACAGCTAGACTTAGTGGAAGATAAAATATGGCTGCAATGTATTCAATTTCCATGTTCAAAGACGTCTGGTTAATCAAAAAGGGATCAAGTAAGCCTTGTGGAAAGAATGAAAAATCTGTAGAAGGAAGTTTGAGCTTGAATAAGATGTTAAAATTGAGAATAATCAGCTTTGGTTTGAGGCATTAGCTGAGGAGGAATAGATGTCAAGAGCTAAGCTTATGGTGATGTCACGGGTGAAGGTGATTATTTGTGCAGGTGGATAAGGGAGCAATAAATTATTGAGATAGGAATGGATGAGCGAGATGGAGCAGGAACAGACTACAATAATAGGGTGACCAGGACTGACTGTCTTGGGAAGAAATTAAAAGCAGGCTGCCATGATCTGCGTCCTTAAAGATGCCAGCAAAAGAAGGAAGATCTCTAGAGTATACGATGTCATAGATGATAGCCAGGTTAGAGTCGTATAATAGTTTAAAAAATGCAATGTTCATTTTGTCAGCTTGAAGCTGCATTACATATTTGTGCCAGTAAAACATGTTTGCCAAGCCTGAAGAAACGTTTTATGACAAAGTAAGTTTTCTCCTGCTACAAATGCACTAAAATCATGTCTCATGCCAAACAAAAATTAGACTATTCAACACAATTATCACTCAGCACGAAGTGCAAGGTAAAAACAAGAAAATTGACTGTATTGTATGGGTTTCAGGAAATAAACAGGCATACATTTACTCTTTCACAGGATGCAGGCATCAAATGCCTTGAGAAAGCGAGCTGCTGTCTTGAAGTTCTGTAGTCCATGTGGCGTAGTGCTCGGTTGATGTGATGTCTCGGATTTTGACTCAGCAACAGTGAAGGTAGTTCCAGGTCAGGAACAGAACTTGTAGACATTAGTGTATCTAAGCATTTGCTGCTGTCCGAAGGTGTTGTGCAAAGAGTGACTTTGATGATGCTGAGCATGTTAAACATGAAATTAAAACACAAATAATTGAAAGTTCAGAATAAAAGTCATTACAGTCCACAAATCCAGTGTAGGAATTGGGGACATGAAAGCAATTGTGAAGATCTATTACCATATGAAAACTGATGGGTATGCCACATTCTCCAGACAGGATATAAAATATAGCCTTTATTGTGTCCTTGAACAAGATTGGAATTTTAAAAATCAAAAATTTTCAGTGGTTTATCACCATTGCAACATAAAATGTCTATACAGTATTTTCTGGTTCATAGAGAATGGAGAAATCCTGAAGTTTGTTGAATATTGTCATTCACAACAATGACAGAAGCTCCTGTATCAATGAGAGCACCTATGCCTGAACAGCCAAGGATCTCTTTCATGTAGATGCAGCTGAGTTCACAAGAGAGCTCAGATGTATGTTCAGGGTTGTTTACATCTAGAGTGGTTAAATTCTCTTGCTAAATTCCTTAGCTTTGTTTCTTTCTCCAGATATGCTGTCTGCTTAGTTTTTATTTCAGCAGATAGTTTTTATTTCAGATTTCCAACATCCACAGCATTATACTTTGACACATATAATGAAAGATTGTCTCCAATATTCAACTCGCTAAGCTGCGCAGCAGCACGCACACTGCCACTCCGAAGGTGTGCTGCTGCAGCATTGACTTAACGATTCTTGAAACTTCTGCCAAACACAGACCTTGGAGGTCCACACAGAAGGAAAAAGAATTAGTGGGAAAGCTGATCATCTCGGTGGTCAAACACTTTTCTTGGACAATGATGTCAAAAAGCACTTGAGAAAAACAAAAAGCTGGCAGAGCTGTTTGAGTTAGCAAAAACAATATTTATTCCAGAATCCAGAGCTACTGAAGTTGAAGCTGCCAAATGTCATGGCCACACGGCAAATTCAACTACTATAAAGACTATTGATTGTTTACATACCACAAAACCACCTGCAAAAATCAACAGCAGTCTCAGAGTCCAAACAGCACTTCCTCTGTGACGGTGCTCACCCATACAGGACAGTGTTTTGCTATTTATAAATAGTGCAAAGCTTGTAGAAAGTCCAATCACTTTGCTTGTCATTGAGATGCAAAATGAACTAAGATCAATCCAAAAGTTGCCACATAAGTGTACCACATAGAAGGGACAGTCAATTTAGCCAATGTAGAGATGGATGACCCTAGTAATATGGATAGATTAAATGAGGGGAAACTCTGGCGTATGTAATATATAAGTGAACTTGTCCACGTTGAATGAAAGTAATGAACTATTTAAAGGAAAAAGAGATTGCAGAACTAAGATATCAAACAATCTGGGTATTCTGATATATGAAGCAGCATCAGTGTGAACGCACAGCAAGAGATTAGGAAGGCAACTTGAATATCATTGCTTATTCCTCGGGAAATGGAATATAAAAGCAGGGATTGTCGTCCCATTCCCGAAGTAAAGTCGAAGCAATCAAAGCAAAATGCTCAGAGACATCATATAGTTTTACCTCCATCTTTATTCTGGACCCTGGAAGGAGAGAGAACTATCGCCCATGTGCACAGGGACATATGTTCTTAGTCTTCTCTGGAACAGTACTTTCTTAATGAATTATATAGTCAATTATAGGGAGGAACAGAGCTGAAAATGTGTTGCTGGAAAAGCGCAGCAGGTCAGGCAGCATCCAAGGAACAGGAGAATCGACATTTCGGGCATAAGCCCTTCCTCAGGAATGAGGAAAGTGTGTCCAGCAGGCTAAGATAAAAGGTAGGGAGGAGGGACTTGGGGGAGGGGCGTTGGAAATGCGATAGGTGGAAGGAGGTCAAGGTGAGGGTGATAGGCCAGAGTGGGGTGGGGGTGGAGAGGTCAGGAAGAAGATTGCAAGTTAGGAAGGCGGTGCTGAGTTCGAGGGATTTGACTGAGACAAGGTGGGGGGAGGGGAAATGAAGAAACTGGAGAAATCTGAGTTCATCCCTTGTGGTTGGAGGGTTCCTAGGCGGAAGATGAGGCACTCTTCCTCCAACCGTCGTGTTGCTATGGTCTGGCGATGGAGGAGTCCAAGGACCTGCATGTCCTTGGTGGAGTGGGAGGGGGAGTTGAAGTGTTGAGCCACGGGGTGGTTGAGTTGATTGGTCCGGGTGTCCCAGAGGTGTTCTCTGACCTCATCACCTCAGGGGATCTCCCATCCACCGCCTCCAACCTCATAGCCCCACAACCCCGCACCGCCCATTTCTACGTACTGCCCAAAATCCACAAACCTGACTGCACTGGCCGACCCATTGTCTCAGCCTGCTCCTGCCCCAACGAACTCATCTCTGCATACCTCGACACGGTCCTGTCCGCCTTAGTCCAAGAACTCCCCACCTATGTTCGGGACACCACCCACGCCCTCCACCTCCTCCATGATTTTCGCTTCCCCGGTCCCCAACGCCTTATCTTCACCATTGACATCCAGTCCCTGTACACCTCCATCCCCCATCACGAAGGACTCAAAGCCCTCCGCTTCTTCCTTTCTCACCGTACCAACCAGTACCCTTCCACTGACACCCTCCTTCGACTGACTGAACTGGTCCTCACCCTGAACAACTTCTCTTTCCAATCCGCTCACTTCCTCCAAACCAAAGGAGTAGCCATGGGCACCCGCATGGGCTCCAGCTATGTCTGCCTCTTCGTAGGATATGTGGAACAGTCCATCTTCCGCAGCTACACTGGCACCACCCCCCACCTTTTCCTCCGCTACATCGATGACTGTATCGGCGCTGCCTCGTGCTCCCACGAGGAGGTTGAACAGTTCATCCACTTTACCAACACCTTCCACCCCGACCTCAAATTCACCTAGACCGTCTCAGACTCCTCCATCCCCTTCCTAGACCTTTCCATTTCTATCTCGGGCGACCGAATCAACACGGACATTTACTATAAACCGACCGACTCCCACAGCTACCTAGACTACACCTCCTCCCACCCTGTCCCCTGTAAAAATGCCATCCCATATTCCCAATTCCTTCGTCTCTGCCGCATCTGCTCCCAGGAGGACCAGTTCCAATACCGAACAACCCAGATGGCCTCCTTCTTCAAAGACCGCAATTTCCCCCCAGACGTGGTCGACGATGCCCTCCACCGCATCTCCTCCACTTCCCGCTCCTCCGCTCTTGAACCCCGTCCCTCCAACCGCCACCAGAAGAGAACCCCACTGGGTCCTCACCTACCACCCCACCAACCTCCATATACAGCGTATCATCCGCCATCATTTCCGCCACCTCCAAACCCACCACCAGGGATATATTTCCCTCCCCTCCCCTATCAGCGTTCCGAAAAGATGACTCCCTCCGTGACTCCCTCGTCAGATCCACACCCCCCACCAACCCAACCTCCACTCCCGGCACCTTCCCCTGCAACCCCAAGAAATGCAAAACTTGCGCTCACACCTCCCCCCTTACTTCCCTCCATGTCCGCCACAAATTCATCTGCACCTCCACACACATTTATTGCATCCGCTGCACCCGATGTGGCCTCCTCTATATTGGGAAGACAGGCTGCCTACTTGCGGAACGTTTCAGAGAACACCTCTGGGACACCCGGACCAACCAACCCAACTACCCCGTGGCTCAACACTTCAACTCCCCCTCCCACTCCACCAAGGATATGCAGGTCCTTGGACTCCTCCATCGCCAGACCATAGCAACACGACGGTTGGAGGAAGAGCGCCTCATCTTCCGCCTAGGAACCCTCCAACCACAAGGGATGAACTCAGATTTCTCCAGTTTCCTCATTTCCCCTCCCCCCACCTTATCTCAGTCAAATCCCTCGAATTCAGCACTGCCTTCCTAACCTGCAATGTTCTTCCTGACCTCTCCACCCCCACCCCACTCTGGCCTATCACCCTCACCTTGACCTCCTTCCACCTATCGTATTTCCCTACCTTTTTTCTTAGCCTGCTGGACACAACTTTCCTCATTCCTGAGGAAGGGCTTATGCCCGAAATGTCGATTCTCCTGTTCCTTGGATGCTGCCTGACCTGCTGTGCTTTTCCAGCAACACATTTTCAGTTCTGATCTCCAGCATCTGCAGTCCTCACTTTCTCCTATAGGGAGGAACATCCAGATAAGACAACATATATATTGATTGGGTGTCCATTGCAATCAGTGAGTGTCAATAGTATGGATTAAACCTTCTGCTGTTATATAACGAAGGTTCTTAACCTTGTCAACTGGCTTCACATAATGGATACTTCTCCCCTTGCTAACTGACCTTTCATACTGAATGCTTCCAATATTGTTGAATAGCTCTACATTATGAATATTTTTTCACCTTGTTAATCCATTACCCTTGCCTCCAGCAAGGAGAAAGTGAGGACTGCAGATGCTGGAGATCAGAGCTGAAAATGTGTTGTTGGAAAAGTACAGCAGGTCAGGCAGCATCCAAGGAGCAGGAGAATCAACGTTTCGGGCATGAGCCTGAAGGAGCTCCTACTCCTTGGATGCTGCCTAACCTGCTGTGCTTTTCCAGCAACACATTTTCAGTCCTTGCCTCCAGCGCCCCATTGTTAACTGCAAGTTCTTATCTGATCTGAGTCATGTTCAGCCAAACCTCTTGTTTCACAAAACTCAAATCATAACTCTTTCCCTACCTGCTCATACCGTATACACATTCTCAGGATGATGTGCTACAGTTGTACAGTGCACTGATGACACCACATCGTAGTATGGTGTACAGTTTTGGCACACTGATTTTAGAAAGGATTCAACTGATTCCTGGAATGAGAAGGTTATCCAATGAAGAAAGTTTGAACTGGTTAAGCTCATACCCATTAGAGTACACAAGAAAACGAGCTGCTCTTATTGGAACACAAGATCATGTATGGATTTGACAGAGTGGATGCTTCCTCTTATGGTAGAGGCAAGGACGAGGGGACACATTTTAAATGCTCATGGATCTTGTATCTAAAACAGAAGTGGGAGAAATCTTTTCTCACACAGGATTATACTTCTGTGGGAGAGACAGCAATGGAGATAAGGTCATGAAATATTTTTAAGTCAGATGTCACCCATCTCTGTGTGATAGCAGTATATGCATAGACAAAGATACAGCAGAGACACTTAAAGCTCCATGAAACTTAATAAATTAATTTAGTACTACTTAAATAAAAGTTACACCCCTTTAAATATTAGAGATATCTTAACCACTGTCCTTTACTACCCTGGGGTCTCTTCTCAATATCTTCACCATGCCTCCTGACATAGGATACCTCATGCAGTGTTATTCTCCCGAGTCCTGCTAAAATTGGGGGTTTCTGGGCTGCTTTTTGTACAGTTAAAATTGCCAAACTGGCAGCCAGGTGTCCTTATCTGGAATTGCTTGTGAAACGTATCAAATCCCAAATGGTTTTACAATACATAGCCAGCAATTGTTGAATTCCTTTGATTTCTGCAAATCCTTTTCCCTTTTATGGTGTCAACTGTAAGTTAATGCCAATTGGTCTTCATGGCAGCTGGAATGTCATTCCATTCATTCTTCCTAACTGCAGCTTAAATTTTGGTTGGTAACCTATTTACACTAGAGTACAGATTTCTACAACATCTTCTGTCTAGATTCCTTTACACCTCTATTCTTTCTACCGAAGTGCATAATCTTGGACTTTTCGCACATTCTATTTCAAATACCACACATCCTAACTTGTCCAAGTCCTTCTGTTTCCACACCAGCTCCTGTTCCTCCACCTATCTCTGTGATATCTGCAAACTTAATAATAACACCTTGTCTCCAAATTCACTGATCATGGCATATCTTATGTGCACACATTTTCCTGAGCTACGAGGGATAATAATTAACACCCACATGAATGCGATCAAAGAACACCAGAATGGAATGAGATCGCAGAGCAACACATGAAAATTAGAGTTATGACACAGAAGTTGGATCAAGTGCTTGTGAACCAGAAGGTCATATTGGAAAGCAAATGATCCTTTGTGACATTGCAACAGTTTATTATTACAAACGCAAAACGATCAATGCTCAGCCGAGTTCACACATCATGTGAAACATCATTCTTGAAATCAATAAAAAATATTAAAGCATTAAATTAGATTATGACTTTGACATTGCAAACAAAGCAAATTGACTTCACACCTGAATTGCGACAATACTGAACTCATGAGAGAAAATGCCCACTGTATTTGAGCAATTATCTTCCAATGTAAACAAAATTCAGTTGATGAAAATCTTTAACCTCATTTACTTCAGTACATTGATGAATTAATACCAAATAGAATAAGTAATTACCATGGACATGCTACTTAAATTTATTATTTAGATTTTGCAGACAAGGCATTTAAACAAGGCATCTCTCTCCTTTACAAACAGTGGTGAGGTGTATAGGCAGTGGTAATGCCACTAGACAAGTAATCAAAAATCATGATCTAATGACCAGGAAACATGGGATCAAATTCCAACATAATCGCTGTTGAGTGTTGTTTAAAAAACCCATCTGGTTCAATATCCATTTGGGAAGGAAATCTGCCATTTTTACCTAGTCGGGTCTACATATTACTCCAGACTCATAGCAATGTAGTGACTCTTAACTATTCTCTGAAATGGCCAAGCAAGCTATTTAGTTATATCAAACTGCTACAAAATCTAAATAAGAAAATGAAAATGCTTGGACTAGCTGACATCAAACCAGGCACCAAAAACGCAAACGGCAACCACAGCCCTGTGGAGCTAGATTAGATCGAAGCTTTGCAGACCTGCCACATCCAGTCATGAATGATGGAAGACAACTAAACAACTCATTAGAGGAGGCTCTACAAATATCCTGACCTCAACAACATGGAGCCCAGCACATCTGTAAAAAATATAAACCTGAAGTATTTGCATCAATCTTTAGCCATAAGTGTCAAGTGGACGAACTATCCCAGCCTGCTTCAAAGGTCCCTAGTATCACAGATGCCAGTCTTGAACCAATTCAATTCATTCCACATTCATATGGCTAAAGATAATGGATAGTGCAATGGCTACCAGTCCTGACAACATTTCAGCAACAGTGCGAGACTTATGCTCCATATCTAGGTCCACCTTTAGCCAAGCTGTTTCAGGTGACAGCGACCAGTCTTGACATTAAAGTAGCATTCAATGGAGTATAATGTCAAGGAGACCTAGCAAAGCTGGAGTCAATTAGAATCCAGAAGAAACTCTCCACTGATTGGAGCCATAATAGGACAAAGAAGATGGTTGTACTTGTTCCAGGTCTATTCGCATGCTTTCCTCAGTGTTGTGTTGTAAGCCCAAACAAAATCAGCTGCTTAATCAATGCCAATATTGTTAAAGCATAGAACACAGTCATTCACCCCACTGTGCCTGCACCGGCTCTTCAAACAAGCAGCATGATAATCAGTGCCACGGTCCTAATTTTTACCCATGTCCTTGCCATCCAAACAATCATCCAATGACCTCTTGAGTGTCTCAATTGAACCTGCCTCCCCAAAAGGTCCAGGAGATGCATTCCATATCTGAACTACTCACTGAGCAAAAAAGATTTAAATCTATGCCCTCACGTTCCTTTTCCGAGCAGGATTAGCTTCTCCTCAATTACTCTGTCCAGCCTGCTCACGATTTTGAAAACTTCCATCAAATCTCCTCTTAGCCTTCCTCTCTCCAAGGAGAACTGTCCCACAGTCTTCAATCTGCTGTGGTGAGATTTGAACCAACATCACCAGAATATTAGCTTGGATCTCCAGATGAAGAGCTTGGCGATATTACCATTATGTCACTGTCTCCAACTCATTAGAGATTACATAAATAGGACAGCTCCTGTCAGTGTTTCGGAAGACAATCAGATATTCGGTCTCACTCTTCTGAGATCCTAAGCTGTTCTGCTCAGAGGTCTGCAAGGTGATATTTATAGTACCCTTTAGTGTTAATCCTTCCAGGCCCATATAAAGCAAAACGCAAAAGTATCCCTTCACTGGACCACACTAAACTGGAAAATGCATCTCTCTGCCCCTACCAAGCCCTTGTCATAAGATCTAAAATGATGATGCTTGCTGACAACTGCACAATGCTCAGCATCATTTGTGACTCCTCAGATACTGAAGGAGTTGATGTCCAAATGCAACAAGGTACAGACATCAAGACTTTTGCTAATAAATGGAATGCAACTTGCACGCCACATGCCAGGAATGACCATCTCCAAGAAGAGAATAAAATTATTGCCTTTTGACATTGGATGAGTGCGGTGCTAACACTCAAGAAGTCTGATGCCATCAGCCTGCTGGACTTGCAATTCACCTAACACCTTCAACATTCACTCCTTTTGCCAAGACACAGTGGCAGTGGTATGTACGATATAGAAGATGCATTACAATAACTGATTCAGGCTTCTTCAACAGCACCTTGCTACTATCCAGCACCTAGAAGGACAAGCGTAGCAGATGCATGAGAACATCACTACATGACAGTTCGCCTCCAAATCACGCATCATCCTGAATTGGAAATATATCATCACTTCACTGCCTTGCGGGCAACATTCTTCAAGCATTTTAAACAGATTTCAGGTGTATCTACAACACAAACTGCAATAGTTCAAGAGTAAAGCTCACCACAAAAGGACAATTAGTGGTGGCCATAAATAATGGCCCAGCCAGCAGCACCCAACCCTTTGAAAAAAATAAAGAAAGACTCCAGATCTTGTTGCAGTCAGTTGAGGCATGAGCCAAGGAGGGAAGTTATTCCACATCTCTCATTGTCCATAATTCTGCCCTTTCAGCATTCTAAGCAATTAATTACTATGTAATACTCTGGCCGACTATTCAGTCAATCCAACATCCACTCCAGACCACTTTGTCCTGCAAGTGCAGGAATTGCAGCTCCTAGTCTTTTTACCTCCTCAGTCCTCACCCTTCAACACTTCATTCATTCATTCTAGGTGAAACAGTGACTTACATGCACTACTTTAAGTTTAGTACACTGCATGCACCATATTCAGTATGTGATGTGCTCTGCACAGAGGAGACAAAACACAGATTTGCAGACTGTTTTGAGGAACAGCTGCATTCAGGCCAATCTTCTGAATGTCTGCCATTTTAACAACCCATTCTTACTGTCATGCTGACCACTATGTTCTTGACCTCTGTAGCATTCCAATGAAATGCAAAATAAACTCAAGCAAACAACATTCATCTTTCAATATGGCACTCTTCAGTCCTTTTACCCCAAAACGAGCTCAGCAATTTCATAGTGTCACTTTTTTCCCACTGCAGGTTTCTGTTGTATTCATCTTGCCTTGTTTTTGTATTTCCAGTGGAAGCTATTGCTGTAAATTTATGTAAAACTCTGTTATTTCACTTTTTAGATTGGAATCAATCTAAACATCAGGTCATAGACAGAGAACACAGGGGGTTAACACCTTCAACATATTGTCTAGCTATCACCATTGTTAACAGCTAACCCGAGAATGCAACTTTAAAAAAAAAGGGTTTTGTGATTTACACATGAAAGAAGTGAAACTATCACTATATTCTAACAGATGAAAGGCTTAACAGACAATCAATTCTTCAATGTATAATTTCAGTTACATCACACTGCAAATTTTTGCTATAAATTCTGTGTTACGATCGAGCCCTCCACAATCACCTGATGAAGGAGCGTCGCTCCGAAAGCTAGTGTGCTTCCAATTAAACCTGTTGGACTATAACCTGGTGTTGTGTGATTTTTAACTATGAAATTGTTTGGATGAGAAAAATGTGTTAAGGAAAGCCTGAACCATGGCATGACTGTAATACAGATTGCTTACATGTGTAGTGTTTACAGACTGCTCCAGAACATCTCAAACCATGCTCACCCATTTAAATGCCAAAGATATTCTTCTATTTCAAAACTGATTTAACTATGTTTTAAAAAAGTTTTAGAAGTCATTTTGCATCAGCCTGTCAGAATTACATTCAAATAAATATTTATAATTCAATGCCTAAATGCCCATTCTACATCACACTCAACGTCAAACATCTAATAATCAGAAGGATTCTGCTTTTATGCAATGAATACTGGCCACCTGCCCACAACAATTATAAAACATTAGATCTTTCACCTCTCATTATCTAGGTAGCTTTGCTTTCATTATTAAATTAAACTCACAGGTAAGACCAATCTCTCCCTATGTCAAGTTGTCCTACAAGCTTGACAAAAATGTATAGCATGCCCAAGGAGTGAATAGAGAACCTGGTTCTATTGTATAAGATCTTACTTTGATATGGCAGTTGAACAACACTGCAATAAACCTCAGCTCAGGCTTTAAGTGGTAGCTGTATTTGTCCAAAAGTAGTGGAAAAGTGATCTATTGTAGCAGAAGGACCATCTTTTTAAAATGGCAGTTACGTCTAAAATTAAGCAACTGCAACATTTGATTATGATATGGTAATTATGCAGCTGTTCTTTTGCTTTTATTCAGCAATGAGAAGATATCTCCGATGCCACTGGCCTGATTATGCAACCAGCAAAAAAAAAGCGATGATCTTCATTGTTCTGAATCACAGAACTGTTAGAGGAGGTGATCAATCAGCCGTTCATATATGCACTAGCTCTGGGTAGTTTGATTTGATGCCAAATTCCTGCCTTTTCCTCATAACCGTTCACATTGTTTCTATTCAAATAATTGTTGTACATCCTTTTGAACACCTCAATTGAACCTGCCTCCACCAACTTCCAGAAAGTAAATTCCAAATCTGGAGAAATCACAAGGTGGAAAGGTTTTTCTGACATCACAAACGTTTCTTGTGTAAAACACTTTAAAACTGTGCGCTCTGTTTCTTAATACGTTTACAAGTGGGAATAGTTTCTCCCTAACTACTCTGTCCAAACACCTCATAATATTGACAACTAATCTCAAATCATTCCGAGCCACCTTCTCTCCAAGGTCTTAAGGGAGGCTTCTTATTCTGTTCCCTAGTTCCAGTCTCACCTCTCAGAATTCATCCTTTCAAGTTCCCACAAGATCTTGGATGTTGCAACAAAATTACCTCACAATCTTCTAAAGACCAATGGTATAGGTCCAACTGTTTAATCATTTTCAAAAGACATCACTTCCATCCCAAGAATCAGTAAAGTGAACCTTTTCTTAAATGCTTCACATGTAATTACTTAATCAATCATGTTAAATAAGAAGCCCAAAATTATACTGTACATATGGTTTCAAGAAGACCCTAGACAGCTGCAGTAAAGCTTTGTTACTCCAATCCTTCCTCATAATTAAGTTTCTCACCCCAGAATCATACTTGTAAACATCATCCATACTCTCTCCAATACATTAACATCTTTCCTAAAGTTTAGCATGCAGAATTGCACACAGTATTTCAATAGAAGTCTATATAGTTTACGCATAACATCTGCTCTTCCACACTGAGCCCCTATTAATGAAATTGTTTCATGTTCCTGTACCACAGTGTATCAACGGTTACTTCTCCACATTGAAACTAATCTACCACCTGTGCACCTACTCCACCAAACTGGAAGAGTCTTCCTGAAATTATACACTGCACTCCTTACAGTTTACAAAAACAGGAAAAGCTGTGTTTTTAAGCTGTGAAATAATGACCATTGGGAAATGAGACTAGCAGCCTTCTTCCAGCATGAAAAGCACCCATTAGCTATTACTGTATGTTTGCAATGACCTCAAAGTAAATAGCCCACAAGGAGCTAAATTTTGTAGCATTGGGATAGAGGAACTGGAGCAGGCAAATCAGGTCTTTGAGTCTATTCTATCATTCAATAGGAAAATAATTGATGCATTTGTAGTCACAACTCCACTTTCTCATCTGCTCCCAATCCCCATTAATCCTTGATTCATTTGCCCATTAAAAACCTATTTTACTCAGCCTTGAATAATTCAGTGACTCGCCTTTCACTGCTTTCTAGGGATGATAATTCCATTGATAAATGAGCCTCCAAGTGAAAATTACATTCATCCCCTCTGTCTTATGAAGGCTTCTTATTATAAAACTCTCTGTTCTCTAGTTCCAGTCTTACCTCCCAGAATCCATCCTTTCAAGTTCCCTCAAGATCGTGTATGTTGCAATGAAATTACCTCACATTCTTCAAAGTCCATTCTTTCTTCAAAAGACAAGACTTGGCTATAAATTGTGTGTCTTACAATCTTATACTCCACAACCACCTGATGAAGGAGCAGCGTTCCAAAAGCTAGTGCTTCCAATTAAACCTGCTGGACTATAACCTGGTGTTGTGTGATTTTTAACTTTGTACACCCCAAGAATCACTAGCTTTTGCAGCGCTACAGAGCAGAAGCAGTTTCGAAAGCTAGTGATTCCAAATAAACCGGTGGACAATAACCTGGTGTTGTGTGATTTTTAACTTTGTCCACCCCAGTCCAACACCAGCACCTCCAAATCATTCCAAGAATCAGTCAAGTGAACTTTTTCTTGATTGCTTCATAGTTAATTACTTAATTTATCATGTCAAATAAGGAGCCCAAATTTATATACTGTACATGTGGTTTCATCAAGACCCTGTACTGCTGCAGTAATGCTTTGTTACTTTTATATTATATCCACCTTGCAATAAAGGACAATGTTCCATTTATCTTAAAAATTACTAAAGGGAGGCATAAGCTGGCTATGCTAAATTGTAAAACGTTACTTAAAGGTAGATATAGATTGGCAATGGCAAGCATTTAAAGATCACATGGAGAAACAAACAATTTTTCATTCCTGTATGGCATAAAAATAAAATGAGAAAAGTGCCTGATCATGGAAAACAAGGGAAATTTGGGATAGTATTAACTCCAAGGAAGGAGCACACAAATTGGCCAAAACAAAACAGAAAACCGCAGAATTGACAGCAACTTAGACTTCAGGAAGACAAAGGGATCGATTAAGAAGGGGTAAAAAGAGGATACAAAAGCAAGTTAGAACATATCTACAAAACACACATAAGTAGTTGCAATCACTTTGCAATGATAAGAAAAGAAACTAGTTAAAATACAGTCTGATACAGGGGAAAATATAATGGGGAACACAAAAACTGCAAGATGTGCAGTTCAGGTGAATTGGCCATGTTAAATTACCCATAGTGTAAGATGCATTAGTTAGAGGGAAAATGGGTCTGGGTGGATTACTCTTTGGAGGGTCGGTGTGGAGTTGTTGGGCCGAAGGGTCTGTTTCCACACTGTAGTGAATCTAATCTAATCTAATCTAATCTAACAGAGAACAGCCAGGGAACTCCTAGAGGCATGGCACTCATCCACAGATTCAATCAATAAGCACATCGACCTGGACCCAATATACCGTCCACTGCAGCGGACAGCTGGAACTGACAACCGGAAGTGGCAGATTCAAACCACGAGAAAATGCCAGAGAAAAGATCACAGAAGCGCTTCACAGGAGGCTCCCAAGCACTGACGATGTCACCTAGACAGGGGACGAAACCTCTGCAACACAAATTCCCAGCTCGGCAAACAGAACCACAACTAATCTAAGTTAATCAATTAAATACATGCTTTCACAAACAAGGACCTAAATAATATCACAAAAATGCTGGAAATACAAGGTCTCGGGTGCAAATGAAGGAAATCAGTATTAGGGAAATTGATGAGATAAAGACCGTTACATCCCCAGGGTCAAATCATCTTCATCCCAGAGTGCTGAACAAAGTTGCCCTCGAAACAGTGGATGCGTTGGTGGTCATCTTTCAAGATACTATGGGAACTCAAACAATTCCTGCAATCACACCATTTAAAACAAAAAGAGGTAGAGAAAAGCCACAGAATTATAGACCAGTTACCCTGAAATCAGTCATGGGGAGAATTTATCTATTGTAGAAGATTTAATAGCAGAGCACTTGAAAAACAGTGGTAAGATTGGACAGTCAGCATGGATTTTCAAAAGAAAAATCATACTTGACAAATGTACCTGAATTTCGAGGATCGAAACCACTAGAGATAATGAGGTTCAGCTAGTAAATGTGGTTTTTCAGAAGGGCTTTTGATAAAGTTCCAATGATTAACTTGTAGAACTACAAGACATGGATTGGGAGTAGAGTATTTATCCTGTTTCATCGCACATTACCTGGTCAGCAAAGTTTGCTCACTGGTTGTGTCTAGAATGCGTTTAGAAATTTTCCAAGCCTGATTCAGACAATTTACCTATAGATTGAACTATTCACATACCTTTCTAACACACTTTATTTATTTCTTCCTGTATACACTGTTCCCAGTATAACTTTTAGGGGTTCTCTGAACTACTACTCTAAGTGTTTCCATTTATCTTAACCAAACTGATGCTCCATCTTGCTCTTTTGAATGAAGTTCAACTCTCAGTGCTATGCAAATTATATCCTTAAATCAATAAAACTATTCAAATAACTTTTCCAAGCTTTGATGTTTTGAAATGTAAAATAACCTTCAATATTCAGATCAGGACCTTGGTTACCTTGCAACCACCTCTAACAGTGAACAAATCATAAATTATTAGCAAGGGTAATAAAAATGTAATCTATTTTGTCAAAGATGGTGCATGCATTGAAATACAGGGTCATTAACCCAGTCTTCTTTCCTCCATTTTTGCAATCCCTGGCCAAATCTGTTTGTTGTGCACCAAGGACTGTGCTCTGGATGGATTTCTTTCTCCTATTATAAATGATTGATGTCATGTTCAGTGGAAAATATTAACTGAGTAGACTTCGTCTTTTCTGGTCTCAGTTTGAACTTGGTAACAAATCAAAGGGACCTCCAGGTAACCAACAAAACATATTTGAGAAGTTTGACAGGGATAGCAAGTCGATTTAACAGCAAATAAAGGTCTTGTTAAAACTAAGCTTTATCCCATCTGACAAGGTATGACTTTTCTGAACAATTTTGGAGTGAAAATAGCTGAAGAAAAGGGCAAGACTTCTTCAGCTCAATGACCTTTATTGTTTACAATCCATTGGGACTTTAGCAGTGTAAGGGAACAGAGAAACACTTACATCAATAATCTCTGGATTTCCACTTTTAACTGCACTACGTGCTGTCTCCAAAAGTTGCTATCAGGTTGTGGGTAGTCTCCCACCAATCCCAAAAAGGGTGTGGCTCCTCAGATAGTTCATAGACTTAAAGGTTGAAAATTATTAGTTTTGCTAGACAAAGGTATATGACAATACGGTGGATAACTAGAACCTAAGTGCAGATCATCCATGATCGAACAATGACAGAATAGACTTTATGGACTGAATGGCTTACTCCTGTGCCTTATGTTCCTACCCTCTATTGCACATCCCTTTCAACTAATGACTTTATGCCAGTATTTGCTCAAGCAACTGATTCTCAGTTTATACTGCATGCTTCACAATCTGAAGTTTTATCACCACCTTCTCCCCTGTCACAGCACCACCACTAAAACACTCACTAGCCAGAAGAAAATCTATCAACTTCTATCATATCACTCATTAATTAGTTCTTCTGTCTTGCACAAACAATTTAGCTCTCCAGCCAATGTCATTCATTCTTATAAGAATGCCCAGCAACAGTATACAAAGAAAAATGTGTGCATTTGTGCTGGCTTTTGAAAGAAGGACACAGTCCATGCAACACATAGACATGCAATGATGATTTTTGTTTTTCCCAGAAACACTGACCTGCTGACAAGACCCTCATAATACTTATGGTAGACGAAGTAAAATCTCCATGAATCTTAATTTTTTTATATATTAACATAGAATTACACAGTAGTGTGGAACACCTTCCAGAAGCTTCTCAAAACACTTCATTTTAAGAAACTGCTTTGGAATGTAAAGCTTGGTATGCTTGTAAACACAAGAGAAATTTTCTACATAATTTCCCACAAGCAGCATCAGTTATTGATAACGATGATAGTTGAATATTAGCCAAGACACTGAGCAAACAGACTGTTCCCCATTTAGCAAATTCCTTTGCTAAAGAACCACCAGACAAACCCCAAACTCAGTCAACCTCAGCTCAGTTGTAGAACTCTTGTATTGAAAACAGAAGACTTAGCACAATCTTGGGTAAATTTGCAGTACCAAGAGTGTACAGTATTGTTCTAGATGTTATCTTTTGGAATGAATGTGAAACTCAGCCCTGTAAACCCTCAGACAGATTTAGAAGATCACTGGGAGTATTCGAAGAGGGGAGCATTCACCTAGTATCCTTTCCCTCAATGACATCTGACGTAGATCTCTCATTGCTATTTGTATAGTCACATCATGTACAAATTAGCTGTTGTATTTCCTACATTACAAAAATGACTACACTTCAAAAGCACTTAATTAGTTAGAGTGCTTTAAGAGGCTGTGGGGTAGTGAAAAAAGCCATGTAAATGCAAGTCTCTACAAACTTTTCAGTCAGGCAAAAAGCTCAGACAACCTAATACTCACTTTTTAAAGAGTCAAAATAGATGATTAGCTCAAGCACATAAGTGGGCTCCAACCTACAACTTTCCACATCAGTAGAATGTCACCAAATTAGCCAAGCTAATAGCTGGAAAGTAAAGTTTCCCTATAAAATTCTGTGAACTTGCTAAGCGAAAGTCAGAAATCTTATTCTACAGCATTGGAAAATAGTCTGGAAATGTGCATGCTTGGGAATTCCCAAAATCTCTACTTGAAATGTAAGAGATTTCAAAAAAGCCTGATAATCCACAATTGTGGGAATTCCAGACATTTGTAGCTATTCCAGGGTTTCGAGAGTCAACAATGAACAATTTATGCAATTCTTTCCAGGTTCAAATATTTCATTTCCCTTGATAGATAATTGTTAATGCAAATATCGCTCTGGGAGGAAATGATGTTGCAGGTCAAAAGTTTTCATTTTTAAATACCCTTAGCTAAAGGACATTTTGGCAACTAATGTGCTGTCTAACAGCAACTCATGGTAGCAACGTGCAAGTCCACATGTCAAACACAGTGCATCTATTCACTGTAGCAATTGTAGTCTCCCTCCAGCTGTCTGCAAAACAAAAGAAACAAACATAACCTCCCCACAGTTCCTGTTCCAATTCTTCTTAGAATGTTCACCTTCCCTTCCACCTCTTAATGGCTAATAGCCAAATGCCTGCTGTATGGCGTGACAGGACCTTTGGAGGCTAAGTGCGCCTAGAAAATTATGTCAGGCTCCTCAGGCAGTATCTGGCTCCTCTTTTCCTACTTAAGGATATTTCAATGATATTTCTGTCCTTCCTGGAAATTTAGACTGCATTTCTCTTTACAACAGGGACTATACTATAATGAAAAGAATTTAGAAAGACCCATTTGAGGTTAAATGAGTACTATATCTGGAGATGTGCCAGGTTATAGTCTCGCTCTTAAGGAGGTAGTTCCATAAAAATTGATAAAACTATTGAGTATCAAATGCCAGTTCAGTGCTGAAACTTTGCTATGAAATTACATTTATGTCATTTCTTTGCTAAATGTTATTTTATTCTTATTCGTTTAAGTTCATATGGAATTGAAGTATTTTTGAAAATGATGTGAAATAATGTGTAATACACCCATTTAATCTGATCCATTTCAGAAGTAATTCAATACCACTGCACATATACCAAAGCAACATTTTTTAAAAAGACTGCAGTAGAGAAACAGTAGGAGAAAGCTACCTTC
The DNA here is from genome assembly GCF_037043375.1 of Chiloscyllium plagiosum. Classification (NCBI taxonomy): domain Eukaryota; kingdom Metazoa; phylum Chordata; class Chondrichthyes; order Orectolobiformes; family Hemiscylliidae; genus Chiloscyllium; species Chiloscyllium plagiosum. The sequence continues at coordinate 44,740,514 of NW_028270156.1, forward strand.
CAACTGATTCTCATGAACTCACATTGGATTTTTTCTTCTTCAAACAGAACAGCCACTAAATACCAAATACAACTGCATATGGTAATTGTACCATCCCAAAAGATTAGGCTTGGACTTCATAAATAATTAACTTGTATAAAAATCAAAAGCATTCACATTTCCTTCAAAAAGTCTAAATAGAACATTGGAGAAATTAAACAGCAATTTGGATCAACAATAACTTGAAAGAAAGTTCCTAATGGTAAACAATAATACGGGATTGTAAGGGGGAGTAAATAAGGAGAAACAGTTTCCACTGATGGTTGTGTTGATCACCAAAGGATACCTGTAAGAGGCAGAGAGAGACTGGAAGATGAGACTCACAATGGGTTATGAATGTCTGGAATGTATTGCCTGAAGGGCAGTGTAAGCAGAAAGTAATTTTCAAAAGTGGATTAGATAAATATATGAATTTATTTTTTAAATGCCAGGATCGTTCAAAGAGCACAAACAGTGTAGAGTGGCTTCTGTGTTAAGATATTTACATCCAATGAAGCGTTAATTTGAAAGGTAGTTGGATCAAATTGTACATAGTATGACATTTAATAAACACTTTTAAACAATATATTACAAGTAACCATAGTATACTTTTATAAATGCAAAATACTGCAAGCTGCTGTAAATTTGAAAAAATTAAGTGGTGAAAGAACTCCAGTCTGGTCACATCTGTGGACAGGCAAATATGAGTTAATATTTCAAGTCCAGTCTGACCCTTCTGTGGAACCCAAAGAGTTATACCAGACTCAAAATGATAACTCAGTTTCTGTTGTCATCCTGTTTCACCCCCTCAGTTGAAGCAAAACGCTCAGAGACACAGTATAGTTTTACCTCCTTCATCTTTATTCCAGGCCCTGTAGAGAGAGAGAATGATCGCCCATGTGCACCAGCTTCTTAATGAATTATATAGTCATTTTGCAGGGAGGACCATCCAGATAAGGCAACATACATATTGACTTGGTGACTGTTAGAATCAGCAAGTGTCAACAGTAAAGATTAAGCCATCTGCTGTTACACAATCAATGTTCTTAACGTTAATTGGCTTCACATAATGAATACTTTTCACATTGTTAAACTGACCTTACATGCTGAATGCTTCCAATATTGTTAAATGCCTCCACTGAGTGAGTGTTTTTCCACCTTGTTAACCCATTACCCTTGCCTCCAGCACCCCATTGTTAACTGCAAGTTCTTAGCTGATCTGGGTCATGTTCAGCTGAACCTCCTGTTTCACAATTTCAAAACTTAACTCTTTCCCCTACCAGCTTATACCCAAAACACATTCTCACTGTCTCCACTGATTTGGCAAGACCTAAGTTTCTCCAGCACTGTTTTATTACAGAACACTTTTCCTTCGGCACTCAAAGCCATAGGCATGAACATTTTGAGCAAAACAAATACAGAAGTTATAAATGTGAGCTTCAGGTATAGACTTCTGAAAAAGAGAATCTAATGAAACGAACTCAAACACCAAATGACATAAACATCATTCCTGAGGGTGGTGAAAGCAGAAGAAAAATGAATGATTTCAAAAGGCAACTAGATGGTCACTTGAGGGAAATAAACATATAGGATCATAGAATAGAGCAGAGGAATGTGAATAAAACAAGGATAGGTTTACTCTATGGTGAATCATGGAATCCTGAATCAAATGGCCTTCCTCCCTACCACAATGATGGTCTTAAACCAATTAAGGCTAGTAAAAGTGTGTGGAAATCAGAGTGTGGCAATCATGTAATCTTCAGTGGGATGATCAGATAATTAATCACGTCTAACTATCTTTTAAGCCAAGAGAACAGACATTCACCAGGATGAATTCCCTGATATAATCAAGCTCAGAAGAATAGAAGAACGTAATAAATAGAAGTAGAGTAGACCATTGAGTGTCTCAGGCATGCTACTAAGTGGACGAGCTCATTATAGCCTCAACTACACCTTCCTGCTGACTGACACCACCAACCAAAGTCTCCCTAATACATCAAAAAATCTTTCTCATCCTCAAAAACATACCAGGGTTCTGCTTCAGTGCTCTTTGGGGTACAGAATTCCTAAAATGAATAGTCCTAAAGAAGAAATGACTCTTCATCTCTGCCTTAATAGGAGATCCTATATTCTGAAACTATGGCCCTTGACAATTATGCAATGATGAGAATCGACCTCTCAGCATTAATTCTATCAAGTCCCTTCAGAATCTCGTGATTCTATTAGACCACTCTTCTAAACTGCAATAGGTATCACATCCAACCTATTCAATTTTCCTTTACAAGACAAACTTTTCATCCCAGCAATCAACTTTGTGAAACTTTTTTGAACAGCCCTTGTCAAGAAATGTTCGAAGTTGTCAGAAGAGGGTTAGGCCATTACAACTGGCAGGAGGCTCAGGTTAGCGGAACAGACTATATTGTAAAAATTGTTGCAGCAATCGAAGAAGTATAATTGGAACAGCCAATTAAGTAAGAATTTAAAGAATTGAGAAAGGAGTGATAATTTCTCTTGGCTCAAGTATCTATATTGGATATTGCTGGGAAAGAGATGAAACTTTGGAATGAGGCTGGTGTGTCAAACAGGCTGAGATAAAAGGTAGGGGGAGGAGGGAATTTTGCCTCTACGTCGGATATGTGGAACAGTACATCTTCCGCAGCTAGACTGGCACCACCCCCCCACCTTTTCCTCCACTACATCGATGATTGTATTGGCGCTACCTCGTGCTCCCACGAGGAAGTTGAACAGTTCATCCACTTTACTAACACCTTACACCCCGACCTCAAATTTACCTGGGCCATCTCAGACTCCTCCCTCCCCATCCTAGACCTCTCCATTTCTATCTCGGGTGACCTACTCAACACAGACATTTACTACAGACCGACCGACTCCCACAGCTACCTAGATTACACCTCCTCCCACCTTGCCCCCTGTAAAAACGCCATCCCATATTCCCAATTCCTTTGCATCTGCTCCCAGGAGGACCAATTCCACTACCGAAAAACCCAAATGGCCTCCTTCTTCAAAGACCGCAATTTCCCCTCCGACGTGGTCGACGATGCTCTCCACCACATCTCCTCCACTTCCAGCACCTCCGTCCTTGAACGCCGCCCCTCCAATCACCATCAGGACAGAACCCCACTGGTCCTCACCTTCCACCCCATCAACTTCCGGATACATCGTATCATCCTCCATCATTTCCGCCACCTCCAAACAGTCCCCACCACCAGGGATATATTTCCCTCCCCACCCCTATCAGCGTTCGGGAGAGACCACTCCCTCGTCAGGTCCACATCGCCCACCGACCCAACCTCCACTCCCGGCACCTTCCCCTGCAACCGCAAGAAGTGCAAAACCTGCGCCCACACCTCTCCCCTCACCTCCCTCCAAGGCCCCAATGGATCCTTCCATATCCTTTGCAAATTCACCTGCACCTCCACACACATCATTTACTATATCCACTGCACCCGATGTGGTCTCCTCTGCATTGGGGAGACAGGCCGCCTACTTGCGGAATGTTTCAGGGAACACCTCTTGGACACCCGGACCAACCAACCCAACTGCCCCGTGGCTGAACACTAACTCCCCCTCCCACTCCGCCAAGGACATGCAGGTCCTTGGCCTTCTCCATCGCCAGACCCTGACCACACGACGCCTGGAGGAAGAGTGCCTCATCTTCTGCCTAGGAACCCTCCAACCACACGGAATGAATGTAGATTTCTCCAGCTTCTTCATTTCCCCTCCCCCCACCTTATCTTAGTCCCAATCCCCAGATTCAGCTCCGCCCTCTTGACCTGCAATCTTCTTCCCGACTTCTCCGCCCCCACCCCCTCTCCGGCCTATCACCCTCACCCTCACCTCCTTCCACCTATCGTATTCCCAGTGCCCCTCCCCCAAATTCCCTCCCCCCTACCTTTTATCTCAGCCCGCTTGGCACACCAGCCTCATTCCTGAAGAAGGGCTTATGCCCAAAACGTCGATTCTCCTGTTCCTCGGATGCTGTCTGGCCTGCTGTGTTTTTCCAGCCCCACATTTTTCAACTCTGGTCTCCAGCATCTGCAGTCCTCACTTTCTCCTCCTAGCTGTTTAAGATCTTTCTAATCCGCCCTAATTTTCATTTGCAGCCTTGTTTGATTATGTTCAGTCATTAACTACCATTGTAACCAACAGCAAACATTAGACATATGATCTTTAAAGCCATCTTTCATTCTGAGCTTACTTGTCCAACTAGCTGGGATCACAATACCTGGCACAACTTCATTTAAAACCGACTGATCACTTCCTTATAACCTATGATAAGTTAACTGGCATGCAAGTTCCTGATTTGTCTCCCTCCCTTCTTAAATCAAGGTGTGAAATGTACAGCTTCCCAATCTGCTTGGACCTTGCTAGAATTGAGGGAATCTGAATGACTGCAACCAATGCATCCACTACATTTGCAGCATTTTTCTGGAGTTGTCTCAGCATCTAGTCCATTAGCTTAGTTGTTTTTCTGTGGTAATATTAAGCATTTAAAGTTCTTTCCTCCAGTTTGTTGCTCTTATAATTCCATGATTATGGTCACTCTTCCCTGGAGGATATTTTACAAGAGATAAACTAATCCTTTGTCATTTCACAGCAACACTCAAGAAGCTTGACAATATCTATGACAAAGGCTGACTTGATTCACAACACATCCACAAATGTTCAATCACTCCAGCGCCAATGTTCAATCACTCCAGTGCCAACATTCAGTAGAAGTGTGTACTACCTAAAAGATGCACTGCACAAATTTGCCACAAATCCTTAGACAGCACGTTCCAAACCCACAACTGCTACCATCTAGAAAGACAAAACCAGCAGATATAGGGGAACACCAGCATGTGGGTGTCCCCTCCAAGCCATCCACCCACCATTACTTGGAAATATAGCTGTTCTTTCAAAGTCATTGTATCAAAATCCTGGAACTCCCTCCCTTACACCATTATGGATATACAAACAGCTCATGAACTGCAGGGGTTCAACAAAGTTAAAAATCACACAACACCAGTTATAGTGGAACAGTTATTTGGAAGCACTAGCTTTCAGAGCACTATTCCTTCTTCAAGTGGTTGTTGAGTAGGACAATAAGACGCAGAATTTATAGCAAAGGATTACAGTGTCATGTAAGTAAAATGATATCGTTAATAAACCTCAATCAAAACCTCAAACAAATAAAGCCTCAACAAAACTCACAAGGACTACAATTTTAAAAGGGGTGCAGGAGCAGAGGGATGCACACTGATCATTAAAGGCAATGGAACAGGTGGAGACAGTAGTTAATAAAGCTTTAGAATGAGACCAGGAGGTGGAACTTGTACAAGATACTTCCTCGACCTTAGCTGCAGAGTTGTACAGGAATGGGCGGCACATTATAGGAAAAATGTGAATGCAATGGAGAGACTGCAGAAGCAATTTACAAAAATTAGAAAGATTGAGGAGAACAGTCCAAATTTCTTCAGACAGAAGACTTAATACAGTTTCCAAAATCACAAGCAGGCTGAATAGAGAGAAAGAAACTGTTCCTGCTCGTAAAAGACAAAAGAACAAGAGGCACAGATTCAAAGCGATGTTCAAATGAAACAAAACCTTTTCACATGGCAAGTAATTAGGGTATGGAATGCACTGCCTGAAATATGATGAGGCAGGTTCAATCGTGGTATTCAAGAGGGCTTTGAATAAAAAATATGCAGTGACAGGGGATAAAGGAGACTGGCAGCAGGTCACAATGGGCTGAAATGCCTCCTTCTGTACCATGACAATTCTGCGGTTCTATGAATTCTACATTTGATATATTAAACTTATACGCACAAATTAGAAACTATAGACCATTCAGCCCCTCAGGCCTGCTTTGCCATTCACAAGATTACAGCTAATCTTAGTGTAACTTCAAATCCACAATGCTGCCTACCCATGATAACTCTCATTCCCGTGCTTAACAAAGGTCTTTATTTCTGCCTTAAAAATATTCAAGGACCCTGCTTTACTCCCTTTGCAGAAAAATACTTCACAGAAATCATGTACCTCAAAAAAACTTTGCCTCATCTGTGTTTTACATCAATGACCCTAAATTTTGAAACAGTGACAGCCAGTTCTAGATTCTCCAATAATGAAAACATCCCTTCCACATCTACCATACCGAAATCCTTCAACATTTTACATATTTCAAGCAAGTCATCTCACACTCTTCTACATTCGAATGCATACAAGCTTAACCTGTCCAATCTTTCCTCATAAGACAACCTCTCCTCCATTCAATTCTTGATATTAGTCTATTATACCTTCTCTGGATTGCCTCTAAGCTATTAAAGGCACTGCCAGAAATCAGCAACACTATCCAAAATGAACATATAAAATGTTCTTGATGTACAAAATATAACATCAATTTTCTGACCTCATTTTAGAGAACCTATTGTCAAAAGTAAATACATACTTTTTTTTAAAAAAAAAGCCGATCATCGCATTCAACATCCGTGGTCAATTTATCGAGTATTTAGAATATGCCCTTCATCAGCAGAAAAAATAGGAAAAAAGCCAGAAACTACAGCAACTTTGGACAAGAAATTGTAGCTAAAATTAGATTTTCTAAAGGAAATTTAGTGTAACATGGTCACAATTACAAGAGGACTGCTCTTATAATGTCCTCTGAATAAATACTCAAAGTTATTTCATGGAGTAAAACACTAAAGAGAAAAACACCTGCACAAACAATTTTAAAGCACTTTCACACCAAGTATTCAATGCATGGTGAAAGTTACATGATTTTTATCTTAGCTGATCAAAATGCATTTTGACCTTTCATCATATTCCATCAATCATTTAGCAATGTGTGCACATTTCACAGGAGTTAAAATGTAGTGAACAAACATTAAACTGAACAGCACAAACTTGTAGGAAAAATTGGAGCATGCCTTATGCCGATGCAAATAATTATCTTTGAAATTAGTTCAAACTATCTTCAAAACCATAACCACCACAGTTCACTTCCCGCACTCTTTCCCCGTAAACCCACATTAAGCATGCTTTATCTGCCAAGCCTACACAATCCCGGTCACCATGGGGTAATTTAGCATGGTCAACCCTCCTAACCTGTTGGACTGTTGAATGAAACCAGAGCACCTGGAGGTAACCTATGCAGACAAAAGGACAAGGTGCAAACACCACAGTCACACAAGGCTGGAATCAAACTCAGGCCCTTTGTATTGAGAGACAGCAGTGCTAACCACTGTGCCACCCTGCCGCCCATAATTGATAGTGATAATAAAATTGCTGTTACAAAATTAATAATCAAACATTATTATTGTTCTCAACTGTGCTAAAATTCAAGTGAAAAACCTCCATAGCAATATACAGCACAAAATAACAATCCAGAAATAATACTGGCACCTGATAAATATTTAAGTTGCATAACTAAACCATTTCAAAGCATACCTTCAGTAAGAGTTTTCAATGTTGAATCTTCATTTTGTTTCAGGCCAAAATTGAGCCATAAAACAGCCATTACTGCATAAACCTTAAATTTGACCTGGGCCATAAGGCCACTTTCCTTCTAGTAAGTGCTTTACAATTGAGCACATTGAAACACAATATAATTTAATTCCTCACTTACTTAACCAGGTCAAAAGTATTGAAAAATAATTCAATCTTATACATGACCTTGTCACTCATGTGCAAGCAATGATATTGTTTTGTACTGGGCACAAGTTTCTCAGACATTTCTTTAATTTCCTTTGTTCAAGTCTAAGTCTACTGATGCAAATCAATCATTATCACCTTGGTAGCTTTCTGAAGACCATCCCAAAAATTGTCTAGTAGACCTGTTTAAAAATATACTGTTCAAAAGCTAGAGGCTTTTACAACCTGATCTCAATGGAAGTATTTACTTCACTTCAGGATATTAAGTTCTGGCTTAACCAGGATTTTCACCAGAGTCAGGAGATTTCGGGTTCAAGTCCTACTCCAGAGCCCTGAGCACACCAGCTAGCCTGATACTAGTGTCAGCAGAGGTTGTGCCACTCTGTTAAGAGCTGCATCGTTTTGGTGAAACAATTGCTCCAAACTAATAAAATTTCTGGCATCTCCCAACAATCTAAGTTTTCCCAGGTCCACATGCATCACACAAAAAAACCAGCAAAAACACCAAAAACTAAAACACTTAGTGGAAGACTCACGCCACTCTATTCATTCCACCCAAGAATTCCTGAAGACCAAAATCACTAAGATAGAAGAGGATGAAATAATGGTCTCCTTTGATGTAACAGCCCTGTTTACATCAATCAACATTAACCTGGCCAAGGAAACACTGACTACACTATTAGAAGAACCAAAGACACATACACCAAACACCACCAACTTTATTAGCAAGGACAGTATCGTCAAGCTAGTAGAGCTATGCCTTACCACCCACTTCACCTTCAACAACAAAACCTACAGACAAACCAACAGAACACCTATGGGATCTTCTATATCAGGGTTCTTAGCAGAGACAGTAATGCAGAGACTTAGAGTCATGTACAGCATGGAAACAGACCCTTCGATCCAACCCGTCCAACTTGAACAAACAGCTCTGCCAACCATCCAACCCAAACTTTGGGTCCACTGTGTGGATGACACCTTTGTCATCACTATTCGAAACAAGTTACAGGAAACCTTCAAGATCACCAATAATACCCTTACTGGCATAAAATTCACTAAAGAGGAGGAAAACAACAACAACAAACTGCTATTCCTAGGTGTTGCAGTACAACGAACAGCCAATGGGGAACTACAGGAAAACAACACATCCGGACCAAATATCGAACTACAGAAGCAATCACTCCAATATCCATAAAACGAAGCTGCATCAGAACATTATTCCAACGAGCTACCACACACTGCAGCAGAGGAACTATGCAGAGCAGAGGAAAATCACCTATACAGTGTATTAAAAAAAAACAGGTACCCATGAACACAGTCCACAGATTTCTCAGCATCAAATCCAAACAAGCAGATAAAATGCGTCCAGAAACCCTACCCACTCTCCCCTACATCAAAGACATCTCAGAAATGACTGCCAGACTACTCAGGCCTCTTGGTATCATGGTAGCCCACAAACACACCAACACACTAAAACAGCAACTAATGAACTTGAAAGACCTTATACAGACAACAAGCAAAACTAATGTCATTTACAAAATACCGTGCAAGGAGTGTAACAAACACTACATTGGACAAACAGGCAGGAAACTAGCTACCAGGATACATGAACATCAACTAGCCACAAAACGACATGACCCTCTCTCACTAGTATCCTTACGTACAGAGGAGGAAGGACACCACTACGACTGGAAAAACACATCCATTCTAGGACAAGCAAAACAAAGATATGCATGAGAATTCCTGGAAGCATGGCATTCCAACCGGAACTCTATCAACAAAAACATCAAGTTAGACCCCATCTACCACCTCCTGAGAAAAAGAACAGAGAATGACATCACCACAAGAAATGATGGCACCATAGGAAATGACATCACCAACCCAAAGAAACCCAAACATATAAATAGAAAGCAGGAATTATTACTGAAGATGTTACCTAGTCAGGTGACGAAACGTCTGGAAATGATCGTTCCAGCTCAATGAGCAAACCTACATCCAGAACCTCAACATAAGGTACAAATCTTCTCAAAACTCGCTAAGCATAAACCTAATCCAACCTATCACCAGCCACCTCATTGGCCTCCTCCCAATTAGCAGTTAACTCATATGCCATCAAGCAATGCCTATTCATTAATAACCTGTTCCCCAACACACGGTTTAAATTGCACAAGAACCACTCAGTTCCAGACCTTGCCATAGCTGCATTTGAAACACAACTGAGATGTTAAAGAGTTAATTTATTCTGCTGACCTGCAAGAAATTGGATGTCCTGTGGGTAAGGTCTTGCAGGTACAACGTAAAAAAGTTTACATTGTCATCTCCTGCTATTCAGGGTAAATTTATGTTGTCATCTCGTTATTCAAAATCAGTAAGAACATTGCAGTTAAAATTCTGCCCACACACTGCAGTTCAAAAAAATGATTTACACCTGATCTTGCCATTAAGGAATGATTTACATTGTTTCTGGAAATAATCAAATCACTACATTGTGTCTTGAGTGGCATGTGACTGTGAGGGAGTGACTGGGGTTTTTCCTGTGGGCATTACTGACTGTAATGTAAAATATTGTATAAAGGAAAAACTAGTCCCTTTGTTCAGAAAGCTTTGCAAAGAGTGTTAAGTGATCCTCCAAAAGCTTGTATTTGCTTAATAAATGTTGCCTGTTCACAGAATTTGGTATGTTGCAGTAGCATCAAGTGCGTAAGAATCTCAAGAAAAAGAACCTAATACATCAACGTAATGCCAGAGAAGATACCATGTGATTAACACTGGCATGGTATTCAACCACAGAAAAACACAAAGACAGCCAACAGTAGCGGTCGTCAAAAGGAACTTCCCAACAGCTGCAAGTTCTTAAGCAAAGAAGATGGTTGCAGAGACCTCCAAGATAATGTCCAGGGAATCACCAAGCCAGCATTCTGTGGGTGTGAACTTGAAAACCCCCATTCTGGCTGCTTCTATGCTCCAACTTTTAAAAAAAAGCACCCAAGGCTTCATGGCTTTATCTCCTCATTTGCAACAGATGATTCAGAGTGCAACTTGAAGAAAGGGAGAAGTGCATGGAGGAAATTGGCAAGCAGACAAGGCTCAGCACTATTCACACTGCTCAACATGTATTTCATACCACCAAAAGTAGTTTTGCCAAGAATCATATCTCAAGTTCATCCATGCTGATGACATCTGTTGTGCCATCCTTCTGTATCACACTGAAGCTCTCTAAAACTACATCGAGATTATTCCACCGCCAAAATTCCAGTGGCAAAAACAAAGCATATCTTCACAGTGGGTCAGAAACCAAATCATGATCTCAAACGAATGATGGCTTAGCCTCTCGGACTTATCCTTCCAGGAACACCTGAAAAATACTGCAAAGCTCAAAACCAGAAATAACCAGTTAATAAAATTAGATAACCTTTTAACCAAATTCGTTGACTGTACATTGATTGCTGGCGACTCACGTTTTGCATATAAGTACTTCTATCATATTCTGCAATACAGTACCATGTACAGGTCTGGCATAGGTTATCAGACCGGCATCTTGTTGGTATCAACCAAATATAACAATACGCATCACAATTGGAACCGTCCACTTAACAGGTGTTCCCAACTTCCTATCCTCGCAAAAACCTCTCGCCATTCCTAGATGTCATAGTAGAATGAACAGTTAATGGAGAACTTCAAATCAGTGGCTACAGGAAAAAAACATACACAGACCAAATACTTAATGACAGAAGCAACCATCCGAACACCCACAAATGGAGCTGTATAAGAACATTATTTCAACGAGCCACAATACATTGGAGCACCCAGAAACTATGAACAGCAGAAGGCCATTTTCAGGAAGAATGGGTACCCAATAAACACAGTGCACCGATTTCTCAACAACGTCAAACAAGCAGACACAACACGCCCAGAAACTCTAGCCACACTACCTTACATCAAAGACATCTCTGAAATGACTTCCAGACTACTCAGACCCCTTGGCATCATGTTTGCCCACAAACCTACCAAGACACAAACAGCAGCTAATGAACCTAAAGGACCCTACATAAACAACCAGCAAATGAACTTCATTTACAAAGTACCATGCAAGGATTGTAACTAACACTACATCAGACAAACAGGCAGAAAACTATCCACCTATATACATGAACACTAACTAGCCACCAAAAGACCGGACCCACTATCACTAGTATCTTTACATACAGACAAAGAAGAACACCACTTTGACTGGGACAACACATCCATCGGAGGACAAGTTGAACAGAGACATGCATGGGATTCTAACCAGAATTCCATCAATAAACACATTGATTTGGACTCCATCTACCATCCACTGGGAAAAAGAAGCGGAAATGATACTACCCACCTTAAGAAAACAAGACATATAAATAGAAAGCGGGACATAACACTAGCACTTCATGGGAGAGTCACTGATGTCACCCAGGATGGTGATGAAAAATCTGAAATCAAATCTACCAGCCCAGCGAACAAACTTACAACCACAACCATCACTTGCCAATATATCTGTTAACTGATGAAAAGCAACAAACTGGTTGAAACCATCCATGTTGCAAACTCAATTCCATTCCACGGTGACATGTTCATTCCACCTACTGCCTACTTTCCATCTTATTGTCCAATGGAAGCCTTTCTCAGCAAAATCTCCAGCAGATATCATTTGAATCAAGGAATGGGAAACATGGGCAGTCACTAAAAAAGGTGTCTTATGGAAAACTCTGCCAAATTATAAGCTCTGAACCACCATTATGAGTGATTCTTGCTAAATAGATTCAGGGCAAGTCAGGGCCCTTGCACAACTCAATACACTGATATAGAGACAAAAGCAAAGCTTCACACTACCAAGGAATGTCCCCTCTGCAGACCAAGTCAGCAGAAGTAGTAGGACAAGGGTGACTTACTAATGTCCTTCAGGAAAGGAAATCTGCCATCCTCACCTAGTCTGGCAGCAGATATTCCAAACCAATACCAACTTCAATATCACCTCCAAGCCACTCACCATCTTGAATTGGAAATATATCACAGCTCCTTCACAGTCGCTGGGTCAAAATCCTCAAATCCCTCCCCAAGGGCACTGTGGGTCTACCTACCTTCAGCAGTTCAAGGCTGCAATACTCCATCACATTCTCATGAGCAATAAAATGTTAGCCAGCCAGTGACACCCACATCTGACAAGTGAGTAAATTTTAAAAATGCATTTGGTAATAAATAACCTGTCTGGAAGTATGAAATTCTGAAATTCTCCATCTTCAATGTATCCTTAACATGGAAGCTCCCTGCTTATTTGAATCAGGGTCAGATATAGCATGAAGAACAATGTTCAATTATCGCAGGTTTTGGGCTTACATCACAAGAAACTTGAAAATAACATGGATGATGATTCAGTAAAAGATGAAGACCATGAAGTAAATATTTCATTAAGTATTAGGCTTGAAACAATAAAGAGTTTAAAATAAAATTATTCTTTGGGATCCAATCAAGTGGGGAGTACTATTTATGTTTTGTAGCTACACTTAAGACATTCACAAACAGCAAGTTAGGAGATGATATATTAAGTACATGATATATTTAATGGTGAAAAATGGCCCTTTACAAACATGTTATTTAATAATTGGATAGCAGTACTTCAGTGGACATGGTTTCTCATTCTGAAATTAACTTCGCTGCGAGAACTCTCCATTACAACTGTATCAGTAACAATAATATTTGAAAGGTAATAACTAGCAAATCCACTTAAAAGGAAGGAGGAATGAGGCTGTCTGGGGCAAAAGGGCCAAAAATTAGATACAAAGCCAAATCTATTTCAAAAGCTTTCAAAAAAATGAATGAAAGGTTATCCAGTTCTCTTCGTATTTAATGCAATATAACTGTAGCTAACTTCAAGCTTCATTTTTGTCCTACTTTGTTAGCAATAACAATAAAAAGTACCACACTTAGATAACATATGCACTACTATCTACCAGTGCAGGTGAGCACATATGAGCATTTTACACATACAGCGCTTCCAACTGACAGCAGTCATAAATCTATAGAAAAATGCTCTTCAATCTTATCATGGTTGTGTGTTAGTCTGGATAATATCTTAAATATAGGAGTCAGTTAGCTCAGTTGACGGGATGGCTGGTTTGCTAAGGAGAATGATGCCAACAATGTGGGTTCAGTTTCTGCACTGACTGAGGTTACCATGAAGGTCCCACCCTTCTCAACCTTACTTGAGGTGTGCCCTCAATTTAAACTCAAAAGTCCCTGATGAGACAGAAGTCCATTGATCAATAAAATCCTGAATTTTTGAAACTTATTTTTGGATTGCTCAGCACAACAATTCAAAGAAATACGTTCCAATTCAATTAACTAAAACAACATACTTGGAAGTGGTAAAAATGCAAAGCTAATCCATTGCAAAATCATCTCTAACATATTGAAACTGTTTAGAAAAAATATTTCTTGTGCCCTTGATACTTTGGGAAAGAAAACAAAAAGAATGGGGTTCTGGAGAAACAATGCCCACTGGACATACTTTCTCCATCCAAGCATTTTTAGCTGTTGCCAAAACACTTTCCTTTCAAATACTTTCTTAATGCAGTTCACAACATAGCAGATCTCACAGAGGTCAAGATTAGATTAGATTAGATTCCCTACAGTGTGGAAACAGGCCCTTCGGCCCAACTGGTCCACACCGACCCTCCGTAGAGTAACCCACCCAGACCCATTCCCCCTAACTGCATCTAACTCCACGGGTAATTTAGCATGATCAATTCACCTAACCTGCACATCTTTGGACCGTGGGAGAAAACCGGAGCAAACCAACGCAGACACGGGGAGAATGTGCAAACTCCATACAGACACTGGGATCGAATCTGGGTCCCTGCCACTGTGAGGCAGCAGTGCTAACCACTGAGCTACCGTGTCGCCCTAATGAGCGTAATGAGCGCATGAGGTCAATGAGTGCAAGTCCTTTACCTGAAACACTGGCAGTTGAAGGTGAGAATCAATACAGCAAAACAGACTTCTGCATTTGTCATCAGGCCTTGTTCACAGTTTCCATAAGAGGAGGGTTGAACAGGGAAAAAAAACCCACAGGTTTCAGTGATTAAATGCTTCTCAGTTCTTCACACCCACACCTGACCATAGCACTGAAGAAGTGGTCTGAGTAGACAGTTTATGTAAAATGCCGAACTGTCAGGCACAAGAATGCAAAAACAACAATGGCCAAACCTTGGCTTACGAAATATTATAAGATGCAAAAAAAAAAGAGACACACAAATTGGTAAGAAAAACTAATAAACTTGAGGCTTGGGACACTTTAGAATTCAGCAAAGCAGGACCAAGGAATTAAGAACATAAGAACTAGGAGCAGAAGGAGTAGGCCAACTGGTCCTTCGCGCCCACTGTGTCATTTAATAAGATGATTTTTTTCATGGACTCAGCTCCATTTACCCACCCTCTCACCATAACCCTTAATTCCTTTACTGTTCAAAAATCTTAACTTTAAAAGCATTCAATGAGAAAGCCTCACCTACTTCACTGGGCAGATTCACAACCCTTCTCAATTCAGTCCTAAATTTGCTCCATCTAATTTTGAGGCTATGCCCTCTTGTCCAAGTTTCACCTGCCAGTGGAAACATCCCCTCTACTTCTCTCTTATCTATTCCCTTCATAATTTTATATGTTTCTCTAAGATTCACTGTCAATCTTTTAAATTCCAATGAATGTAATCCCAGTTTACTCAAACTCTCCTCAAAGAAAACCCCCTCAATTCTGGAATCAACCTCATGAACATCCTCTGCCAGTACATCCGTTCTCAAGTCAGTACACCAAAACTGCATGCAGTACTTCAAGTGTGGCCTCACCAGCACCCTATACAGCTGTAACATAACATCCCTGCATTTAAGCTCAGTCCTTGTAGCAATGAAGGACAATATGTCATTTACCTTCTTAATTACCTGCAGACCAACCTTCTGTGATTCATGCACAAGGACACCTAGGTCGCTCTGCACAGGAACGTGCTGCAACTTTTTACCATTTAAATTATCGTCCTTTTTACTGTTACTCCTACCAAAATGGATGACTTCACATTTATTAACATTGTACTCCATCTGCCAGACCTTTGCAGAGGGACGTAGATAGTTTAAGTGAAGAGGCAAAGTTTCACAGTCCTCTGCACACTTCGCTCTACCACTCATCTTAGGGTCATCCACAAATTCTGACATAATATACATGGTCCCCACCTCCAAATTCACCTATGTAAACTATGAATAACTGTGATCCCAACACTGATCGCCAACAAGAATAGCACTCATTTATCCCCACTCTTCGCTTCTTGTTAGTCAACCAATCCACTATCCATGCTAATACTTTACTTGTATCATCTTACATCTACATCCTATGCAGCAGCCTCTTATGCGGCACCTTGTCGAATGCCTTTTGGAAATCTAGATAGACCACTATTGGGTCCCTGTTGTCCACCATACTCGTAATGTCTTCATAGAATTCCAGTAGATTAGTTAAGCATGACCTGTCTTTCATGAACTCATGCTGTGTTGACCCAATGGGACAATCACTATCTTGATGTTGTGCTATTTCTTCCTTGATAGTACATTCAAGCGTTTTCCCCACTCTGGACATTAAGCTAACTGGTCTATAATTTCTCATCTTTTGTCTACCACTGTCTTTAAACAGTGGCGCCACATTTGCTAATTTTCCAACCTGCTGGAACTGCCCTAGAGTCCAGCGAATTTTGGAAAATTACCACAAGTGCATTTGTTATTTCTCCCGCCATCTCTTTTATTACCATGGGATCCATTCCATTAGGACCAGGAGACTTGTCTACCTTTAGCTCCATTAGCTTAACCAACACTACCTCTTCCATGATAATGATTGTTTAGTCTCCTTGTCAATTACTGGCATATTATTCGTGTCCTCTATTGTGAAGATCAACACAAAATACCGATTCAATGCCTTGGCTATTTCCTCATTTCCCATTACTAAATCCCTCTTCTCATCCAATATTTACTTTAGCTACTCTTTCTCATTTTATATATTTGTAGAAACATTTGCTATCTGTTTACTCTTATAATCTATCTTACATTTCTTTAAAGATCAACAGAAAGTCCCAAAATGTTATAAAGTTTGCCTAATCTTCCTGTTTCCAGCTAGTCTTTGCCACTTTGTATGCCTTCTCTTTCAAGTTGATAATCTCCCTTATTTCTTTAGACACCCATGGCAGATTATCCCTTTTGTTACAGTCATTCCTTTTCACTGGAATATACTTTTACTGAGCATTTAGGAAAATTGCTTTGAAAGTCCCTCACTGTTCGTCAACTGTCCTACCATAAAGTGTTTGCTTCCAATTTGCTTTAGACAATTCCTCATCCTATTATAGTCTCCCTTGTTTAAGCATAGGACCCTGGTATTGGATTTTATCTGCACACTCTCCATCTATGATCTAAATTCAACCATACTATGATTGTTCCTTCCAAGAGGATTCCTAATGATAAGAACATTCATTATTCCTGTCTCTTTACACAGAAGCAGATCTTGGATAGCTTGCTCCCTCATCTGTTCCATTACATACTTTTCATGAAAACAATCGCAGATACATTCAAGGAACTCATGGCTATTGTGACTGACCTAGTTCGACCAATCAACATGTAGATTGTTGATAATTGGTGGACCAGTTTTACAGGCATTAGTCATTTCTTTGAAAATTGCCCACCCCAACATTATTTGGTGGCCTGTAGGCTTTTTCTTCTTCGAAGTTCTAATTTCTACCCAAATGGATTCAACCTTATTCTCCAAAGAACCTATATCATCTCTCACCACCGCCCTGATGTCATCCTTAAATATCAGAGTTATACCACCTCTCTTACTTTCCTGTCTGCCTGGATATTTAACTCCCAATTGTGACCATCCCACAACTATGTCTCTGTAATGGCTACTAAATCATATTCACTCACGTGATTTGTGCGGTTAACGCATCTAACTTGTTATGAATGCTATGAGCATTCAGGTGAAGCGTCTTTATGCTGGTTTCTATACCTCCTTTATAAATTCTAAGATGTTCATTAACAATATTATCAAAGAGGTAAAAAGTATGAGAATAAGCTTACAGGGAACATAACTGCAAAAGCTTTTAAATAGGTATGTAAAATGAATAAGATTAGTAAAAACCAAAGTAAGTCACTTTCAGTCAGAAACAGGGAAATTTATAATTGGAAGCGAAGAAATGGCCGACTAACTGAATTTATACTTCATTTCCGTCTTCACAAAGGAAATGAGAAATCACGTGACAGCAGGTTTAGTCCAACCGGTTTACCGGTATTTGAAATCACAAGCTTTTGGAGCACTGCTCCTTCATTAGGTGAAAAGGAGGACACGATTAATGTACCAATGGTGGGTGAAACAGGGTTTTGTGAGGAAATGGAGTAGGAACTGAAGCCAACTTCGGTAGAGAAATGGTGTTGGAGCAATTGATGGATTTGAAGTGTGATAAATCCCCAGGATGTGATGACCTATATCCCAGAAGGAAGTGACCCTAGAAACAGTAGATGAATTGATGGTTCACTTCCAAAATTCTTTAGGCTCTGAAAGCATTCCTGCAGACTGGAGGGTCGCTAATGTAACCAGGTATTTAAAAAGATAGGGAGAGAGAAAACAGGGAATCTGAGAGTCTCAGTAGTGGGCAGATGCTAAGGTTCATTATCAAGGATTTTATAGCAAAGTACTGAGAAAATAATGGTAGAATCACCAACAGTCAGCATAGATTTACAAAAGGAAAAACATGCTTGACAAATCAACTGGAATTCTTTGAGGATGTAACTAATAGAAATTATCAGGAGGAGCCAGTGGGTGTGATTTATTTGGACTTTCAAAAGGCTCTCGACCATATAACAGTAAAATTCAAATGCATAGGATTGGAGGCAGTGCATTGACATGGATGGAACATTGATTAGCAGACAAGAAGCAAAGAGTACAAAGAAACGGTCTTTGTCTGAATGGCAGACAGTTACTAACAGAGTAGTACAGGTGAGATGTTAAAGGGTTAATTTGTTCTGCTGACCTGCAAGAAATTGGATGTTCCAGGGACAGGGTGCCATACTTCTCTGCCTTGCAGGTAGAATGTAAAAAGTTTACATTACCATCTCCTGCTATACAAAGTAAACATACGTTAGCAGGAGATGGCATTATAAATTTACTCTGAATAACAGGAGATGGCAGAGTAAGTTTAATCACATTTTTTTCTGGAAATAATTAAATCACTACATTGTGTCTTCAGTGGCATGTGACTGTGGGAGAGTGGCTGGAGGTTGTCTTGTGGGCATTACTGTCTGTGATTTAAACATTTTGCATATAGCAAAAACTGGCCACTGTGTTAAGGGAGCCTCACTTGACACACTCCACAAGCATTGCGAAGAATATTAAGTGATCCTCCAAAAGCTTGAACTTGTTTAATAATTTTTGGCTGTTCACAGACATTGGTATATTGCAGTTGCATCGTGTGTTTAAGAATCCAAAGAAAAAGAACCGAACACAGGGATAGGTACGAGGACGCCAGTTATTCACAATATATTTTTGTGATTTAGATGAGAGAATTAAATGCTTAAAAACTAACATCTTAAAATTTGTAGATGACACAAAGCTGCGTGGAAGGGTGAGCTGTGAGGAGGCTGCGGGGATGGTGCAGTGTGACTTGGTCAGGCTGAGTATGTGGGCATGTATGGCAGATGCAGTATAATGTGGACAAATGAGAGGTTACCCACATTAGTAGCAAAAACAGGAAGGCAGATTATTATTTGAATGGCTGTAAATTGAGAGAGGGAATACGTTCAATGAGACCTGGGTGTCCTCATATACCAATCAGTGAAAGTAAGCGTAAAACAATAAATCATTTGCTGCCACAGTGAAAAGACTGGAGTACAGGAATGAGGATGCCTTGCTGCAATTATCCAGTGCTTCGGAGTGAGGCCACATCTTCAATAATGCATGCAGTTTTAGTCTCCTTACCAGAGGAGGGTTGTCATTGCTATAGAGAGAGGACTGCAAAGATTTACTAAATTGATTCATGGGATGGCCAAGCTGACATAGGAGGAGAGATTGAGGCCATTAGGATTGTATTCGCTGGGGTTTAAAAGAATCTGGAGTATCTTACAGGTCTAGACAAGTTAGATGCAGGAAGATGTTCCCAATGGTCAGGAGTCCATAACCAGGGGTCATAGTTTAATAATAAGGACTAAACTTTTAATTACCGAGATAAGGAGAAATTTCTTTACTTAGATAATGGTAAGCCAGTGGAATTTACCATCACAGGAAGTGGTTGAGGCAAAACATTGTGTGTTTCAAGGAGCAGGTAGATGTAGCTCTAAAGCGATCTGTAACTAAAGGGATGAAAGGGGAGGGCAGGATTAGAGTAATGAGTTCAAATGATGAGCCATGATCATACTGAATGCTAGAACACACTCGAGGGGTTGAATGGCCTACTCCCGCTCCCACCTTCTGTGTTTCTATTTCGCATCAATTTTGGCCATATAGTTTAATATGGTATTAGGTTTGTTGATTGTTGTGCTGCACTGGTTGTACTAAAGCGTGGAATCTAGAAAGTACCTATTTCAGGTCCATCTTCTTGAAGATATAATATTTCCAAAGAGGAGAAAGTGAGGGCTGCAGATGCTGGAGATCAGAGCTGAAAATGTGTTGCTGGAAAAGCGCAGCAGGTCAGGCAGCATCCTGACCTGCTGCGCTTCCAAAGTCAAGATGGTTGCATGGCTTGAAGGGGAATTGTCAAATGATGGTGTTCCCATCCATCAGCTGCCGTTTTAACTTTGAGATAGTAAAGGTCAAAGATTTGAAAGGTTCTGTCAGTGACAGGTGAGTTGTTGCATTGCATCAGTAGATGTACACTGTTGCCATCGTGCAGTTGCAAAAGAGAATTTTTGAGAGGGTGGATGAGGAGACAATTACATTCCTGACTTGAGCCTTGTAGATTGTGGAAAGACTTTGGGGAAGCCAGATGTTAAATTGCTTATTTCAGAATTCCCAGCCTCTGACCAACTTTACAATCGTAGTAATTTGTGGTTGATCCAGTTATACTTCTAGTCAATTACAACATTGAGGATGTGGGCTACACAACAATGATAATATTATTGAGGGTTATGGGGAAGCGAACAGATAACTTCATTTCCGAGACGACCATCGCCTGGCACTTCTACATGCTAATGCTATTTGTTATTTATCAGCCCAAGCCTGAACATTTCACAAGTCTTACTAAACATATGTAGACTGCTAAAGATCTGGGGAGTTGTGGAAACTTTGTAATCAACAGCAAATATGGTTTGAGCGCACACATGCGTGCACTGGAAGGGGGCAACATTGATAAAATAATGAAAGATGATTGAGTATAAGATACTTCCAGGAGAAACTCTGACAGCAATTTTGTGGGCCTGAGATGATTGTGCTGGTATGTCACATCCAGTGGTGCATTTTCCATCTGATTCCAATTTGTGGGAAATCATGTCTCACTAACTTGATTGAGTTTTTTGACATAGTAACAAGATTCATCATGGTAGACTGGTTAACAAGGTTAGATCGCATGGAATACAGAGAGAACTAGACATTTGGATGCAGAACTGGCTCAAAGGTAGAAAACAGAGGATGGTGGCGGAGGGTTGCTTTCTAGACCGGAGGCCTGTGACCAGTGGTGTGCCACAAGGATAAGTGCTAGGTCCACTACTTTTTGTCATCTATATAAAACATTTGGATATGAATATAGGAGGTACAGTTAGTAAATTTGTAGATGACAACAAAATTGGAGGTGCAGTGGACAGTGAAGAAAGTTACTTCAGATTACAATGGGATCTTGATCAGATGGGCCAATGTGCTGAGAAGTGGCAGATGGAGTTTAATTTAGATAAATGCAAGATGCTGCATTTTGGAAAAGCAAATCAGAGCAGGACTTACACACTTAATACTAAGGTCCTGGGGAGTGTTGCTGAACAAAGAGACCTTGGGGTGCAGGTTCATAGTTCCTTGAAAGTGGAGTTGCAAGCAGACAGAGTAGTGAAGGAGATATTTGGTACATTTGCCTTTATGGTCAGTGCATTGAATATAGGAGTTGGCAGTGCACAACATTGGTTCAGCCACTTCTCGAATATTGCGTGCAATTCTGGTCTCCCACCTATTGGAAAAATGTTGTAAAACTTGAAAGGATTCTGAAAAGATTTACAAAGATGTTGCTAGGGTTTGGGTTATAGGGAAAGGCTGAATAGGCTGGGGCTGTTTTCCTTGGAGCTTCAGAGGCTGAGGGGTGACCTTATAGGGGTTTAGAAAATCATGAGGGGCATGGATAGGATAAATAGACAAGGTATTTTCCCTGGAGTCTGGAAGTCCGGAATGAGTGGGCATAGGTTTAGGGTGAGAGGAGAAAGATTTAAAAGGGACCTAAGGGGCAAAGTTTTGATGCAGAAAGTGGTGTGTGTATAGAATGAGCCACCACAGGAAGTGGGGAGGCTGGTACAATTACAATATTTAAAAAGCATCTGGATGGATATATGAATAGAAAGAGTTGAATAGAAAGAATTGAGAGAGATTTGGATCAAGTGCTGGCAAATATGACTACATTAGTTGAGAATAAAAGGTTAGCATGCGTGAGTTGGACCAAAGGATCTGTTTCCATGACTCTATCTTCAATTGTGTTAAGGCTCCTTGATGCTATACATAGTCAAACGCTGCCTTAATTTTGAAGACAGTCACTCTCACTTCACCTATTGAATTAAGCTCTTTTGCCGCTGTTAGACCAAGGCAATAATGATGTCAGAGTCTCAGTGGCCTGGGTTGAACCACCTGTGTGTTGGTAGACAATCATACAGGATCCCAATGCCAGTTCTGGAATGAAGCAAGTGTAAACAAGGAAGTGATTTCCAGCTCATCAAATAATTTCATATTTTTATATTATGTTTGAGTAAGTAAAAATATAACATCAATAGACAGCCTGCAGAATTTCAAATAATAATTTTAAAATAATTATGGAGAGGGACAAAATTGGTCCACAGTTAAAGTTCTAAGTTGGAGCAAGGTGAACTTTGATGGAAGTTGACAGAAGCTTGCATGGGTTGATTGGAGTAGTCTCTTTGTAGGCAAAGGGACCTCAGGTGAGTGGGAGGCCTTCAAAAGTGAGGTAGCTAGAGTTCAAGGTCTGTAGATTTCTGTGAGGATGAAGGGCAAGGTTGGCATGAATAGGGAATTCTGGATGAGAAGAAATATTGAGGCTTTGACCAGAAAACAGGAGGCATGGCTCAGGTACAGGGATCAAGGGAATCCCTGGAGGTATACAGGGAATACTGAAGAAAGAGATCAGGAGGACGAAAAGGAGGCATGAGATAGTCTTGGCTGAGAAGATTAGGGTGAATCCAAAGAGGTACTTTTAAGTATATTAAAGGAAAAAGAAAAACTAGAGAGAGAATACAGCCCCCTTAAGGACCAAAGTGGACAAGTATGTGTAGATCCGCAGAAGATGGGCAAGGTTCTCAATGAATATTTCTCCTGAGTTTACCACAGAGAAAGACATGACAACTTGGGAACTTGGGGACAGTCCATATCACAGTAGAGGTAGTGCTGGATGCATTAAAATGTATGAAGGTGGATAAATCGCCTGGTCCTGACCAGATATATCCAAGAATATTGCAAGAGGCTAGTGAAGAAACTGTGGGGGCCCTGACTGATATTTTCCCATCGTCTTTAGCCATGGGTGAGGTCCCGGAAGACTGGAGGATAACGAATGTTGTACCATTGTTCAAGAAGGACCGCAAAGAAAAGCCTGGGAACTATAGACCAGTAAGCTTAACACCTGTGGTGAGTAAGTTAGTTGAGAAGATTCTGAGGAATAAATGCATTTGGAAAAACAGGGTTTCATTAGAAGTCAACGTGGCTTTGAGGGTGGGAGATCATGCCTCACAAATTTATTAGAGTTCTTTGATGAAGTGACCAGCAAGGTTGATGAGGGCAGGGCGGCTATATGGATTTCAGCGAGGTCTTTGATAAGGTTCCACATCGTTAGGCTGCTCTGGAAGGTTAGATCGCAGGGAGAGCTGGCAAAGTGGATACAATATTGGCTAAATGGTAGGAAGCAGAGGGTAAAAGTGAAAGGACTGGAGGGCTGAGCCAAGTGGAGTGCATCAGGGGTCAGTGCTGGGCCCATTACTGTTTGTTATCTTTATCAAGGATTTGGAAGGGAATGTACAAGGCATGATTAGCACATTTGCTGATGAAATGAAAATAGGCGGTATCGTGGACAGTGAGCAAGGTTATCAGAAATTGCAGCAGGACATTGATTTGCTGGGGAAGCAGGCCAAGAAATGGCAAATGGAGTTTAATATCGATAAATGTGAGCTCTTGCATTTTGGAAAGTCAAATCAAGGTAGGAGTTCCATGGTGAATGGTAGGACCTTAAGGAGTGCAGTGGAACAGAGGGATCTTGGAGTTCAGGTACAAAGGTTTCTGAAAGTAGAGTCACAGGTAGACAGGGCAGCGAAGGTGGCATTTTGCACACTGGCCTTCTTCAGTCAGGACGTTGAGTATAGAAGTTGGGAGTTATGTTGCAGTTATAAAAGACATTGGTGAGGCCGCACTTGGCGTATTGTGTTCAGTTTTGGTCACCTTGTTATAGGAAGGATGTTATTAAACTGGAAAGAGTACAGAAGAAATATATAAGGATGTTGCCTGGACTCAATGGTCTGAGTCACAGGGAGAGGTTGGACAAGCTAGGAGATATTTCTTTAGAGTACAGGAGACTGAAGGAGGACTTCATAGATGTGTGTAAGATCATGAGAGGCAGTGATAGGGTGAATGCACTCAGTCTTTTTTCCGCAGAGTTAGGGAAAATTGAGTACTGAAGGGCATCAGTTTAAGGTTAGAGGGGAAAGAGTAAAAGGGAACCTGAGGGGAAACCTTTATTTGCATTGAGGATGGTACACATACGGAACAAGCTGGCAGCGTTAGTGGTGGAAGCAGGTATATTAACAACATTTAAAAGGCATTTTGACAAATACATGGATAGGAAAGGATTAGAAAAGGTATGGGCCAAGTGCAGGGAAATGGGGTTAGTGTGGACGGACATTTTGATCAGCATGGACCAGTTTGGAGAAAGTGAGGACTGTAGATGCTGGAGATCACAATCGAGAATGTGGTGCTGGAAAAGCACAATAGGTCAGGCAGCATCCAAGGAGCAGGAGAGTTGTCATTTCCAGCTTATGCCTGAAACATCGATTCTCCTGCTCTTCAGATGCAGCCTGATCTGCTGTGCTTTTCCAGCACCACACTCTTGACCTGAACCAGTTTGGGCCAAAGGGACTGTGTCCGTGCTGTCGGACAATAATAAATTAATGACTCGGTAAAGTCACAAGTTGTTAAGTAGTGAATTATAGAAGAAGAACAATGTGGAGCTCTGCAGTCCTCTTCAAAGACTTTCTAGATTAGAAACAGTGCTGACTATTGTGATTTGAACTGTGCACCTAATGTCCTTTTTGAATGTCATTTGAAGTGGCTTGGATGTTTGGGTTTTGAGTTTGTAATCTTTGGGTTTTCTGTGTGCCTGAAATTAATAAATAACTTCAGCTTTTCTGTAGCCATGGTGATTTCTTTTTAAAAAAGTTTTTGAGGCCTGGCTTTAGAGCAAATGGGTTTTGTGCACAAATCATGAATTTCAGTTTATCTTGGATTCCTTTGCCACCTCACAAGGTAAATTATGGGGCCTCAAGGTTTATTAGAGATTTCTGAAACTTCCAAATACAAGCACAACTCAAATCACAATTCACCAAAACAAAACAGATGTTAACAATTATTTCTTATTACTTTCTGATAATGTTTCACTGTTAGGGGGCCTGGGCACCTTGTACTAGTGGCACTTGGTGAACTCTAATCTATCTGAAACTAATGGGAATGAAAGTTCTTCTGTAAAAAGGAAAAAACACCACAAATTTCACAATATGGTCTTTTCTACACTGGAAAGACCAACACAGACTGAGTCGCTATCTTTTACAACAAGTC
Organism: Chiloscyllium plagiosum; assembly: GCF_037043375.1. Taxonomy (NCBI): domain Eukaryota; kingdom Metazoa; phylum Chordata; class Chondrichthyes; order Orectolobiformes; family Hemiscylliidae; genus Chiloscyllium; species Chiloscyllium plagiosum. The sequence goes on from NW_028270156.1 coordinate 44,766,242, forward strand.
CATTCTGTCCACAAGCATGATTTCAAGCTGCTGGTTGCTTGTCATTTTAATTCCCTCTGCTAGTGTTCCAGTTAAGCTTAACATAACCTCAAGGAAATACAGTGTATCTTTTGACTTGGCACTCTCGAGCCTTCTGCAAGGATCAAGTCCAAACATTCCAGGTCATAAAATTTGTCTCCAACCTGCTCTGCACAGTTGCTTTGTTTTCTTCCCCCTTTGTTTTGCTAAGATTGTCCTGCATCTCATTCCTTTCTTTGTCCCCCTTATATTCAGATGAGTATCATATACCAATTCAATCTACATTTGAACACAACACTTGTTTCTTCACTATATCCACTATGATGCTTTTTAGCTGTTGCATCAGGAAATCTTGTTATGTAATCTCCTCTGGCTTCCACCCGAATGCAAATAGTCAGACAGTCATAAAGCAGGGAAACAGACCGTTTGGTCCATCTCATCCACGCTGACCAGATATGCCAATCTGACTTAGTCCAATTTGGTCTAAATCTTTCCTATTCATATACCCATCCAGATGCCTTTTAAATATTGTAACCCGCCTCTAAGTACTCCCTCTGGGAGCTTGTTCCAGACATGCTCCACCCTCTGCGTAAAAAAGTTACCCTTCAGGTCCTTATTGAATCTTTCCTCTCTCACCTTAAACGTATGCCCTCTATAAGACCATAACACTAAGACATAGGAGCAGAAATTAGGCCATTCAGCCCATTGAGTCTGCTCTGCCATTCAATCATGGCTGATAAGTTTCTCAACCCCATTCTCCCGCTTTCTCCCCGTAACCCTTGACCCCTTTGACAATCAAGAACCTATCTATCTTAATCTTAAATATACTCAATGGCCTGGCCTCCACAGCCTTCAATGGCAATGAATCCCATAGATTCACCACTCACTGGCTGAAGTTTTCTTTATCCGGATTCGAAAAAGTCTTTCCTTTACTCTAAGGCAGTGCTCTTGGGCCCTAATCTCTCTCACCAATGGACACATCTACTCTGTCCAGGCCATTCAATATTCTGTATGTTTCAATTAGATCCCCCTCATCCTTCTAAACTCCATTGAATATAGATCCTAAAACATTTCTCATATGTTAAGCTTTTCGTTCCTGGGATCATTCTCAAGAACCTCCTCTGAACATGATCCACAGCCAGTACATCCTTCCTGAGATATGGGGCCCAAAACTGTGCACAATACTCCAAATGTGGCCTGACCAGAGGCTTATGGAGCCTCCGAATTACATCTTTGCTTTTACATTCAAATCCTCTCAAAATAAATGCCATCATTGCACTTGCCTTCCTAACTACTGACTCAACCTGCAAGTTTACATTGACAGAATCCTGGACTAGAACTCCCAATTTCTTTGCACTTCAAACTACTGAATATTCTCCCCATTTAAAAAATAGTCCATGCCTCTATTCTTCCTACCAAAGTGCATGACCTTGCACTTTCCCATGTTGTATTCCATCCACCACTTCTTTGCCCACTCATCTAACCTGTCCAAATCCCTCTGCAGCCTCCCTGCCTCGTCAATGCTACCTGTCCCTCTACCTTTCTTTGTATCATCTGCAAACTTAGCCAGAATGCTCTCAGTTCCTTCATCTAGATCATTAATGTATAAAGTAAAAAGTCATGGTCCCAACACTGCGCCTTGCAGAACATCACTTGACACCAGCTGTGATCCTTCTTTAAGTCCAGGTAGATAACATCCATTGGCTCTCCTTGGTCTAACCTGCTCATCACTTCCTCAAAGAATTCCAGCAGATTTGTCAGGCATGACCTCCTCTTGATGAAACCATGCCGACTTTGCCCTATTTTACCATATACTTCCAAGTATTCAGAAATCTCATCCTTCACGATGGATTCCACAATCTTACCCACAACCAGAGGTTAGACTAATCAGGCTGTAATTTTTTGTCTTTTGCCTTTTTAAACAGGAGTGTCATGTTAATGATTTTCCAGTCCTTTGAGACCCTCCCTGACTCTTATGATTCCTTAGAGATCACCACTAATGGTTCCACTATCTCTGTGGGGGTAGCCCATCTGGTCCAAGTTATTAATCCACATTCAGGCCATTTGGTTTATCAGGTTTTGGATACCCTACCCTAGGAAAAAGACCTTGGCTCTTCACCCAATCTAAACCCCTCATTATTTTATAAACCTCTGAAAGGTCATGCCACAGTCTCAAAACTCCAGGGAAAATAGCCCCAGCTTATTCAGCTTCACCCTGGGTCTCAAACACTCCAGTCCCAGCAACATCCTTCTAAATCTTTCTGCACCCTCTCATGTTTAACATCCTTCCTACAGAAGGGCAACCAGAATTGTACACAGTATTCCAAAAGTGGTCTCATCAATGTCCTTTATGGCCGCAACATGACATCCCAATTAAGGCAATGGTGCCAAAAGCCTTATTCAGCACCCTAACTGCGACTCCACTTTCAAGGAACCATGTACCTACATCCTTAGGTCTCTATGTTCAACAACTCCTCAGAACCCTGCCCTGGTTTGTCTTACCAAAACGCAACACCTCACATTTATCGGGTTTTGAGATCTGTATCCTCACATACAGATGAGGAAGGACACCACTTAGACTGGGACAACACATCCATCCTAGGACAAGCCAAACACAGACACACGCATGAGAATTCCTAGAAGCATGGCATTCCAACCAGAATTCTATCAACACACACATTGACTTGGATCCCATTTACCACCTGCTGAGAAAAACAGGAAATGATGTCACCGCAGGAAATGACATCATTAACCCAAGGAAACACAAACATAAATAGAATGTGGGCAATACCACCTGTGCTTCATTCGGTGGCTCACTGAAGATGTTGCCTAGTATGGTGACGAAACGTTTGAAAGCGAACCGTCCAGCTCAGCAAGCAAATCTACATCCAGAGCATCACATTTATTTAAATCAAACTCCATCTGCCACTCCTCAGCCAGTTGGTCAATGACAATAGGTTTGCAGAGACAGAAAAATCAAAAAAAGAAACCTGACTGGGGCGGCATGTGGCTCAGTGGTTATCACTGCTGCCTCACAGCACCAGAGACCTAGGTTCGATTCTACCCTTGGGTGATTGTGCAGAGGTTACACATTCTCCCTGCATTTCAGTTTCCTCCCATAATCCAAAGATGTGCACAGGTTAGATAGATTGGCTAAATTCCCTATAGGGTCCAGGAATTGTGCAGACTAAGTGGGTTAGCTATGGGAAATGTGGGATTACGGGATAGGGTCGGGGTGTGGGTCTAAGTGGGTTGCGGAGGATAGGCTTGTGGATTCAATGGGCCGAATAGTCTGCTTCCATACCGTTGGGATTCTGTAAATGGCCCATCAGATTATGGTCCCATTTTACTCCGAGATAATTTACTTTCCTGTCCATTACACCTGCAAACATACTATGATTCTTTTATTCACATTCAAATCAGTTAAATAGTTGCCAAAAAGCAATGGACCCAGCACTGATCCTTACTGCACACCACTAGTCAAAGGCGTCCAGTCCGAAAAACAACTCTTCGCCACCAGCACCCTCAGCCTTCTGCCTTCAAGCCAATTTTGGATCCAAATGGCTAGCTCTCCCTAGATCCAAAGTGATCTAACCTTACTCAACAGTCTACCACATGAAATATTGTAAAATGCTTTCCTGATGTCCATACAGATAACATCCACCATCCTGCTTTCAATCTTTGTCACCTCTTCAAAAAACTCAGTCAAGCTAGTGAGACAATTGCCCATACAAAAAGTCATGCCGACTATCCTTTCCTAATGCTTGTAAAGCCTGTCCCTCAGAACTCTTCCCAAAAACTTACACACATACATATTGAAGAGTACAATGGGATCTTGATCAACAATGCAGTGGGCCAAAAAAATGGCAGATGGAAATGGAACTTAATTTAGATAAACGTGAGGTGTTGTATTTTGGTATGACAAACCAGGGCTGGACTTACACGGATAGCGGTGGGTCCCTGAGGTTATCAGAGAAACCTAGGAGTGCAGGAACATAGTTCCTTGAAAATGGCATCACAGGTAGGGTGGAAAAGGCAGCATTTGGCAGTCTTGCCTTCATCAGTCAGAACATTGAGAACAGGAGTTGGGACATGATGTCACAGCTGTACAAGATATCTGTAAGGCCACATTTGGAGTACTTATACAATTGCGATTGCCCTATAGGAAGTATGCTTTAAACTGGAAAGGGTGCAAAAGGATTTACAAGGATATTACCAAGACTTGAGCATTTGAGTCATAAAGAGATGAAGAACAGGTTGGGACTTTTTTCCCTGAAGCATAAGGAGCTAAGGTGTGACCTTATAGAGGTTTATAAAACAGGAAAGGCATCGATAAAGTGAATAGCCACCATGTCTGTATTTCTAGATGGTAGTGGTTGACACTTTGGAAGGTCCTATTAAGAGGTTGTAGTGATTTTTGCAGTGCATCTTGTAGACAGTACATACTGTTACCATTCTGCAGAAGTAGAGGAAGTGAACGTGTGTGGATCAATGCCAATCAAACGAGCTGTTATGCCCTGAATATTGTCAAGGTTCTTGAGTGTTGTTGGAGCTGCACCCTCCAGGCAACTGGAAATTATTCCATCACACTTCTGACTTGTGCTTTGTAGATTATGGACAGGCTTTGGGAAGTTGGGATTCATTTCTAGCCTCTGACTTGCTCTTGTAGTCACAGAATTTTACAGTTTTCGCAACATTGGAACAATGAGATAATCCACTGTTTGGAGTATAAAGAAGCCGACATTTTGAGAGCTAGCCAGAGAGATCGGCCAACTGCCATCATCAGAGCGTATGCTAGCATAACACTCTGCCAAAGGTACCCTTTTGTATGAAACAGCTTTGCAGCAAAAGACCGAAGACGACCCACGAAGATCTACAGCCAGAGGAACACAAACACCGAAGACAACAGCCGCTGTAGGGTTTTGAAAATTAAGTTGATGTTATTTTTAATAGGGGTGTTTATGGGAACAGTATATTGTTATAGAGTTGGAGGCAAATAACAAGTAGTTAGGAGAAAGGAGGCTTAGAGTTGCAAATACTTGATGTTAAATGTTCGCTTTTAGAGTTAAGAATAAATTGATTTATTTTCTTTAAATACTGGAATTTGAGAGGTCACTATCATTCATTTTTTAACAGGTTATGAGACGAGGTGAGCTTTTCTGGGTTTGATTTAATTAGCAGAGGTATTCACCACCCTGTCATAACAACATCAATCTTAACATCCTTAGTTAGCCACAGATGATTCTCCTAGCCTTTATTTTCTAAACGGTAGGAATTCAGAACTATCTATAATGGATTATTCTACCATTTCTATCATTTTACCTTTTAAGCATATACGTTACCTTGCTGAGCTTGAAGGTTTATTTTCAGATGTTTCGTCAACATGCTCGGTAACAGAGAGTCTCTCCGGTGAAGCACTGGTGGTATGTCCTGCTTCTCTATTTATAGGTCTTGGTTTCTTAAGGTGGGTGATGTCATTTCTGGTTCTTTTTTTCAGGGGAAGGTAGATAGGGTCTAAATCAATGTGTTTACTCTTGGAGTTCTGGTTAGAATGCCATGCCTAAAAATTCTCATGCATGTCTTTGTTTCACCTGTCCTAGGATGTGTCTGTTGTCCCAGTCAAAGTGATGTCCTTCTTTGTCTATATGTATAGAAACTAGTGACAGTGGGTCACATCTTTTTTGTTGGCCAGTTTGTGTTCATGTACCCTGGTGGCAAGTTTCCTTCTAGTTTGTCTGATGCAGTATTTTTTCTTTACAGTTCTTGCATGGTATCTTGTAAATAACATTAGTTTTGCTGGTGGTACCGAAAGGATCTCAAGGATACCAGAGTCACAAATATTTAGAGGACACAGTCAAACATAACCCTAGATTAACCACATGGCGAGCAGCTCAAGAAATTCTGGAGTCTTTCTATCCTGATATCAAGTTACCAGGAATACCATCAACAGAACAATTAAGTCTCTCCTCACCAGAATAGCAGGGACAGAATGTTTTCTCACAGTTCAATAGACCATGTTCCATCAATGGAATTACTTTATAAGTTGAAAATTACACAATAGCACCATATGAAACTTTTTAAAGCACATAAAATGTGCTTACTAGTCATTAACAGAAAGACTAAACACTAGAACTCTCAAAGTTAAGTAATTTTACCATGGAAATAAATAGCAGTCATTCTGGTTAGTCACTGTCAAATGTAATTAAACAGAGGAATGCAGTCGTGTGTCACAGAGGCAAGTTAATGATCTGGAAGCAATAATCAGCGTCCAAACATTGCTATCAGAACACTGGCATGTGCTTAATAGCCATGTACGTGGAAGAGAGATAATAATGCTTTCAAAAGTTTACATTAAAATGTGGAACATGACAGGCCATTGTATCTCATGTTTTGAAACTCTCAATTAAGGCAAAAGGTTTGAATGGCAATATTTTACAATAATTAATGAATAAACAGTACTGTGCCCTTGTAGACACAGGAAATACCAACAATAGTTTCTAGTTAATGGGTGGTATTGAGCCATAAGTGACTGCAGTGCTTTTTGAAATGCAATGAATTCTTCAAAAATCTCAATTTTGAATATTTTCAGGTAAATATGAAATGCTGAACAAACATTGTTCAGTCTCATTTATATTCAGAGGTAACATAATTCACTTTGAAATTGTTGTTCTTATTTTGCCTTAACACTATTCCTATACATATATAGTTTTATAATTAATTGATAACAAATCAACTGTGTTATTGAAAGGTGTTCATATCCATTCCAGCGCATCTATTATGAAGCATTTGTAGATAAAATTTAAGTAACACCACACTATTATGACTCCAGTGATGGTCTAAAACAGCCCAAGAAGCACCAACTACTTCACCAATACTTTCTTTAAATTTTATCACACAACAGCCTTGTGTTCTGTGTCCTCGTGTACTGACCATCTTGGAGAAGAAACTTGGTTCTAAACCCACTTTGTCATATCTAATATTGAAACTTTTTCCTCTGTCTCACAGTCACTTAATACACTACCATGCAAATGTCCTTTACCAAGAAATCAAACATGCTTCTGCAATGCAATTTTGCTTTGTGGGGTTACCAGAGTATCAAAAACCCAATCGGTTGCATTAAAAAATATGCTCGGGAAATACCTTTTTCCTGTCTGCCTTAGTCAAACTTCAGTCAGCAATTAGTAGACAGGATCCATTAGCATTGCATATGCTGAATTTGCTGTCCGATTACTCCATATGAGGGAAGAGGTGTATACTGCTGAAATCTAATGAGCATTATTCAAAATCAACCAAATGTGCATGATTGAGTTTTTGAATAAACTGCTTTACAGTTAACAATAAGTAATTTAATTGCATAACAGAAAAAGAAAAAATATATAGTCCTGATCATAGCTTAAAAAAAAGACATTAAGAACTAAGTCATAACACTAATTTTCTCTCGCATCTCAAAGACCTCACAAAACAATCAGTTTTGCTGGCAAAAAGCAAAATTACACCTTAGGTAGAACTCAACGTTATTACGAGGTTTTAGCCGATAGCGATTGAAATTTGATTCAGATAAAAATATTCTCGAACAAAAATATTTAATCTTTCATATTCCCCAAATAAACAAAAGCTTAAAATTTTCATAAAAATGAATAATATCTAAAATTATTTACAGAATCAAACATTATAAAAGCCATTTGGCCTCATTACACCAATATTGTCTCTTTGAAAGAGCGGCCTTAATGCCGTTCTCAAACAACTGCAAACCTCTCATGTTCAAGAGTGTATCATTTTCAAACTTTGTACTACATCAGTTTTCTGCTAGCTTTAAAAATTACATTCCAGATCATAGCTGTGTTAGGTTCTTTTTCCTGAGGTTCTTACACACTTGGTGCAATGCAACACACCAACTTCTGTTAACAAGCAACCAAATTTATTAAGCACAGTAGAGTACAAGCTTTGCAGAAACCTTTAACACACCTCGCAGGGCTTACGGGGTCATGGCAAAAGCTCTCTCTCTCTAAACAAAGGCAACAATCCTTCCTTTATACAAAATCCTTACATCACAGTTAGTAATGCCCACAAGATAACCACCAGTCACTCCCTCACAGTCACATGCCACTCAAGATACAATGCAGTGACTACCTCATCTCCAGAAACAATGTAATGCAAATCATACCACAGTGGTCAAATCTGTTGCAAATCATTTTTTTTTTGTAACTATGCGTGTCTCAGTGGTTAGCATTGCTGCCTCACAGCGCCCGGGACCTGGGTTCAATTCCCACCTCGAGCGACTGTGTGGAGTTTGTACATTCTCCCGGTGTCTGCGTGGGTTTCCTCCGGTGCTCCAGTTTCCTCCCACAATCCAAAGATGGGGCAGTTAGGTGAATTGGCCATGTTAAATTGCCCATAATCAGGGGTAAATATAGGGTAGGGGAATGGGTCTGGGTGGGTTACTCTTCTGAGGTTCGGTGTTAACTTGTTGGGCCGAAGGGCCTGTTTCCATACTGTTGGGGATCTAATACCTAATATAGGGGAGTAGTCAAATTGCAACTGTAATGTTCTTATTGATTTCTGAATACGGTACGACAGTGTAAATGATCCCTGAATGGCAAGGGATGGGAATTGCACCTACAAGACAGACACATCACCCTGCGAACAGCATTCCCCCCCCCCCCCCCCCCCCAGGGCATTCAATTTCTTGCAGTTCTGCAGAGCAAATTAACTCTTTAATATCACAGCTCCTTGATCTTTTTTAAAAAGAAGATTTTCATCATTTCCCTATTTTTTCTAAAATGAACAGTGGAATTCTATCAAAAGCAAATCAAAAATCAAAAACCCCTCAATGTTCTCTGTTCTAACTAGAAGAAACAATTTGCCGTTTTCTCCAAATAACTAAATGCCATCATTAGTTCAATTCTAATAAACTCCTCAGCTCCCTTTCCAAGGTTTTGACACCCCTAAGGTAGCAATAGTATGTATTTGAATAGAAATATGAAAGATAAATCATACTATGGTAGCCAATAAGTCACCCAATGGTAGAGGTGAGATGGATAAGCAATATAAAATGAGTAAAAATATAAAATAATAATGTGAAATTTCTACTATCCCAAACTTACTCGGCCAGGGAGATTAAGTTTTTTAATTTCCTCTAATAATTCTGGCAAACAGTTCAGTTGCAAAAGGGGAGATCAATGCAGTGCCTTAAATGTGTACAGGACTCCTTTCAAATCCATTGAGAAATAAACTAAAAGAGAAGGTTTCACACCTGAATCTACCAATAATGAATGAATTAGAGCAGATAAGAAATAAATGTATAAGAACATTTAAGCATTGGTTTTCATAACAATAAAGATATTTGAAACAGACATAAATATAACAAAGATCAGGGTCATAGATTGGTGAACAGACTAATTTTTTTTTTAAAAAGCAGGAGTTAATCAATGGCTGCATTTCTTTAAAGTTACTGGGAAAATTATGCAGTACCAATATTGAAGACAATTTCAAAAACAGTCTAGACCCAATTCCTGTGGAAATAATGAGATTTATCAGAGTAAGCTATCTCACTCTGCTTGAGTTTAATGCTGCATAGTTTATTTCATAGAATTAATCAAAGAACACTTTTTAAACTTTATTCAGACTTTATTTAAATACTTTCAGAATGCAGAATTTCCTGACCCAAAACCTTAAAAATCTAACTCCAGTATAGAGATATGTGCATAAAAGATGGACTACCATGGACTAAGGAAGATAGGAACAGGAGGAGGTCACTCAACTCCTCAAGCCTGTTCCACCATTCAATGAGGTCACTGCTGATTTGTGGTGCAACTCCATATACCTGCCTTTGGCCCAAATTCCTTAATACCTTAGATTAACATAATTTTAAATCGAAGATAGATAAATTTAACAACTGATCCTGCATTCAATTGGTCAAACAAACGATAATTGAGAAAATATTTGTGAATATGGTGTCACATTACTGGAATTAAATTTATTTAATGTTCTTAAGGAACACAAGAGGGTCATGGAAAGATTCATTCAACAGTAAATACATTACAGAAGAGAAATTCCACAAAAAAGTCAAATCTAGGACAACAGTACATATCTTAAACAATGTTTTCAGAAATCAAACAGAATGTTAATTCCCATATTTCACAATGTTGCATTATTGTTAGCAACATAATTAAATAGTCTGACTGCAGTATGTCTTGATGTGGTCCATGGAATGTTTTCCAATTGCTAAGCAACTGTTTTCTCATATGAAGCAATTGCAGAATGCAGCCCTTACTTCAGGGGTAGTATTTAAAATGCATTATTTATGCAACCGAACTGTTTGCCAGAATTATTAAAGGAAATTAAAAAACAGATCTGGAGCAGGAATTTTCCAATACTCTCCCACCACCTAAAGACTCTGCCCGACGACAGGAATCCTGTCTGTCTCAGCAATGGAAACTCACCAAAAGAAACGGATCTCTAAAGCACCAAGGGTGGGAACACTAGGAACAGACAGTGAGAGGATAAGTGAGTAAGACATCATATAAAGGTCAGGTAGACAAGGAGCTCATGGAGGAACAAGACCTTGTGGGGAGGGTTCTGCCTGGATTTAAAATCTGGATAGGGATCTTTGGTGGAGACACCATCTCTTCCCTCATTTTTGTGCATGCATGCCAAACAGGGTGATATGCAAGCTTTCTACACATTCCCTGAATGCCTCCAGTCAGCTGAAACGTTTTTGGCTCTTTCATTACCTTAATTGGGGAAAGGGTCAATGGGCTACTTTAGGCCTTGAACCCACCCCATATATTTTCAGACAGGTCAGAACAGACAAGAACACCATCCAGAGTATTTTACAGCCCCTCCTATAAAACTATTGTCAGAGATCATAAAATGGGTTTTGTTACAGGACAAATGCAGCGACAGTCAAGCCGCAGTACTCCATCAGTTGCATCATTAGTATAAATGTGTTGATTCAATTATCAAAGTGGCCAATTATTTCTCTTTTGTACTACTATCCAGAGAAAGAATCCTGGTGAAAATTACTCTTTGATGAATGCAAAATAATCCGTTTATGGGAATGAAAACTAATTCTTAAATCAAGTGGCAAACACTGGTTAACATCCAAGTTACAATCGCAATTAAATCCATGTCCACTTAATCCAAAAAAAAAATCAGACAACACAAAAAGTACACGTTGCAGAGATAACTTTCTTAAAGTGGCTGAAATACTAACCAAAACCTTATTATGTGCAGAACAATGGCACTGTGGTTAGCACTGCAGCCTCACTATGCCAGGGACCCAGCTTCAATTCCAGCCTTGGCTGACTGTCTGCACAGAATTTGCACGTTCTCCATATGAAGTATGGATTTCCTCTGGGTGGTCTAATTTCCTCCCACAATCGAAAGATATGCGGATTTGGTGGATTGGCCATGCTAAATTGCCCCTTAGTGTTCCGGGACATGCAGGCTAAATGCATTAGCCACGGTAAATGTGGGGTTACAGATGTGGAGTGGGTCTAGGTGGGATGCTCTTCTCAAGGTCACTGCTGACTCACTGGGCCGAATGGCATTTTTCTGCACTGAGGGGATTCTATGATTCTAGCAGCCAAGAGTCTGGAACTAAAAGAATGAAGGTAAGAGCTTCTCTTATCTATTGGGTTTCCTGCCAACAACGTCAAATTGTAGAAAGGCATAATCTGACTGGAAGCTATCTTGTGGCATAGTGTAGTGTCACCACCCCTGGACCAGGAAACCTGAGTTCAAGTCCCATCTGCTCCAGAGGTATGTAATAATACTTCTGAATAGGTTGATTAGAAAAATAAGTAGACTGATGGTAAAATTTTCATGGATTGGAGTCTTTCGAATGACGAAGTCCACTTTTTGGGTTTCAAAGGTCGTCAGAATTATCAGCAATTGGAAACTCCAAAAGGTTCCAAAGAACCTCTATGGAGAGCAGAGCTTCAGAAGAGAAGTTTGCAGTTCTGAGGTACCTTCCTTTCTCTAGGTCTGTAAAACAAAACTTCAGCCCAAAAACGTTTGCCAAGCAACTATTAGCAGAGAGGTTTATTAGTCTTTACAAAAGCACATTTTGCAATAATTAAAACAAATCCCATCTCATCTATTCGAAAGCTTTGCTTAGCTGTTTTCTCCAAAGTTACTAGATTTTTCTCTAAACAGAAGGTGATCTGCAGCACACATTAACATTTGGACTGCACTCAATCCAAAAGATGCTGTAATTGCTCCATATTTTCTAATTTTTCCCCAAGAATACATCAATACAACTATGTGTCCCAATATGCCTCCACCCTTGGGAAACAAATAATTTCCAAACAGAAAATAACCTGAAAATAATTACAACATAAAATCTCAAACCTAGGCATACATTATTCATTTTCATCCATTCATTATACAAAATCTACACAATTCCTTGTTCTTATTCTTCACTTTATTCCCATATCATTATATTCTTGGTTGGTCAATGACGTTATCCTTCCCAGCTAGATAAACAATCTTTGTTTTAAGGCTTTCATTTGTTTCAAGGCTTTCATTTGTTTCAAGGCTTTCATTTGTTTCACGTGCTCCATTTGTGGTGCTGTATACAGGTTCCAAGTAAATCACATGACTAGGAATACCAGTTATGACTTGGTTACAAGTCTTCGTAAAGTAAACGGAGCATCTTCAAACCTGAATGAATGATTCTGATCTGAGTCATGTTCAGCTGAACCCCTTGTTTCACAAACTCAAAACTTAACTCTTTCCCTACCTGCTTATATGCTTTCTCAATTCAATGTAACCTCTTTGGTGACAAAAACTTTTATCTCCATCATTTCTGACTTCAATGGTACCTGTCAGTGTATCCTTTCAATAAATCCATTTTAGTAAGCAATGAGGCACTGCAACCCTATCTATACAACCCTCTAACTCAGGAATTGGGTATGAATTGGTCACTGCACTGACCTTGCTGTAACCTATGCATAATCCTGAAGAAGGATTCCTGAAAAAGGGCTTATGCCTGAAACGTCAATTCTCCTGCTCCTCAGATGCTGCCTGGCCTGCTGTGCTTTTCCAGCACCACACTTTTCAACTCTGGTCTTCAGCATCTGCAGTCCTCACTTTCTCCTATGCAGAATCTAACAGGTTAATCAGGTTTAGAAACTAACATAATAGAGCACTGCAAAAGTTGAATAGGTGCAGTCAAGTGATTTTTCCAATGTTTCCAATTTCATCAAAGCCCCTTGTTTTCTTGGATGCAAATGATATGGGTGTTGTTCTACAGGTGCAGATTGCCCTTCATCCACATTGCAATTGGTTGAGAGTTGTCCACCCTAGTTATTTCTATAGATTTCCTTAAATTCAATAAGTAATCTCACTATATCTTGTTGTCCTTTCTCTAAATAGGAAAATGTTGTCTAGCATTTCAGGTTTGGCTAACCGAATAGAAGGAGGTTCATTTTGTGAATTGTCTCGGTCTCTTTTTTACCTCACTCTCACTAAGGTTAGGTGAATTGGCCATGCTAAATTGCCCATAGTGTTAGGTGCAGGGGTAGATGTAGGGGAACGGGTCTGGGTGGTTGCTCTTTGGAGGGTCGGTGTGGACTTGTTGGGCCAAAGGGCCTGTTTCCACACTGTAGGGAATTTAATCTAATCTATGCCATCCTCCACTATTCTTACAACCTCATATACGTGCCCTTCTCACCTTCCTCTCTACCATGGTAATGTATCATATTAATATGTCTCAACGTAAGTTTTCTCAGGGTATCTACCAGATAACTCACTTCACCCACCTTTTAATTGTCTTGTCTTAATTGTCTTAAGTTTACAAATGGTCCTGTGCTACTTTGCCTGCTCCTGAGTGTCCTTCCAGAATCAGAGAGAGACAGTTCAACATATATATGTGGGCGGCACGGTGGCTCAGTGGTTAGCACTGCTGCCTCGCAGCGCCAGAGACCCGGGTTCAATTCCCGACTCAGGCGACTGACTGTGTGGAGTTTGCACGTTCTCCCCGTGTCTGCGTGGGTTTCCTCCGGGGGCTCCGGTTTCCTCCCACAGTCCAAAGATATGCAAGTCAGGTGAATTGGCCATGCTAAATTGCCCGTAGTGTTAGGTAAAGGGGTAAATGTAGGGGTATGGGTGGGTTACGCTTCGGCGGGTCGGTGTGCACTTTTTGGGCCGAAGGGCCTGTTTCCACACTGTAAGTAATCTAATCTAATCTAATCTAATATAGGATTCATCTTACTGCCCTAAAATCCTCTCCTTGACCAATTTTCATGGACCTCTTATCTCATGACCATGGATTAATTTGAACGGATTAAACCCAGTAGATTCATAAAATGAATCTCTAGTAATAAACACCTGTAATAGATCCACACCTTTGTTCCAATCTTGAAGATGTGCTTCAATCATTGTCAAGAGTCTGACTGTATTTCTCTAAATGTGGATGTTAGGCTGCGGAGTTCAACTGTTTTAAATCCACATTACACATTATGTACTGAATAAGTTTAAGACATAAAATTGGAACTTTGGTTTTTCTACTGGTAGTTGAATGAGTAAATTGAGCTAATTTTTTTCACTACCACTGCAAGTGAATTGAAAGGAATTGCCTCAGGGAATTAAGTTCCCATATTCATAACTGTAAGGATATTATGATGTCATTTTCATTTTTTTGAAAGGGTCCAGCACAATGTACTAACATCTCACTGAATGGTTCCTCAAAAACTGTCATGGGTGTTAAAGGTGCTAGTTTGACTGCATGTTGAGATTTTCCTATCATTTGGCAGGTATGGCAGTTGCAAATGCTTCAGCCTTATCTTTTGCACTGGTATGCTGTGTACTTCCATTGTTAAGGATGAGAATACTTATGGAACATCCTCTCCCAGTGAGTTATTTAGTTGTCCACCATTTTTATGAATAAATGTGGCAGGACTTATACCTGATCCTTAGTTTGTGGGATCACTTCACTGTCTATAACTTGCACCTTATGTTGTTTGGCATCCAACTAGTCCTGTTTTGTAGCTCCACCTGGTAAACACCTCATTTTTAGGTATGCCTGGTGCTTCTGGCATGCCCTCCTGCACTTATAATTGAATCAGTGTTGAAACCAAACTTGATCAGAAGAGTACAGTGAGGAATATGCTGGACCAACAGGTTGCAGATTATGTCAAGGGTACCAATCAAGAACCTTTCCATCTTAAACAATGACTTGGCCTCAACAGCACTCTGCAGCAATCAGCTCCACACATTAGAATGGCGATGAGGAAGAATTTCTTCAGCCAGAGAGTGGTTAACAGATTTTTCCTTCACTGAGGCTGTACCTTCCAGTCCTAGTCATGTCTTCTTGGGCAAACATTTTCTCCATGTACACTCTATCCAGGCCTCTCAGTATCCTGTAAATTCCAATTACATTCCCTCCTTCATCCTTCTAAACTGCATCAAATACAGACCCAGAATCCTTAAATATCCCTTCTGACAAGTCCTTCATCTCCAGGATTGTTCTTGTAACTCTTCTCTGTACCCTTTCCAACACCGGCACATATTTCCTTAGCACAATATTCCAAATAGAGTCAGCCAGAGCCTGATCAGCCTAAGCAGCACATCTCTGCTCTTGTATTTTAGCCCTCCTGAAATTAATGCTAACATTGGATTTACATTCCTTCAAGTTAACCTGCATGTCCACCTTAACAGAATCCTGAACTTGGACTCTCAAGCCCCTTCATGCTTCAGATTTCCAAACCCTTGCCTCATTTAGAAAACAGTCTATGCCTCTATTCTTCCTACTAAAGTGCATAACCTCACACTTTCCCACATTATGTTCCATCTGCCACTTCTTTGCCCACTCTCCTAGCCTCTCCAAAAAGTTCTCCAGATTCCCCACTTCTTCAACACTATCTGTCCCTTCACCTGTCTTTGGACCATCTGCAAACTTAGCAACAATGGCCCTTAGTGAGAAATGACACAAAAGGAAAGCATAAAATTAAAGAACCAAAGGAATGTTAGAAATAAAGCAAAAGGAAAAAGTATTAAGTAAGATAACTTTGCTTGGAAAAGCAGCAAGTCCAGCTCTGTACAGGAACAAATTTAGCAGCTATGAAACTTAACAATTAGTCATTAAGGAGGAACAAAAGGACAGATCACTTCAAGTACCAAGGAGGAAAGACAATAGGCGTTTGAATAAAGAGTTTACTGACCAAGCATGCGAGGTGGAAAATAATGAGGAATGGGTTTAAGACACAAAAAAAGTCAGTAATCAAGTTTAAACAAAAACATGAGGTAATGAGTATGTGACCACACTTTACAGGATACCAACACTTAATGTCACCACCCGAGTCAGTACAAGGGCAGTTTCGTCATTGCTATTCTAGTAATGTGATCAAAAGATTAACAAGTTCATCACAAACACAGCAGAAATGTGCGGAGGACATCATGTTCATCAGCATGAGTTTGATTGACATGTTTAGTGGGCAAAAATTGTATAAATACTAAAGATTGAGAGTGCCATTTTTGGAGTAGTCTGAGCGAGCATGAGGTTGGCAAGTGCTGGTACTGCTACTCTGCTGAGGTTTTAGAACCTCTACTTAGACTAGGGATTGGTGTCTTGTTACTCTGTAACTGTGATACTATAATAAATGTTTAAGTAAATGTGCTGAACCTTTAAGGGACTGCTTCTAAAAATTTTAATGCAGGCAACTGAACGGTCTCAGGGAAAGAACCCGGTCTCAGGGAAAGGCTGAGTAGACTCCAGTAGGGAGTCCTCCCTTACCCACCAAAGCTTTTGGGGAGGCTTCAACATTAGCTCCTTTGTCCAGATCATCAGTGTAATATGAATAGTTGTGGTCCCACAGACTCCTGCAGGAGTCATCGGATACCATCCTGAAAAAGACCCCTTTATCCCTACTCTCAGCCAGTCAGCCAAAACCTTGCCACTAACATCATTGACTCATCTTATTGAGCAGCCTCCTGTGCGATACCTTCGCAAATGCCTTCTCAAAATCCAAATAGATCAGGTCCAATGGATCTCTTTTGCCTAATTTGTTTATTACCTCCTCAAAAGAATTCGAACAGATTTGTCAGGTCTGACCTATCTTTGACACAACTGTGCTGATTCAGCTCTATTTTACCATGCACTTCCAAGTACTTTGCAATCTCATCCTGAATAATGGACTCTCAAATCTTATCAATAATAGAGGTCAGGCTAACTAGTTTCCTGTCTTTTTCCTCCCTCCCTTTTTAAACAGGGTGTCACATTAGCCATTTTCTAATTCTCTGAGACACTCCCTGACTCCAGTGATCCCTGAAAGATCATCACCAATGCCTCCAGAGTATCTTCAGTTATCTCCTTCAGAACTCTGGTGTGCAGTCCCAACCAGTCTGGGTGATTTATCCATGTATAGATCTTTCAGCTTTACCAGCACAATTTCCTTAATAATGGCCTCACCTCTGCCGCCTGACTCTCTTGAAGTTGAGGTATGCTGCTTGTGGCTCCCACTGTGAAAACTGATGCAAACCTATCAGTTCCTCTGTCATTTCTTTGTTCCCCATTACTACATCTCTCCAAGCTCGTTTTCCAATGGTCCAAAGTCCACTGTTACCTCTTTTATCTTTTCTATATCTAAAAAAACTCTTACAATCTTCTTTTATTTTACTGGCTAGCTTACCGTCATATTTAATTTTCTCTCACTTTTTTGCTTTTTTAGTTTTCCTTTGCCGGTTTTTAAAAGGCGTCCAAATCCTCCATCTTCCCTCTAATCTTCATCATATTAGATACATTTTCTTTTTACTTATATGCGGTGTCTGACTTCCTTTGTCAGCCATAGTTGCCTCAATCTCCCTTTAGGATGCTTCTTATTCCGTGGGATGTATTCCTGCTGTCCCTCTCAAATTACCCATAGAAACACCTGCCATTGCTGCTTCACTGCCTTCCCAGCCATGGTTAACCTCTGCTGAGCCTCCCTCCCCTTGAAATTTTGCCATAACACCCCCACTCTCTATTCTTAGTGATGGCCTCACCTCTACCTCCAACTCTCGAAGTTCTGGTATGCTGCTTGTGTCTTCCACTTTGAAAACTGATGCAAAATTACCCATTCAGTTCCCCTGCCATTTCTTTGTTGCCCATTACAACTTCTCCAACCTCATTTTCCAGTAATCCAAAGTCTACCCTTACCTGATTCACCAGAATCAGTCTCAGTATGATTCAGGTAGAGTACATTGCATCAGAACAGCTCCCTTCTTCCCTAGTACTGGTGCCAATGTCCCATGAATTTGAACTATTTCTCCCACTCAATCTTTGAGTCACGCTTACCTCCTTACATCTTGTTAACCCTCTACCAATTTGTTCATGGTTCAGGTAGCAATCCAGAGATTTGTTTTGGTTCTGCTTTTTAATTTTTTAGCTCATAGTTGCTCATATCCCCTCAACAGAACCTCTTTCCATCTTTTTCATTGGTACCTACATGGACCACAACAACTAGACCTTTCCTCTTCCATTCCAAATTCCTCTGCGGCCCTGATGAGATATCCTGAATCTGACCACCACTGCTGACTTCCCCACTGTTGAATGACTCCCTGTACCATGGTGCTATGGTCAGTTTACTCATCTTTCTGCAGCCCCACTCTCATCCACACAGAAAGCAAGAATCTCAAACTTGTCAGACAAGCTCAAGGGAGAGGCACCTTCAGCACTACCTCCTGAATCCCTCTTTGCCTCACAGACAGTCATACCCTCCTGTCCCTAACCACTGACCGATTTCGAGGTGGCTAATCTAAGTAATGTGACTGCCTCACAATATGAAGTCAAGGCAACTGTTCCCCCTCCCCTGTTGTGTCACAGTGTTTGAAGCTTAGATTCCAGGTCTTCAAATCTAAGCCAGAGTTCCTCAAGCAACCAATACTTGCTACAGATGTGGTCATTATGAACCACAACGGAGTCCACAGCTCTCACACCATACAGGTACAACACATCGTCTGGTCTGACATCTGTTTTACTTACTTAGTTTTTAATTTATTTTCATAAATTTTGTACTTTTTTTCTTATTTTATAACCTGTTAAGTATTTCCCCTATTTATCTTCAATTGGAAAGTAACCTTTTATAGATAGTCGAATTAGTAGCTATCTCCAAACAATTAACTTAAGGTTTACTTGTGATGTCACCTTTGTTCTGGACCCTTGATCCTTGGCTTCAAATCATCCAGTTTTAAAAAAAACCTATGAGCCAAATAAAAGCAACAAGTATATCTTCCCCTCTGCACTTATTGCCCACATCGCCTCCAAATTTCCCAAACTATATATTCACTTGGGCAGTCCCTTACTCTGTATGTGATCTCTCCTTCCTGATCATGTGAAACCTACTGCAGCAGACCCTGTCTAGCAGACAGGTCTTTTAGGATTCAGCCAAGCCGGTCATTAGTGGTATTGCTGATCCACTCTGTGTCTCTCCTAGCTACCAAATGTTGCTCAATGTAGAAGAGTGCTGATTCATCATCTGGGGCAACAATGGGAGGGAAAAATCAGCAGGAGGGTTCCTTGCCTATGTTTAACCTGATGCCATGGAACTTCACATTGTCTGGTGTCAATGTTGAGGACTCCTACAACAGCTCCCATCTAACTGTAAGTCACTGAGCCACCAGTTCTATAGGGTCTGTCCTGCTGCTGGGACAGGACACATCCAGGGATGGTGGTGATATGGCATCCAAGGCATAATTCTACAAATCTGAGTAAGGCGGTTGCTAGTCTGCGAGACAGATATCCCGGATGTTAGGAAAAGGAAGTAGACTTTTGCATTTGGCGTAGTTATTTCCAGTACCTTAGTCAATGTCATGTGGTCCATTCAGTTTCATTCCTTTTCTCTTTTTGAATAATTAAATGCTTGGACATTTTCAAACGCAGTTAAGTGTTTCCAGAGTCCACTTGTGACTCTCCACGCCAGGCCAGGTTACAATAGTGAACTTGATAGGTTTTTATGATAATTAACGATAGTTCCAGATTTTTATTCAAACACTAACATTTGCCGTGGTGGAATTCAAACCCAGGTCCCTAGAACATTATCTGGATCTTTGGATTACTAGTCCAGCAACAATACGACTAGGTCATTACCTCCCTCTTCTCGATTTAAAGTCATCCATTTTTTTATGCCCTCTCTCCTTATTTAAAGTTCTATTCTTTATAACATCCCTTCCTGGCCAATTCTCACATCATTGTGTCTCTTCTGACATTGTCTGAGTTATATCATTACATCATCAGTAAGGTCCCAGATTGCACTGCCAGATTTGGCACCATTCAGTATGTGCCCTACTGTTGAAGATTATCTTCTGTTGAAATGCAATCCCAATTTTAAGGATACCTTGTACAGATTTTAACCAAAGACCATATCACAAACAACTTCCTTAAAGTACAAAAATGTAATTTAATTTAGCCCAGTGAACTCCACTTGTGATATCATGCCAACTCAAAGGTGCCCACTTTGCACCTTTGGTTGAAACCATCTATAACTTCTTCAGTTAGTCACATATGACGTATCGCGCCTTGAAGTCCTTTTTTCCCCTTCACTGGAATGTATCTTTTCTGAGAATTCTGAAATATCTCCTTGAATCTTTATCACTGCATGTCTACTGACCTATTCCAATACTTACTTTCTTCATTCACTTTTGCCAGCTACCTTCATGTCCTCAAAATTGCCCTTACTTCAGCTCAGAAATTATACACACTATTCTCTCCCTCAAACTGAAAATAATATTCAATAATATTATCACCGCTTCCTAAGGACACTTTCACTATAGGGTTATTAATGAATCCTGCCTCATTACACATCACCAGATCAAATGCAGTCTGCTTTCTGGTTGGCTCTAGAACATGCCACTCTAAGAAACTACCCTGAAAACACAAACATCTAGTGGCAAGAGCAAACTTAACATTCTGATTTATCCAATGCATAAGCAAATTAAATAATCCAAGATAATTGGCATATGTTTCTCACAAGTCCCCATTACTTCTTCCTTTATACCCCACCTTAGTGCTGGACCTATTGCCAGTCTACATGCAACACAGTAATTTCATTATTTAGAACATAAAGTACAGCACAGAACAGGCTCTTTGGCCCATGATGTTGTGCCGAGGTTTAATCCTAATGTAAAATATAGTAACTTAACCTACGCACCCCTCAACTTACTGCTATTCATGTGTATGTCCAGCAGTCAGTTAAACGTCCCCAATGACTCCTCTTCCACCACCACAGCTGGCAACGCATTCCATGCATTCACAACTCTCTGCGTAAAGAACCTACCTCTGACCTCTCCTTTATACCTTCCTCCTAATATCTTCAAACTATGACCCCTCATACCAGTCAATCCTGCCCTGGGGAAAAGTCTCTGGCTATTGACTCTATTTCTCATCTCTACCCACAATGATTCTACTTTCTTATCTGCAGAAGAAAGGATTTATATTCTACCAATGTCATCTTTAATTAGTAGAGTTAGAGTTACACTTACACATTTTTATAACTTCCTACTGTTCCTAGGCACAGGCAGTTCTCCTATAACATCATAGTTCGGTTCCCAGGCAATCTTGCTTTCTAAGAAAATTGTGCAATACCAGCACCATTTAAACTAATAGGGCCGAAATTGTGTTATAGCCAATACAGGTTGGAAAAGTTTGTGTTCTACAAATATCGGTCTAAATTTGGAAATAGTGCTATAGCCAATTCAGGTTGTGGAAACACGTGCTGTAGGAGAACCACCTGTATCCTACACCCTTGAATATTCTGGTCCAAATCTTTGTCATTTTGCAGCGAATTTACCAGACCGCCTGACCGTAAAAAAATTAATGAATCAATTAATCTGCTTTATTGTAAATGTTACATGCATTCAAGTACAGCCTACAGTTTTAGCCTTTCACTATATTTAGAACCTCGAACTGTATTCACTTCTGCACAAAGATTTGTACACTTTGTCCTACGTGACAATTAGATCATTAATTACTATTACATCTGCAGTATAATAGAAAATAACATTATGGGATTTCTAGTTTCTCTATTTATTTGATGATCGATAAGCTGCCAAATGGAGTCATGAGGAACATCCTCTAAATGATCTTAGTAGGCAGGGTCGTAGACTCTGGATCATAAGTCACACTTCATGTCACCTCTGATCTCCAATGTGTTGAAGCAAGTGGGAATTTGACAATAGTCTACCCATGGTTTCACTTTGCAGTCGAGTCCAACTAGAACTTACCAGCTAATATCAAGTTGACAAGTGAAAGCAACTTCATCCTCTTAAAAAAAACAACAAACTATGGTAAACATGGAGCCAGTGAAATATAAAACGAGTTCAGGAAATAACTAGATACATCCTTGTCACTGTGATTATTAAAAATGCATCAAGGACAAACTATGATTAAAAGGTCTGAAGGTCCTGTAGCATTATTACGTTACTAGCAATACTCTACAGAGTGAGAGAAGCCTTCTTTCAGATTGTTTTCTGTAATGCCTGAAGTCCATATTAATGACATGGTGTTACTTGAGCAAACAGTCAGTAAGGTCAGTAAGAGAACCACTTGTGGGAAAACATACAACACTAATATGAGGCTCCGTTCCCTAGTCCTTCTTTAATGTTTATTCCTTCCCTCAGTACTCAAGTAATGTAATTGCAGATATACCAGTATCTTATAAACAACTGCTTCACTTACAAGCATACCACCCATTAACTACAGAATTGCAAGAAAATAAACTGGAACCTCATGTGGAAGACACTCAAGTGGTAAAGAAAATACACAAGCTTAGCTTAGCTTAGAAAGAGATTCTCCTACATACATTAAAGAACAGGAGAACAGCAGCTAAATTATTGGATTTCAGCTTCACAAGTTGGAATGAAATTATACTTTTACAGCATACAAGCATCTACTATTCCACAGTTACAGTCCAGTTAGTAAACGTTTAACATCATGTCCACTTTCATCCACTTCATCACTATATATAAATATCAGCAAGAACTTTGGACAATTTCACACTTGGCACTAATATAGCTCAAATACGAAAACCAATAAAAAGCTCTATTGGAGCTGAAAAGCAGACCAATAGAAAATAGTTCCACTGAAATGTCTATTAATCAGGCAGCAATTCAAAATCAGACCATGCAAATCATGTTTAACAGACTTTGTTCAAGATACTCTGGGACTTCAGGATAACAGTTTGATAAAATTAACTATTGATTCATTCTTGAGTTTGTGCATGTTTTTATTTCATGCAATTGCTGTCAAATATTTTTCTTCAAAAATACTTAATCGCTGGAAGTACAAGTCAGGTTCAATTTTGGTAATTCTTTTTTGTTAGCTTAAGTTTTTTTTAATGTAACAAAACATGTAACTGACCGCAAATTATCAAGATGGCTCTGTATGAAGAGCTTTCTTTCAAGCCAAGTAAACTTTTTTTTAATTCTTACTCTGGCTTAAATTCATTACCAAGGACAACAAATCAAACTGCATATCTTACTGTCCTCATTGATATTTGGTGATCATTTACATAAAAAATATAGAATTCAGCAGATTAGTGTGGTGTATTTATAAAGCAGATCAGTTGTAATGAAAGCAGGGACAAAATTCTGGAATCAATAATTTATAGTATAACATTAAACAATGCTCACACTCTCCAATCAAACCGGAGCCCCAACATGCAACATCCTTCATCAAAGTATTATATACATTGCAACATAGCTAGAATACGTTGGCCCCATGAAAGCTACAGACTGTAAAAAAAAACCTAAGGATTATTATGAAATGCAAAGTGGTAATGTACTTACCAATTCTATTCCCTGTGGAAATGGTGCATCATCCCAGTCTTTTTGTGGAAAACGCTGAATTATCTTCCCCGACCCTTCAACAGAGCCTGAAGGCAAAAGGCAAAAACGTTACTGAAAATACATCACCATGCTATTACTTACTATGGAAAGAGATCCTAAAACTACCACTAATTATAATCAAGTTCAATAAAGTTTTAGACCTTTTAGTTCCACTATATCTGCTATTAAGCCTGCTATTTGTTACCTCTGACTTCATCGGCCTGCCAAAACATTCAACTAATAATTATTGGCAGCAGAAAGATAACTTTAACCATGGCAATGACCAGTACATTTTCTATTAAGTTGATCACAGTGAATCAAATGTTGCCACACCTCAAGACATGATACTTTGTTAATGAAGTTTGAATGAACTATGGCGTGGGGAAAAAAATCTGTTCAATCTCTGCAAAAATTGTTTTGGCTAGAATTAGAATTTTACAGTACAGAAGGCAGCATTTGACCCATCATGTCCGTACTCAGCTCCCAAACACTACCCAACTTGTTCCACTCTCCAGCACTATCCCGTGTAACAAAGAAAAACTTAGAACCTACAAATTATTACTTATTACCTAAAATAAATCTGTCCCAGTTAGTACCATAGTTAACCATTAATCTCACAATGAGAGCTTCTTCATATCCTATTTTTGACTTTACAATGAAGTCCGGGTGCTCCTGTTTCCTCCCACCATCCAAAAATATGCAGGTTAGGTGAATTGGCCATGCTAAATTGCCCGTAGTGTTAGGTGAAGGGGTAAATGTAGGGGAATGGGTCTGGGTGGGTTACGCTTCGGCGGGTCGGTGTGGACTGGTTGGGCCGAAGGGCCTGTTTCTACACTAAGTAATCTAATATAATCTAAGTCCAAAGAAAGATTAATTTTCATCTTCCCTTCCTTACAAATACTTTCGCATCTCAGTAATCAGCCAAGACTTTTTGACAATGTCTTTCAAACTTACAACATTAGTTAGCTAGAAGGGCAAGCACAGCATGTAAATAGGAATACCATTACCTCCAAACTCCTCTTGGCATCACATACCACCCTGAAATCATTGCCATTCCCTCATTACAGCCAGACCAATACCATGAAAATTTCTTTGCCACATGGACAGCAGCAGTTTGTGATGGTCAATTGCCATCTCTTAAACAATGTCAAAGATGAGCAATAAATTCCAGTGACATCCACTCTGTTCTTTTTGAACCAGTAATTTTCATTAGTATTTGGATTAATTTTTGTTCTTGTAAATACTTTTTCTCTAAAAATCATATTTCTGGTGGAACAGTAGTTTGCTAAGTATTTATTGAGCAAGCAATATAATTTGGCAGAAATAAAGGAATTGGCATATAAGGATTTCAGAATTAAGATAATGTTGGAAAGAACTACTGGTGGAGGAGAATGGAAAAATTTGTTCAATTACTAAAGCCATCTTGCAGTTCGCAGATTTGGTAGGCCACTCTGTTCTTAGTCAATTTCTGGATCTTACAAATTCTTCAAACTTTTCTACATCTCTCTCTGCACTTTAAAGGACAAAAGTTCCGCAATGAACCACTTCACACTTTTCCAAGTTGAAGTCCATCAGCCACTTCTCAGCCCAGCTCTGCATTCTGTCAATAGCCCGTTGCAACCTACAACAGCCCTCCAAGTTATCCACAACTCCACCAACCTTCATGTCATCGGCAAACTTGCTACCCCACTCTTTCACTCCCTCATCCAAGTCATTTACAAAAATCAAAGAGGAGAGGTGCCAGAACGGCCAACTAATTTGTTGCTTCAAGTATTTCATACAAGAATACGGGGGTTATACTAATTGCCTCCAAACACTACTGTCCACAAAGTGAAAAGGCAGCAGAATAATCAATCTTTCCATGCAAAGTCACAACTGTTCAAATTTTAATGCTAAGATCCTGACAAGTGTCTTTCTGCTGAAGTCAGAATTGAGCAAGATAAACTCAGGAATGAATTTTACACTCAAGCACAACATTACAGTAGAATATTCTCACATGCATTTAAAATATTTACTATAAACAGTATTTGCCCATGTTCAAAACCAGAGTCTTGTATGACTGGATGGTAGGCAGCATTAAGTCACCAATTGCTTTCAGTGGAACAGCTATTAGAGCAGTAAACCTATTTCTCCTCCAAATATGTCAAGATACCATATAGAGGGGAAATTAATAAGCTTTTCAGTATATTTTAGCAGTGACACAACATTTCATAGCATCAGCTGATCAATATCCCACTGTACTCTTGGATAACTTTCTTTACTGTCCATTATACCACTAATTTTGGTATCACCTGCAAACTTACTAACCAAGCTATATTCTCATCCAAATCATTTATGTAAATGACAACAACCCAGCAACAATGATTGCAGCACACTGCTGGTCACTGGCCACTAGCATGTGTGTACACCGGAGGAGAAATGTGTGTCATCAATATTATGGTGAACCTAGCTATGGAAATGCTGCATCAGTATCCTTGTTTGACATTATTCAGTTAGAATTTTTTTAAAACTTTAAATGTTGCTTCCATACTCACAACAGTACATCAACATTAGATCTCACCCTTTCAAACTTTGCTCACACATACATATTTTGAGTGTGGACTGCTTTTTCTTCTACATCCAAGTAAGGAGCCATTTAAAGTTAGCAAGAGAAAAGGTGAGGCAAAGGTGCTATTTGAAATCTAATGTGAGCAGATGAGGCAGATACAACACGCTAAAACACAGGGAGAACAGATGAAGCAGAGGAGCCATTTTAAATTCCTTTCTTAGACTTGTGTGGTAATCTCTTCTAAACATCAGCCAGAAACAAAAAGGGAAAGCGATAGCTGAGATCAAGAAAAAGCTATTAGTTTCACAGTGGAACTGGATGTTTTTAGGATGCTTTGAAATGGAGGAAATAAGTAATCTACATTGCTAGTGGTTGGGCTAGCTCCACAACAGTGAGAACAATCCATGGTAATGCTGAAAAGGTGAAGCGGAATGCTTATTATTTAAGAGCTGGCAGAATGAGTAGTTGATAAGCAGCATGATCGACATACAGTCTGGACCAAATACCAAAACCAGTGCTAGGTGCCTCGTAGTTTGAAGGTAATCACATCAAAACACGCCAGAAGTCTGCATAAGATCTTACAGAATCTTGCAGACTACCAGTTTATAGAAAGTTTGTGCATTAGTTGTGGATTCGTCAACAGTTTAAAGACATATACCAATTTGCACACAATTATAAACTGGCTGCAACACCATTACCTGCATGTTCCTCTCAAAGAGGCTCGCCATTCTGACTCGGAAATCTATGACCATTGCTTCACTGTTAAAGGGTCAAAATCGTGGAATTCTCTCCCTAATGGCATTATGATCTATCTACAGCATATGGACTGCTATAGTTCAAGAAGGCAGCTCACCACCACCTTCTCAAGAGCAACTAGGGATAGGCAATAAATACTGGCCAGCCAGTGATGTCCACACCCCACAAGGGATCAAAGTAGTGCTGGTACAGAAGTTGCTACTAAATTCCCAGATGATTTGAAGGGAGTCATTGAAAATATACTCAGCAAAATATAGTTCTCAATATTAATGAAAAAGGGGTTTCTTTTTGGAATCATGTACTCCTGCAAATGAACATTTCACAAAACTGTCAAAAGATTGCCTAAGTATATTGCTCGAAGAAAATGTTGTAAGTGATTTTAATTTCAAGACCTTAGTGGTATACCAAACCAAGACATGACAAGCGTTGACAGGACACTCCAAGGAGCATCCAATGTCCATTTGGCACTGAATGATGCAGGCACTCTTTAGAAATGTTTCTTCCTGTATGCCATCCCTCCCTAGAGGTCTGATGAAGAGTTACACCAAAACATTAACTTCTCCACTTCTTGATGCTGCCTGGCTTGCAGTGTTCTTCCAACCTCCTGCTTGTCTACCCTGGATTCCAGCATCTGCTGTTATTTTTTGTATAAGCTTTATTTCTCCATTAAGGGCATATTGTGTAGGAATGGTATCCTGTACCACAGAAAATAATGCCTTCCAAATATTGCTTCCTGTTTGATAATTGATTCAGTTATCTCATCAGCTCTGATGGAGTCTTGAAAATGTGACGGTGTTTTTCCTGTCAGGCAACATGAAGAGAGCTGGTTTAGATATCATTGAGACAAAAGACACTAAGATGAATGCCCTTGTCTCAAATATTCAAGAACAATAACAACCCCTCAGGAAAACTGAACCATTCCTTCAGATGATCTGATACAATCCAAAGAACTGAATGCATATGATCTGTAAAAGGAACACGAATGATCTTATTCCAAAATTTGATGTAAGGTTAATAACCTGAACTCCACGTTAGCTTGGAGAACCACCCATGGGAAGGTAAATAAAAGCTATCAAATCTTAAACAAAAGCAAAATACTGCAAATGCTGGATTTCTGAAATTGAAACAGAAAGTGCTGGAAGTACGCAGCGGATCATCCGAGGGAATCTTTATCAAACAGACAGATTTTAAGAAGCAATGTCAGGAGGATTGAGAGTGAGTTGGAGGAGTCTGGGGAGGAAAGTGAATTGGAGGAGGTTAGACAGAAAATTCCAAAGCTTAAGAAATATTCAAGGTGTCAGAATGACATAAAAACAGATATAGAACATAGAACAAAGAACATAGAAGAATACAGCGCAGTACAGGCCCTTCGGCCCTCGATGTTGCGCCGATCCAAGCCCACCTAACCTACATTAGCCCACTATCCTCCATATGCATATCCAATGCCGGCTTAAATGCCCATAATGAGGAAGAGTCCACCACTGATATCTGAGAATTATAAAGTTAAATGGGATAAGAAATTGCAAAGGAAGGTGAAGTCATGGAGGAATATGAAAACAAGGGTGAGGATTTTTAAAACCAAAGCTCTGCCTCACTTGGAGCTGATATATATGGCAGGTGCTGATGGGCGAAACGAATTTGGTGAGTTATGGCTTGGGCAGAATTTTGGATGAACAACAGTTTATGATGCATCTTCGAAGGGGCAGCCAACCAAAAGTACTTTAGGATAGATAAGTCTCGAAATAATGAAGGCATGGATGAAATTTGCAGGAGAAGATCGGTGTGGGTGCTTGGCTGGATGTCAGAGGATAAAATTTAAGTTTCTGTACAAGAAAGAGACGATAATGTTAAGCCAACAAAATTGAATAGTTTACAAAAGCAAACAAATGTCAAGACATCACCAGCTTAAGTTGTTTGAATACTACAGCTTTCTTTCAAAAACAAGTGTGGGCAAAAGCTGAAAGCACAGAGAATACTGCCAACTACAGGCAGTCCCGGGGTGGTGAACGGGTTATGCTCTCAACTGCGTTCACAAGTTGATTTGCACACAAGTCAGAAAATAAGTTGGACAATATAAAGTAGCTGCTCCAAAATACAGGAAATGTTCTTGTGTTTGGTACTTAATGGAATAAGTATAAATATAAATACATTCCCCTATATGGAATCATGTCCGCAAGTACAGAATTTCATAAGTTGTACTTAGTACTGGTGGTTCCTGATTTAAGTAGTTCTATACCCATCCTTCCAATTACACAAATGAGGATATTGTTGGTTGCTACTTTTTCTCACTACACTCCTCCACTGGACTGGGTCCATGCACCATCAGCTTGGTTGCCAAGCCTCATAGGAAGACACAGGATGTAAATGGCGAGTCAGGTGACAGAAGATGCCTCATGAAAAATTCCCAGCAGATTCTTTCCTCAACACTTTCCAAAAAATTACAAAGTTAAGCAAGTTATAGTCATAAAATGAAACACTGTGGTGACTTACATAAAAGTTAAAATTACATAATTAATTCCATGTTTAGATAAAAGGCAAAAAAGTTTGACTGATGCATTGCTGAAGGGATTAAAAAAATGTTGAAATCTCCAAGTCCTCACTAAAACATCTGAAAAAAAGATAAAAAATCTAATAAACTATATCTATTTTATCCCAAGTGAAAGGATGTGAAATTTTGTGCCTGCAAAAGCTATTTGAGTTCCTACATGTGGCTCAAATGCTTTGGGACAGATGGTTTTCTTATGATATTCTCAGAAGAAATCAAGAGTTGACAACAGTAAGCCAGTGAAATTCATGCCCAAACCAAGATATAATTGTAAAACAAGCAACTGGCAAAAATGGGCAACTAATTCTGTAAGGATATAGAATCCAACTAATTCCCATGTTTTATAAAATTATAAAGGGTATAGATTAAAGATTTTTTAGATTAGATTAGATTACAGTGTGGAAACAGGCCCTTCGGCCCAACAAGTCCACACCGACCCGCCGAAGCGAAACCCACCCATACCCCTACATTTACCCCTTACCTAACACTACGGGCAATTTAGTATGGCCAATTCATCTGACCCTGCACATCTTTTGTGATGTGGGAGGAAACCGGAGCACCCGGAGGAAACCCACGCAGACACGGGGAGAACGTGCAAACTCCACACAGTCAGTCGCCTGAGGCGGGAATTGAACCCGGGTCTCTGGCGCTGTGAGGCAGCAGTGCTAACCACTGTGCCACCGTGCCGCCCACTTAGTGAATGACAGGTGTCTTTTACCGAGGGGGATTACAAGACTGCGGACATATTTTTAAGGTGACAGGCGAAAGATTTACAAAAGACATGAGGAGTAATTTTTTTTACAACAGAGTGGTCCATGTGTGGAATGAGCTTACATGAGCTTTCAGAGGAAGTGGAAGATGTGGGTACAGTTACAACATTTAAAAGACAATTGAACAAGTACATGAATAAAAAATGTTTGGAGGGATATGGGCCAAGTACAGGTGGGACTTATTTAGTTTGGGATTAAGGCCGACATGATTTGACCAAAGGGCCTGTTTCCATACTATATGACTCTACAACTCAAAAGGCAAACAGGTCTCAACATCACAACTTTTGAGAAATCCACCCACCAACCACCGAGTCTATTTATTCTTTGCAACATGTTTTAAGCATACATCTCAATGTTACTTGTAGCTTTGCTTGCCCATTTGATAAGGAGTTCTTCAAAAATTTAATGGGTTACAATCTTGTCAGTCCCTTCTTATATCACGTTCACAAGTGATTTTTCATTTACAGAAGTACATTTTCAGTCAGGGTTTTCTTTTGTATTTTCACTTGGCTTCAAAAGTGAGACTGGAACATCACAAGCAGAAAGTGATCATTGCATAAACATATTACTAACATAGAACATTCAAAGTGCACTCAAATACATGGATGCTTCACACATTAGGGGGCGGTATGGTGGCTCAGTGGTTAGCACTGCTGCCCCATAGCGCCAGAGACCTGGGTTCAATTCCCGCCTCATGCAACTGTGTGGAGTTTGCACATTCTCCCAGTGTCTGCGTGGGTTTCCTCCGGGTACTCCGGAGATCCAATGATGTGCAGGGTAGGTGAATTGACCATGCTAAATTGTCCATAGTGTTAGGTGTAGGGGAATGGGTCTGGGTGGGTTGCTCTTTGGAGGGTCGGTGTGGACTTGTTGAGCCGAAGGACCTTGTTTCCACACTGTGGGGAATCTAATCTATACGCATATGCTGAAGACAAGTAGTCTTCAGAATCTGCAAATATTTTATTTCACTTTCTGATTTGAACAGGTAGCATTGTAATCCAATTTAAATTACAGAAAGCTACTTCAGTAGAATGTTCAGTAGAAACAGAACAAACAGCAGCTTGAATTAATCCAAAATTCTGACCAATTCTGTCAAGGTGTAAATTTATCAAATAACTAATAGATGAGTGAAAAAGATCTGGATGTTGAGAGACAGACAGAGAGAGACAGGCAGGCAGACAGACAGAGACATTTTGAGCTAAAGTATTAATTCCAGTCTGGAGAGTATGACAAAACACTTATGAATTGGGTCACAAAGACATTCTTATTGTAACCCCGTCGCCTTCAATACTGCAAACAACTGTTGAATAGTTACTTTGATATTTCTGACTCATGTCTCTCAAAATTCCAAAGACCAAATTTATGGCATTCACATTCCAAATAAATAGGAAATGTATGTGCCCACTTAGGAAAAAACAAAACGTCTTCCTTCTGATGTAATTGCAAGCGGTATTTGGAAGGCTCGTACAAGAAAACACATCTATCTGCAATTTATTATATAACTGACTACTCCACTTAAATCTCCAACATTTGAACTGTGGCTAAGAAACACAAGATTAAGATAACTTGATTTCCCAATGTCAAAGTAAGGTGCAAGGCATCAAAGAGACTGAATAACTGAGAAACAATGATCAATGGAATGTTTAATGCAGCACTGGCAAGTAAAAGGGACCAGAGAAAATGCTGCAAGAAAAGTAAAAGAGAAAACAAAATACAAGATACAGGAGGATTTGAACACCAAACCTGTTTTCTTTTGTTCATTCACAACTGTGCATGTCACTAGCTGGGCCAAGATTTATTGCCCATCCACAGTTAAACTATTGCAGTCCATTTGGAGTAGATACACCCACAAATCCATTATAAAAAGAGAATTCCAGGATTTTGACTCAGCAACACTGAAGGAATGGTAACATATTTCTTAGTCAGGATGGTGATAGGCTTGAAGGGGAACTTGGAGGTGCATGTCTATGCTACCCTTATCATTTTAGATGGCATTGCCCATGGGTTTGGAAAGTGCTAAGAAGCCTTAGTGAATTTCTGCTAAGCATTTTGTAGATGGTACAAATTGCTGCTGCTGTGCTTAAGTGGTGGAGAAAACAATGTTTGTAGATATGGTTACTTTACCCTGGACAATGTCAAACAATACACAAACAGGCAAGCTGGGAACATTTCATCTTAATCTTGACTTGAACCTTGCAGATGATGGGCACACTTTGGGACTCAGAAGATGAATTACTTGCTGCCAAATTCCTAGCCTCTGACCTGCTTTTGTAGACAGCAAATACATGGCTAGTCCCGTTCAGTTTCTGGTCAATGGCAACCCCCAGGATGTTGATACTGGGAGATTCAGTGATGGCAATGCCACTGAATGTCAAGAGACCAGGGTTAGATTCTCTTTCACTGGAAATAAACACTGCCATGCATGAATGTTAATTACCGCTTGTAAGCTCAAACCTGAATATTGCCAAGTCTTGCTGCATATGGACGTGGACTACTTTAGTAAATGAGGACTCACAAATGGTGTTGAATATTATCAGTCAATAGTGAATATCCCTCATTTCCAATGTTATGAAGGAGGGAAAATATTGATGAAGCAGCTAATGATTGGGCTGAGGACATTACCCAAGGTACTCCTGTAGAGATGCCCTGGAGCTCAGATGACTAACCTCCAACTATTACAACAATCTTCCAGTGTGCCAGATATGACTTCAACCAGTGGAGTATTTGCCCCTTGATTCCCACTGACTCCAGTTTTGCTAGGGCTTTCGTAAGGCTCCTTGATACTACTTTGTCAAATGCAGCCTTGATGTCAAAGTTAGTCATGGACACCTCACATCTCACATCTGGAATTCAGTATTTTGTACATGTTTGAAACAATACTGTGATGGGGTCAGGCAGAATCCAAAGACTGAGCATCAGCGAGTAAGTTATTGCAAAGCAAGTGCTGTTTGATTGCACTGATAATGATACCTTTCGTCACATCAAGCCTGCTATCTCATTTAATGAGATTAGAGCTGATCTGAGACTTCATTCTTGGCTGCAAAGAGGAGAAAGACATTTTGCAGGAATGGGAGAGAGAAAGGATTAAAATAGTGAATTCAAGGGTTAGGAAGAGATAAACAGAGCAAAAATAGTGAGCACAGGAGAGGGAGGAGAAGGATGCACAAGAAATAAGAACAAAAAACAATGGAAGTAAGTGTTACGAATGAATACACAGATGTGACAGAAGTTACTGCTTGAAATGAAAGCAGAAAATGCACATTTCAATTAGCATTTAATGACTTTCCAGACGACTTTCATATGAATGCACTAAAGCAGTTTCTTTCAGTAATGGGGTAGGAAAAATCAAGTGGACATTAGGGTTATATAGCTCCCATGTGAATTGCATTGGCATAAAAGGACCAAACTGTCTTTCTGCTGAAAATATCTGATCAGCTGCTTCAAATCTGCTATTGAATGTAACATCAAATAAAGTAAATCACCCACCAAAAAAATTACCCTTCCTACACAAGCAGAAAAAGCTTTATGCATCCAACTGAAATTGTCAAATGCCCTTTTGCTTATGATGAATTCAACAAAGGGAAACAGTGGATACAGAAAATAAAGTTTACAAAACTAAATTCCCACAGGAGCTCACCGTTCTAGAGTCGATGCCTGGATGAGAGATTCTCTTACTAGAAAACAATGAGTAGAATAGTCAAAAATACTCTGGAGTTTATAACAAGTGGAGTGGATTTCACTGAAAGATACAGAAATCTGAGAGAGTTGACAAGGCAGATGTTGAGATGCCACTGCCCTGGCTGGAGAGTCAAGAACTAGGATTCATATTTCAAGATATAGGATTGACTATTTTGGACTGGTTCAGAAATTTCTTCGCTCAAAGGATTGGGAATCTTTGGATAACTCTGCTCTGAAGGGCTGTGGAAATGCAAGCATGTTCAAGGCAAAGATTAATACATTCTTGGATTTGGAGGGAAACAAAGGATAAAGCAATCATGCAAGAAAGGAGAATTGAAGTTGAAAATTAAACTTATTAAATAGTGAAGAAAACTCAACCAAAGGTTATTTCTGATCCTACTTCTTGTATCATAATCACTAAACTGCAAAGATAAATCCTGCTTTCTTTACTTTAAGCTATAGTCATATACCCAGCTGATGGTATAATCGGACAAGGCAGTCCAATTAAATCTGGCTTCACAGATCACATTTTTGTTCAATAACATGATCATTCTCTGAACATAGTTGTACAAGGCTGCAAAGGTTTCTTTAACAACAGAAGTTTATTACACAGGAATCAGAAAAGAAATCGAGCCAAGTTAGAGATATGGTACACAGACTGAAATGTGTTTTGCTGGGTGTTTTAAGAGTTTCATCTATTTTCCAACACCACTTACAGTATCAAATCCTGAGAAATTACATGTCATCTTTAAATACCCAAGTTCTTTCCTGTAAACTGCTAATTTTTCTTACATGAATACACTCAAAACTGAAAGCATAGCCTCTCAGCTTTTAAATGAAGACTTCTCAGACAAACATAGAAATTCTATAAACTAAAAACTTTTCTAGACAAGAACTGACATCCTCATCATCACACAATTGATACAATGCCATAAGTTATACATTGTATCACTGGAACAAATGTATACAATTATTTTGTTATTGAAATAGTTAACTCCACAATCCACAAAGGCTCTTGATTGTTAACCAGCTGATCAGACAACCCTTAATTGGTTCACTTCTATCCATATACTCTAGACAGATAAGTACCAGTAATAGCATCTTTCCTACACAATTAAATAACATGTCTACCCTCACTTTTTCAAAAGTTTCCCATTGGCGATACCAACCAAAAAGTGTAATTTCCATATGTGCAAATTCCCAGCTTTTCTTCACCACTGTCTTTCTCAATTTACACACTACACATTTGATTCTTATGGGAGGATTAAAGCCATTCTCTGTAGCCTGGTATTACGAGGTCCACATCAACTCCAGCCCTCCCTCTAGTAGGTCTCTGAGCTGAGCTCAGTTGTAGGTAAAATTCTAGAATCCATCACTAAGGAGAGATTTCAAATTCTTGGAAGTGCAGGGTCGGATTAGAACAAGTCAGCATGGATTTAGTAAGGGGAGGTCATGGGTAACAAACCAGTTAGAATTCTTTGAAGAGGTAACAAGTAGTTTCGAGCAGGGAAACCCAGTGGATATTATCTTTTTAGACTTCCAAAAAGCCTTTGATAAGGTACCTCACAGGAGGCTGCTGAGTAAGGTAGGGCTCATGGTGTTTGAGGTGAACTACTGGCATGGATTGACAATTCACTGTCTGACAGAAGGCAGAGAGTTGGGATAAACGGTTCTTTTTCAGAATGGCAGCTGGTGACAAGTATGGGCCCGTAGGGTTCAGTGTTGTGGCCACAGCTGTTGACTTTAACATATTAATGATCTAGATGAATGGACTTGGTGCATTCTGGCCAAAGTTCGCCGATGCTACAAAGTTAGACAGACAGGCAATCCAATGTGAGCAAATGGGAGGTCTTGCACTTTGGAAAAAAGAATACAGGCATGGATTATGAATTTTCTCATTACTTAGAAAATAAAGCTGAAGTACAAAGGGATCTGGGAGTGCTAGTCCAGAATTCTCTAAAGGTTAACTTGCAGGTTGAGTCCATGGTTAAGAAAGCAAATGTCTCAAGAGGGTTGGAATATCAAAGCAGCGATGTGCTTCTGAGACTTTATAAAGCTCTAGTTAGGCACCATTTAGAATACTGTATCCAATTCTGGGCCCCACATCTCAGGAAGGGCATACTGGTAATGAAGCGTGTCCAGCGGAGATTCACATGGATGATCCCTGATCCCACGGAATGGTAGGCCTAACATACGATGTCAGGCTGAGGATCCTGGGATTGTATTCATCAGAGTTGAGAAGGTTGAGGGGAGATCTAATAGAAACTTAGAAGATAATGCATGGCTTAGAAAGGGTGGACGCTGGGAATTTGTTTCCGTTAGGCGGGGAGACTAGGACCCGTGGACACAGCCTTAGAATTAGAGGGGATAAGTTTAAAGCTGAAATGAGAAGACATTTCTTCAGCCAGAGAATGGTGGGCCTGTGGAATTCATTGCCACGGAGCGCAGCAGAGGCCAGGTCATTACATGTCTTCAAGGCAAAGATTGATAAATTCTTGATCTCGCAAGGAACTGAGGGCTACGGGGAGAGTGCGGGTAAGTGGAGTTGAAATGCCCATCAGCCATGATTAAATGGCGGAGTGGATTCGATAGGCCGAATGGCCATACTTCCACTCCTGTGTGTTATGGTCTTATGGAATGAAACTGCTTGCAATATTGCTGCCAGCTTTGATGCAATAATTAGTTTCTGACCACATGTTCATGTCATCACAGAAATCACTTATTTCTACCTCTGACAGTTATTCCTTCCTGTCCTAGCTCACCTGCTGCTGAACCCTCATCCATTCCTTTATTAACATGCAGACACTTACACTTCTCTGGCTTGCATCCCTTCATTCAACTTTCACAAAGTTGCGATCATTCAAAATGCTGCAATCATATCCTAATTTCTACCAAGTTCCCTTGATCAGTCACCAGTATGCTCAATGACCTATACTGTTTTTCATTTAGCAACATATTATCTTAAATTTCTTATTTTCTTAGTATTGCCCCTTTCATCTATTTCTCCTCCAGACCCAAAATCCACCAGGAGACCAGTGTTCTTCCTTTTTGGGTCTCTTAAACACCCTGATTTCAATCATTTCACCACTGATAGTTGTGCTGTCAGTTGGCAGGACCCTAAATTCCAGAATCAGCTCCATCCCCTTGCTAAACTATACATCTCACTTTCTTTCTGATGGGACCTAAATATTAAAAGGTAATAGCATTTACGAAGGTCATGGAGCTACAAAAAGGTTGAGGGATGACTTTCTAATTAAGGATGGCATCAGTAGCATGGAGAGGATGATCCAAGTTCAAGAAACCAAGACATAGAGCCTGTTTTTATTGAAGCAAAAAATGTTCAAGACAGGAAGTCACTTGTCGGAGGGGTGTACAGGTCAGCCAACAGTAACCCGAAGTAGGGTGATATGTAAAGGCATGAATAATGGGACCTTGTCAGAAACGCACAACAATACTCATGTAGGATTTTCATCTACATTTAGATTTGAAAAATTAGATGAGCAAAAGGTACCTGGATAAGGTATTCTCAATGTTTCAGGATAATTTCTTAAAACAATATGTGGCTCAAATGTCAAACTTTGTTAATCCTGTGAAACACCTTGGGACAGTTTACTATGCTAAAGATGCCAAATGAATTAAAGCTCTTTTTGTCATCACTGCTGGTAAAAACTGATGAAAATACACAACACAAATGGCATAAATGTAAAAATACTTCATACACAATTTTTAGTGCACAATGATACAGCTATGGTTATTTTATTATTTTAATAGTTAGCCAACAAGGGTAGCTTTGATTTTTAACATTAGAAAAGCGGTGATTAAAAAATCAACTATTAATATCAATGAGCTTGCTCTGAAGTTGGTGCAAAGATAAAACAATGCAAGACTGCCTCCTTGAGGTGGATCTTGTTCTTGGCAACTTAATGTGCTGCAAGCTTTGAGTCTATGTAAGACACGTAAGTATTTTGCACCGATAAAATACAACTCCTCAATCAGAATTTCAAACACACCATTTCCACTCAAAGCAGAAGATTTGATTCTACAAATTAAAATAGCTCACAAAACAATGAATAATGTTGGAGTAAACTTGATAGGATTAGAACAAGAATGTGCATTTATCTAGCAACTTCAATGAGGTATGTCACAGGCATTTTATCAAAAATGTAAACAGCAAGTCACAGAAGAAAACTCATATTCATCCAGGTATTTGCAAAATTAGCTACAGCGAGTGGGTGCACTGGTCGTAACCTTGCAAGAATCTTGAGATTCTGGAAAAGTGCCGGAGGATTGGAAAACTGCTAATTCAGTCCAGGTGGTCGCTTCCTCCCTTCTTATCTTACCCTTTTTGTCGCCCTTTTTCTTTGTTGGCTTCTTGTCGGCAACAGCAGAAGTGATGACATCATGGAGTGGCGCTCTTGATGAGGGAGTGGCCTAGCATGTTGGCAGAGCCAGGGACTCCTGGTTGTAGCAGGCCCGGAGCAAAGATCTCCTGGTTATCGGTAAGGCAACAGTGGAGCCAGTGTCTCCTGGTTGAGAGTCAAGTAAGGGGCCTAGCACAGGACCTAACATCATCGGCTCCATGGTGGATGGTCCCAGAGACAAAGAGATGGCGCCGAAAGTGTGGTGACAGCAAAGGTGTCACTGGTCGGCCAGCTCAGGGCTTGGGAGTCATGGTGGAGGTGGCAGAGTGAAGACAGACTTCCTTTCAGCTTTGTCTTTTTGTTCTTGAATATCTGAGTAGCGCTGGATTGTGGTGACAGTTGAAACGTTTCACACCATACAAGTGACAATTAATCGTCATTCACCAGTATTATCAATAACTTCAACAGCATTCAGGAAGTGATCATCAGCACCATTGAACATATTCGATATTCAATATTTCAGAAATTATTATCTGACAACATCAGGATCAATGTTCCATTGGAGCAAAATTGCCATTAAAGGGACTTGCCATCTTGAGCAAATGCATTTTCACTTTCAAACTCTCCACATTGTTCAGTTATTGCCACAGAGATTTTATTGCATATACATCTAAGGGTTGAACAACGCTATTTATACAGCCAGGTATCAGAGCCACATTGGCACTGATGATCTCACATTACGGACTACACTATTGAAAACGTGGAATTTAGGTATGTTCCAGAAAATCAAATTTTTCCTTTCTTTCATCTCCTATCTTAAATTCCACATATTCCTTTCAAATGCTTTCTTCTATCCAGTCTCACTCAAACATCAACTTTGAAATGTCTCTTTGGCAAAAGCTTTGCCCCTAAATGTCACCTAAATGTGCCTTTATCTGCATCTGACCAGCTGATGGTTACTGTAGACATAATAACAAGGTCAGTCAGCTGGACATCACAGAATACCGGTTCCCTGATTGGGGCTCATCCAATCTAGCTGACATCTAAAAAGGGTGAGTGCCAAAGATACTGACTATGGGATTTAGTGGAAGCCCACAGAACAAAAAAAGGGTTAAATTGGACCTAATCAGATCAGGAAAAACATAATGGAACTTAATTAGATCAGAGTTGAGTTCTTAACAGCTACTTACAGGGCATGAAGTGGTTTTGTATTACTAAATGGGTAACTGATTATAGAGGGAAACCATGATGTGGAGATGCCGGTGTTGGACTGGGGTGGACAAAGTTAAAAATCACAACAGCAGGTTATAGTCCAACATGTTTATTTGGAAGTATTAGCTTTCAGAGCATTGCTCCTTCATCAGGTACTTGCAGAGTAAGAGCATAATTCCCCCGATAGCTTGTACTTCCAAATAAACCTGTTGGACTATAAGCTGGTGTTGTGTGATTTTTAACTAAAATGGTTGAAGCACTTAAGTGAACAGCAGGGGTTAACCACAGAGATCAGTTTGAAGTGTCATTACTATATAAATTAACAATTCAGTTACACCAAACTACAGAAAACACAAGGGTATAAGAGTGTGAGCCATGCTCGGACAGGAGCATGCCTAATAACATCTATGAAGGAGTCACGTCTTTGTAGTTGCACCATCCATGTAAGTGCGACACTTCTGCAATAAAGACTGAAAAAATACATTTATGAGGTCCCATGCCTAATTATTTCTATTAATCTGGGAAAACGAGTACTGAGGAACCTCGGTTATCCTGCATTTGATTATCCAAATTTCAGATTATCCAGCAAGATCACAAGGTCCCGATGCTTGGCTAAACTATGTTATCCAGCATTCGATTACCCGAACAAAATACTCCCCGCCTGTGTCCTCTGTAACACTCTAGTATCTGACTCTGAATGAGGCAATACAGTGCATTCTGTTATAACGTAACAGTTGCGCTCCTCTGCAACCTCGCACTATAGAAAATGGCGCTGTGGAAAACTGCTGTAGAAAATCACACTATTGAAGATCGTTATAGAAAATTGCTATGCCCATTCAGTAGAAATTTCACATTATCCAACAGCGTTCACGATTGGTCAATCATGCTATAGCTAATTTGTACTATGGCCAATTCACATGTGCTTATACCAGAACGACCTGTAGTATAATCAAGGATTGTTCATGTGTAAATAAAGGGTAACTTGATGATGGGATACCAGCCTCCGTAGAGTTAAGACTTACAAGGATGTTGCCAGGGTTGGAGGATTTGAGTTTAAGGTTGAATAGGTTGAATAGGCTGGGTTGTTTTTCCCGGATCATCAGAGGCTGAGGGACGACTTCACAGAGGTTTATAAAATCATGAAGGGTATAGTCAAGGTCTTTTCACTGGGGTGGGTAGTCCAGAATTAGAGGGTGTCGATTTAGGGTGAGAGGGGAAAGATTTAAAAGGGATCTAAGAGGCAACTTTTTCACGCAAAGGATGGTACATGTATGGAATGAGCTGACAGAAGTAGTAGTGGCAGCTGGTACAATTCCAATATTTAAAAGGCATCTGGATGGGTACATGAATAGAAAGGGTTTAGAGGGACATGTGCCCAATGCTAGCAAATGGTTCTAGATTAATTTAGGATATCTGATCAGCAAGAACGGGTTGGTCCAGAGGTCTGTTTCAGTGCTATACATCTCTATGACTCCATGACAAGAGTAAAGCACGATCCCGAAGAAACTCACTCTCAACAATCATTTTTGTGTTGGGGTGAGCATTTCTTACATCAGGCCTTTGTTTGGGCAGCTTTGTTAAAGTCCACCATTGAGGACTGGGTCTACTATGTTCAAAGAATTCAATTCCACCCACCTCCTTCAGCAAACAACTTTGTGGCAGATGTAAAACAAATAATTCCCCTAACGGCCTATGGAGCTGCAGTTTTTCTGTCATTAGGAGCCCAACTTTCCCTGAAGTACCAGATACTAGTACCTTTCAAAAACTGACTGACATAGTTAAGGAACATTTCAATCCCAAGCCTCCTCTAACTCAGATTCTATCACTTTTACTCAGCAATTCGAGAATCAGGGAATCCGTATCAGGATTTCTGACTGGCAGAAGTCCGTGAATTTGGTTTAACCCTTAATACGATGCTTGGATTCCACCTATTATGAGGAATTAATTAGGTAACAATATAAAAATGCCTGCTAACTGAGGCCCAACTGGACTTTCAACAGCTGCTATAATTGGCTTTATCAGTGCAAAATGCAGCAAGTGGAGCATCCAAGTTGCAGGTATTCGAATGGAAGTGGACATCTCACCAATCCAACTGAGCTTGGGAAGCACCTACTTGAATGAGGGAATTGCATAGTCTTACTCATGACGCATCCTAAACAGAGGGGCTCTCAGTCAGCTTACAGCAAACTCCAAAACAAACCCAAGCCTGGACTAAAATGGTTAAAAAACTTTCTTCAGAATCGTGGCCAGCAAGACATTACTTGTTGCAAAACATTCCCACTCAACCTAAAGGGAATAAGCCAACTCATAGGTCAATATCCAGGAGAGGTCATACCCTAGCAAGTTCACCTACATCTGGTTTGAAACAATTAAAATGCTTCGCAACATTCAAATCAGAACCAATCAAGATAAGTGTCAGTTTAGATGGTCAACCAGTTCTAATGGACATTGATAACTAGTGTGGCCGTAACAGTGATCGCAGAACAAGCTTTTAACAAAATTTGCTGTGGACTTCAGCATTTAAGTTTGTGCAAGACCCCAGCCAGGCTGAGAACCTATACAGGGAAACTTTGTAGATTAAGGCTACAACTTTGGTTCCAGTCTCTTATGAAAATCAGCTGATTCACTTACCAGTGATTGTCATATAAGGCTTAGGCCCAAGCTTAATAGGGCAAAATTGGTTGAGAGAGATTCACCTAGATTGGCTCAACATTTTTCAATTTGAAATTGACTGATGAGTGAAGTCCTAATTAAATACCCAGCAGTCTTCCAGGACAATCTAGGGACTATCAGAGGAGCCAAGGCACGTAGCATGTTGACCTAGAGATAATTCTGAAAGGTCCAGACAATACAACTTACCTTTCAGACAAAAGGTAGAGGTAGAAATCACTTGGCTGGAAAGTGAAGGAATCAAGCCAGTCCAATTTGCACAATGGACAGCACCATTTGTACGGCTTTAAGCCCAAAGGGTCAGTTTACCTTTACAGAGATTTTACACAAAACGGTAAACCGCTTTTCTTAGTTGGATAAATACCCAATCATTCAGATAAAGGATTTATATGTAAAGCTGGCAGGAGGCTGGTCATGAGCCACACTTGCTTGCAATTGCATGAAGACCAGGATTCCCAGAAGTATGCTACAAAAAGTGCTTGTACTAATATACGAGACCACTATTTGTGGTATCTTCAGCCTGTTAATTTTTTCAGCAGATGATGGAGAACATATTGCAAGGTCTACCTCAGGTCACCATTTCCCTCGATACAGTCATAGAGATGTACAGCAGAGAAAACTAATAGGGAGCACTTAGAAAATTTAGATATCATCCGAAGGCATTTTTCTGAAGGGAGGAAAATGGGTGTTCCAGGCTCACCGACTGACCTATCTGGACTGCAGTCTGTTCCACTATAATGCAATAGCTGTGTGTTCGTGCTATAGAAAATCGCTCAACAGTAATAACAGGGCCTATGAGAAAAAACACGGTTGGAGTCATACAGATATACATCATGGAAACAGACACTTCAGTCCAACTCATCCATGCCAACCAGATATTCTAATCTAATCTAGTCCCATTTGCCAGCACTTGGCCTTAGCCCTCTGTAGTTTAAACCCTCCAACCCTGGCAACATACTTGTGAATCTTTTCTGAGCCCTTTCATGTTTCACAACATCCATCTGATAGGAGAGAGACCAGAAATACACACAATATTCCAAAAGTAGCCTAACCAATGTCCTGTAGAGCTGCAACATCAGCTCCCAATGCGTATACTCAA
Source organism: Chiloscyllium plagiosum (assembly GCF_037043375.1). Classification (NCBI taxonomy): domain Eukaryota; kingdom Metazoa; phylum Chordata; class Chondrichthyes; order Orectolobiformes; family Hemiscylliidae; genus Chiloscyllium; species Chiloscyllium plagiosum. The sequence goes on from NW_028270156.1 coordinate 44,809,701, forward strand.
TGCTCTGAATCAATAAAGGAAAGCTACCAAATGCTTTCTTCACGATCCTTACTGTGACTCCCTTTCAACTATGAACCTGTACTTCAAAGTCTCTTTGTTCAGCAACACTCCCAGGACCTTCCCATTAAATGTGTAAGTTCTGCCCTGATTTGCCTTTCCAAAGTGCAGCACCTCATATTTATCAAAATTAAAATCTATGTGTCACTCCTCGGCACATTGGTCCGTTGTACTAACCTTCTCTGTTGTCCACTGCACCTCTAATTTTGGTGTCATCTGCAAACTTACTAAATATACCAAAGTGAAAGTTGAGGACTGCAGATGCTGGAGATCAGAGTCGAAAAATGTGGCACTGGAAAAGCATAGCAGGTCAGACAGCATCCGAAAAGCAGGTCCTGTTCCTCAGATGCTGCCTAACCTGCTGTGCTTTTCCAGCACCACACTTACTAACTATACTTCCTGTGTTCACATCCAAATTATTTATATAAATAGATTCGGGGTGAACCATGAAAAATTTCAGCAAAAAAATCAAAACAGAAACAGTTAGTATAACACAAATGATAGCACAGTCTAAGCAAATCGTTAAAATCATATATTTTAATGAAATCATACAATAAATTTTACATTTAAGGGGTTTCTGAATTTGAGGAGTTACAGTACTGTATTAAGACAGGGCTGAGGGTCATAATCAGCATCATTACTTTCAGGTGCAGGGTTACAACGAAAGAAAATATTTAGTCCAGAAGTGGATGACTGTGGTTCATTGGCCTCAAACTGTTCCTTGGGGATTGGCTTAAAAAAAAAGATCTCGTTTTTGCTGCTTTGCCATTTTTCTTCTTTCATGACAAAGCTGTTCATAGTATGCCAAGTAAGACTTTATGCCATGAGCTGCGGTCCTGCTGCATTCTGCAATGTAGCCACAGGCTTCTAAGAGCTGCAACTGCTTCTCAACTTCCCTCAGGATAGAAGACAAAAAAAAGGAGTGGAATGTTCTCGTGGTGCTGCATCCTGGATTTGTCTTCATCTCGAACTGCAATTTCCCCTGCAACAACTCGTTGTAGATCAGTCTTCATTTCAAATTCAACTTGCTTTGATTGCTGGAAGCTCCTCTAGTGGTTCAATACCTTTAAAGTCATGAAGAAGATCTGGAAGAAGCTTCTGCCAAATTGCATGCAAACAGTCCTTACTGATATCACCCCAGGCCTCCACAATGACGTCAATAGCATTCTTAATATAAAAGCTCTTCCAAAATGGAAGAACTCTGTCCTTATTATCCCCTTCAGTAGCTGCAATCAGCTTTCTGAACGTGCCTTAAATTATAAATTTTAAATGTTGCTATTGCACCCGAGTCCATGGGTTGAAGGAGAAGAGGTTGTGTTCAGAGGTAGAATTTAGAACTTTGAGGTTTTCAGAAAGCTCAACAATGGTGGGAGGGTGGTTTGGTGCATTGTCCAGAATGAGGAGAACTTTGAAATCCAAATCTTTTATCCTACAATAATTTCTAAAAACATCCTCAAAAACATCAAAAAAAAAGTTGCCCCATCATCCAACTTCTTTGGCTTGATTTGAAGTAAACAGTCAGAGTGGGCTTAAGTTAACTGGGACTAGAATCGCATTACAGCTAACAGGAATTCTCATTTTCAAAAGTTGTTCTGCAATTCACCATCAAGTTACAGCCAAATCACATTGGCGAAATGCACGTTGTAGGCGAATACCCTGTACAGAGGCGACAAGACGGGTTTACCCCTACTGGAAGATGAAGTGAAGGTAATCAACGGTGCCCTGGCTCCCACATCTTGGAAAGTTCATATATAATCTGGTACCCATCCTGGCATTTTGCAGCAACTCCAAAAAAAGGTCAATCTTGGAAATGGATGCACAGACAACCCAAGCTTTCAATTAAATAAATAACCAACTATCATCCTCTAAGGTGTTGGAACATTATGATCACAAGAAAGATCTAGTATTGACATGCGAAGCCCTCCCGTATAGCATTGTGTGATATAAGCTCACTGATCACCCAAAGGAGATGTACACCCAATAGCTTCTGCATTCAGGACTTCGGCTAACACAGAGCCTAAACAGATCCAGACAGAGAAAGCAAGATTGGTGGTTGTATTTAAGTCAGAAAGTTCCACCAATAGCATTATGGACAAAAATATTTGGTAACGATAGACACAAACCCCTGCTTGGTCTGCTCGAAGAGGACAAGGCAGTGCCACCCATAGCTTCGGACCACATTCAGCGGCCGACTGTAAGTTAGATATCATCGAGAGGCCAAGAAGCAAGTGTGGATGCATTGTGCTGCCTCCCATTAGCAGATAGACTCTTCTATTTTCTGGACACACTCCCAGTCACAGCCGACAATATCCGACTTCAGACAAAAATATCTCATCCTTTCAAAACTAACAAACAACTGGTGGGGATGGGGAAAACTAAAGGGCCATCATGACTAGAAATGAAAATGTGTTGGACCGGAGAGATCTGCTCACAATAGAGGACAGCATATTATGAAAGCAAGAGAGATTGTCCAAAGCCAAGGTCGCATCAAATACTGGCTAAACCCGACCAGTGTCATCCAGGTGAAGATGTTGGCAAGAAGTTATATCTGGTGGCCAAGTTTGGACAGAGAAATAGCTGCATTGTTGGGCAGTGGCCAAATGTGTCAACAATGAAAAAAATTTACTACCAGTAGCTCCCCCACATCCGTGGGAGTGACTGGGTAAATCGTGAACTCTGTTACACATCGAACCCATGAAAGGACCTACATAGTCAATGTTCTTAGTTACTATAAATCCCTGTTCATAGTGTTTGATGTGCCTAGAGTCCAATCGTCAAACATTGGGATGACAGAAAAGCTAAGTCTGTTTGTTACAGATAATGAGCCATTGTTTCCAGCAAGGAATGTGGTTATTTAAAATTGAATGAGATTCAACATCAGGACAACTCCATACTAGTCCAATGGCTTAGCAGAAAGAGTGGTTCAAATTTTGAAGGCTGGCTTGAAGAAACTGCCTACAGCCTTGCTCGATATCAAGCTGTCACAGTTTTTATTTGATTGTAGGACCACTCCACACAGTCTGATGAAGGGCTTATGCCCGAAACGTCGATTCTCCTGTTCCTTGAATGCTGCCTGACCTGCTGTGCTTTACGAGCAATACATTTTCAGCACTCCACACAATCTCCCTGCTATAGGCAAGATGCTGTTGTTAAACTTGAAATGGTGCAGAAATTGCCAGGGGTGGAGGGTTTGAATTACGGGGAGAGGCTGAAGAAGCTAGGACTATTTTCCCTAGAGAGTCAGAGGCTGAGGTGACCTTACAGTGGTATATATAATCATGATGGGGCTTGTCAAGTCCTCTGAAACAGAGATGGACGTAAGTAACTGCTTTGATGCTTTTGCTGCCAGAAAAAGAGATGAAATTCTACTGAGATGCTCCTAGTGTAAGAGGCGAGTTCCCATGTGTTACATGCTTCCCATATTGGACAGTGAGTTGGAGGATCGTGGCTCAGTGTTAAAATGCCCCAGCAGATTAACAGCCCCAATCAGGGAGCGCTGGCTGACATAAAAAGAGTGTCAGAGATACCGACACATTGATACCTGACTTAATGAGGCCGTGCTAATGTCAAGGTCTGCTCACGTGCAAATAAAGAGTCGCTTGGTGATGAGATACCGGCCTCTGGAGAGTTATTTCAATTAGTTATTTATACATTTTTTACATCTCAAAAACCATCTTGCTTCCTCCCATGAAGTTAATCTGTGTTTCATTCATACAAACAATGCAAGCCAATCACTATTCGTTCTTCTCGGTGACAATTCCAAATAGTCGGCACCGGACTCAAATGTTTACTCTGCTTCTGCCCCACAGATGAGTTTCTCCAACAATTTCTATTTTTGATTCAACAAACTACCTGGTGAAGTGATTACCACTTTTACTGACTTGAATTTTAAAGCCTGTCACACCTCTCTAGAGTAGCACACTGGAAATCAAGCCCCACCACTTCCAGAATTTTCAGAAGGGTTGAAAATTTTAAACAGGTGTGCAAAATTCCCAAATTTAGTTGTATTTTTGGACTCAGGTTAACAAATCACAGACTAGCTTTCTGTACTAATAATGACAACTTACTACAAGTAGATTATTATAAACAACTATGAACTGTCAACATATAACCTGACTAATTAAAACTCTAACCCGACTTATAAAACTCCATTAAACGTGCACAGGTGTAGAGACAAACAAAAATTGGTGTAATGAAAGAAGGGAAAAATGAGAAGGCAGTTTAATTCACTGGCATGATCTTTGTTCTCATCAGGTTTTCGTGTCTGATCAGTTTATTTTCCATATGTTTTCCACTTCCTTACAGAGGCACTAGTTTCCAAATTATAAAAGTTACCTAACTTACTGGTTAAAAGCTTCAACTTGAGAGAAAATGGCTTTCTTCAAGCTTTAGGTACTTATTGTTACTGTGGAGATAGGATACCATTTTCCCTTTCCACAGATCCAAAGGATTCTGGCTATACAATTTACACCCATAAGCTGTTAGGCTACTTGATAGCCAGTCACACAGCTGATGGCAGGCAGAAGCCTTTTGTAGTTGAAAACTGGCTGCCATTCCACAGACCAACCGTCTATTTGCTGCCAGCCAAATTCCACAGTGTACATACCCCAGTGCCAGTTCATTTGCAACTAAGCTTTCTATATTGACTGAACAAATAAGAGTAATCACACTTATAATTAACGCTGGTATCTCACCTTCCAATAGCCTCAGGTTTTTAAAACACACATTTTGCATTTCAGTTCACAATCAATAACACAAAAATAAAAAGATGGAAATACATCCAGGGAAGTTATTTGGGTGGAACTGAGAAATAAGAAAGAGAGGATCACCTTATTGGGATTGCATTTTGGACCCCTTAATAGTCAGAGGGAAATTGAGAAACAAACTTGTAAGGAGATTTCAGCTATCTGTAAGAATAATAGAATGGTTATGGTAAGAGTTTTTAACTTTCCAAACATAGACTGGGACTGCCGCAGAGTTATGGGTTTAGATGGAGAGGAATTTGTCAAGTATGTAAAAGAATATTTTCTGATTCAGTATGTGGATGTACCAGCTAGAGAAAGTACAAAACTTGAGTCGAGATTAGAGTGGTGCTGGAAAAGCACAGCAGGTCAGGCAGCATCCGAGCAGAAAAATTGAGCAAGAGCCCTTCATCAGGAATAGAGGCAGGGTGCCTGCAGAGTGGAGAGATAAATGAGGGGGGTGGGGGTAGGGAGAAAGTAGCATAGAGTACAATAGGTGAACGGGGGTGGGGATGGAGGTGATAGGTCAGAGAGGAGGGTAGAGTGGATAGGTGGAAACGAAGATAGGCATGTAGGACAGGTCATGAGGGCGGTGCTGAGCTGGAAGGTTGAAGCTGGGGTGAGGTGGGGGAAGGGAAATGAGGAAACTAGTGAAATCCACATTGATGTCATGGGGTTGAAGTGTTCTGAGGCGGAAGATGAGGCGTTCTTCCTCCAGCCATTGGGTGGTGAGGGAGCGGCGGTGGAGGAGACCCAGGACCTGCATGCACTTGTGGGCGGCACGGTGGCACAGTGGTTAGCACTGCTGCCTCGCAGCGCCAGAGACCCGGGTTCAATTCCCGACTCAGGCGACTGACTGTGTGGAGTTTGCACGTTCTCCCCGTGTCTGCGTGGGTTTCCTCAGGGGGCTCCGGTTTCCTCCCACAGTCCAAAGATGTGCACGTCAGGCGAATTGGCCATGCTAAATTGCCCGTAGTGTTAGGTAATAGGGGTAAATGTAGGGGTATGGGTGGGTCACGCTTCGGCGGGTCGGTGTGGACTTGTTGGGCCGAAGGGCCTGTTTCCACACTGTAAGTAATCTAATCTAATCTAATCTAAACCTCGGCAGAGTGGGAGGAGGGCCACAGGGTGATGGGGTTGATTGGTGCAGGTGTCCCAGAGATGTTCCCTAAAGCGCTCTGCTAGGAGGTGTCCAGTCTCCCCATATAGAGGAGACCAAATCTGGAGCAACGGATACAATAAATAAATGATATTGGTGGGTGTGCAGGTAAAACTTTGATGGATGTGAAAGGCTCTTTTGGGGCCTTGGATGTAAGTGTGGGCGCAGGTTTTGCAATTCCTGCGTTGGCAGGGGAGGGTGCCAGGAAGGGAGAGTGGGTTGTTGGGGGTGGGGGGGCATGGACCTGACCAGGCAGTCACAGAGGGAACTGTCTTTACGGAAAGCAGAAATGGATGGGGTGGGAAATATATACCTGGTGGTGGGGTCCATTAGGAGGTGGCGGAAATGTCCTCGGATGATGTGGTTTATGCGAAGTTTGGTTGGATGGAAGGGGAGCACCGGGGTGGGGGGGGTGGGGTCTGTCCTTGGAGGGGTGGGGTTTGAGGGTGGAGAGGCAGGATGTGGACAAGAGGTACAAAACCTGACCTACTCTTGGGAAACAAGGCAGGGCAGGTGACTGAGGTGTCAGTGGGGGAGCACTTTGGGACCAGCGACCATAATTCCATTAGATTTAAAATAGTGATGGAAAAGGATAGACCAGATCTAAAAGTTGAAGTTCTAAATTGGAGAAAGGCCAATTTTGACAGTATTAGGCAAGAACTTTCAAAAGCTGATTGGGGCCAGATGTTCACAGGTAAAGGGACGACTGGAAAATGGGAAGCCTTCAGAAATGAGATAAGAATCCAGAGAAAGTGTATTCCTGTTAGGGTGAAATGAAAGGCTGGTAGGTATAGGCAATGCTAGATGACGAGAGAAATTGAGGGTTTGGTTAAGAAAAAGAAGGAAGCATTTGTTGTTAGGTATAGACAGGATAGACTGAATCCTTAGAAGAGTACAAAGGTAGTAAGAGTATACTTAAGAGGGAAATCAGGAGGGCAAAAAGGGGACATGAGATAGATTTGGCAAATAGAATTAAGGAGAATTCAAAGGGTTTTTACAAATACATCAAGGACAAAAGGTTAACTAGGGAGAGAACAGGGCCCCTCAAAGATCAGCAAAGCGGCGTTGGTGTGGAGCCGCAGAAAATGAGGGAGATACTAAGCAAGTATTTTGCATCAGTATTTACTGTGGAAAAGGATTTGGCAGATATAGAATGTAGGGAAATAGATGGTGACATCTTGCAAAAGTCCAGATTACAGAGGAGGAAGTACTTGTTGTCTTGAAGTGCATAATGGTGGATAAATCCCCAGGTCCTGATCAGGTATAAACGAGAACTCTGTGGGAAGCTCGAGAAGTGACTGCTGGGCCTCTTGCTGAGATATTTGTATCATCGATAGTCACAGGTGAGGTGCCAGAAGACTGGAGGTTGGCTAACATGGTACCACTGTTTAAGAAGGGTGGTAAGGACAAGCCAGGGAACTATAGACCAATGAGCCTGACGTCAGTGGTGGGCAAGTTGTTGGGAGGGAATCCCAAGGGACAGGATGGTTAGCAAGGTTTGATCTCATGGAATACAGGGTGAACTAGCCATCAGGATACAGAACTGGCTCAAAAGGTAGAAGACAGAGGGTGGTGGTGTTTTCCCTGGAGCGTCGGAGGTTGAGGGGTGACCTTATAGAGGCTTACAAAATCATGAGGGACATGGATGGGATAAACAGACAAAGTCTTTTCCCTGGGGTGGGAGAGTCCAGAACTAGAGGGCATTGGTTTAGGGTGAGAGGGGAAAGATATAAGAGACCTAAGGGCAACTGTTTCACACATTGGTATGTATATGGAATGAGCTGCCAGAGGAAGTGGTGGAGGCTGATACAATTGCAACATTTAAAAGGCATCTGGATGAGTTTCTGAATAAGAAGGGTATGGAGGGATATGGGCCGGGTGTGGCAGATGGGATTAGATTGGGTTGGGATATCTGGTCGGCATGGGCGGGTTGGACCGAAGGGTCTGTTTCCACATTGTACATCTCTATGACCCTACATGGTTTTGATAGGCCCACAGAAAAAAGATAAATGCCCATGGGCCACAAACAGGTTGAATGCAGAAGGAAAGATCCAATCCTGCACATGGGCAATTTTTGGTTTGTGAAAGCCTCCCGGCCATCACAGTGCATAAGAAATCTTGAGCTGTTTTAGTCGCATCAAAATGATCAAAATCAAAATTAATTCAGTCAGCCTGTGAATCTCAGAGGGAGACAAAGAATCAAGTCTGGCCAAGTTGCAGCAAGTCACTAAAAGGAAACACTTACAACACAGTCAGTTCAGGAAGAAAATTTATAATGAAGATGTGATTGGTTTCCCTGGGATGTCTGTAAAGGATATTCCTGAAATAAAGGGTGGAATCTCGCTTTTTGCTGTTTATGGTAAGATCTTTCTCAATATTTATGTACATAAGACTTTGATAAATCCATGTTCTTTTGTTAAAAGTACACTGACAGCCTCATGTGAATATGCTCGGTCACTGACCACTGAAATAAACAAATTGTAAATAATATAAAGCCAGGTTTAACCTTGGAATCTGACTTTCCCAATATTACCATCAGCTGAGATCATCATAACCTGAATGTAGGAGTAATTATATCGCAGTATAACATGCACGTTTAAGCTTTACTCAGTCTGAATGTTAAAACCTTGCAGTCGCAGCTAATTGTCAGTGTTGTGAAGTCGCATCATATTTAACATTTAAAGGGCTTAGGTTCTGAAGACTTTTGGAAAATTAATTTATTTTATGTTTTGTGGAAATATTTAGAATGGTTTATTTAAAAACAGATCATTGAGAGTTAATTGTAAATATTGGATTTTTTTCTTGAAAGCAAGCCTGTAAATCACCTGACTGGTGATTAGGGCTGGCTTTACTTTGGACTCCTGCTGGAGCTGTTTCCAAAGTGATGGACTTGGAGCAGTGCTTTTTCATCTGGTCCAATTGGATAGAAGCCTCAGAACAATCCAAGCTGGAGGGATGCTTAGAGAGAACAAGCTGCCAGCTGACCTCTCCCATATCTGATAAGGGAACTCTCTTGTTAAAGTCAGGTTGAAAGCTACTTGTTCTTTCAAAAGAGTAATTAAAGAAACAGCTCAAGATTGCATTTCCTTAACAAACATGTCTGAAAGGTTTCAAATTGAGAGATTTGGAATGTAAGTAATAACAGAAAATAGGTGCAGGTGTAGGCCAATTAGCTCTTTGAGCGTGCTCCACCATTCAACATGATCATGGCTGATCGTTCAATGGCACCATGTTCCCACTTTTCGTTTTCTTTGATCCCTTTAGTCCCAATAATTATACCTATGTCTCTTCTTGAAAGCTTTCAATAATTTGGCCTGTTTCCTCTGGCAGAGAATTCCTCAGGCTCACCTTAATCTGGGTAAAGGAATTCCTTCTCATCTCTTTAGACTGTGATCCTGGTTCTGGACTTCCCAGTCATCAGGAAGATCCTTCCTGCACCCACCCTGTCTAGACATGTTAACATTTTTGATTTTTATGGAGATCCCTTCCATTTGTTGAAACTGTAGTGAATATGGAACTAAACAATCCAGTCTTTCCCTGAATGTCAGTCCCACCATCCCAGGATTCAGTCTGGTAGACTCCTTTGCACTCATTCAATAGTCATAACATCTATCCTCAGAGAGTGCCCAAAGCTGCATAAAATTCCTGTTGTGGTCTTATGGTTGTAGTAAGACATCGCTGCTCTTGTACTTGAATCTTCTCACTATGAAGGCCAACATGCAAGTCACCTTCTTCACCACATGGTGCACCTGCATGCTTACTTTCAGTGACTAATGAAAGAGCACACCGAGGTCTCACAGAACCTCTCCCTTTCCCAATCTATCACCATTCAGATAGAAATCTGCTCTGCTGCTTTTTTTAAACTTCACATTTGTCCATTTATATTACATCTGCTATGTATTTGCCCATTTCCTTGTCTTGTCCAAATCCCAGTAAAGCTTCTCTGCATCCTCCTAACAGCACAGCCTCCCACCCAGTTTTGTTCTATCTACAGACATGGAGATATGACATGTAGTTTTCTCTTCTAAATCATTAACTGGGTTCCAAGTACTGATCCCTGCAGTAATTCACTAGTTACTGCTTGTCACTTGGAAAAAAACCAATTTATTCCTATGCTTTTCTTCCAGTCTGCAAACTAGTTCTTAATCCATTACAGTATATAACCTCCAGTCTAACATTCTTAACTTTGCATGCCAATCTCTTAAACAGGACCTTATCAAAAGGACTTGACCACAAGGACCAGAACATCACAGTGACAGGCTTCAAAACATGCTGCGTTTTATCGTTTGTCAAATGCAATATGCTTTAAGGTATAAAGTGACCTTTTTCAGAAAGTCACCCTCTACAAAGAAATTTGTTTTGGTTTTCTCTTTTCCTGAAGTTTGGGTGTGAGCGAGAGAATGGTAACACGTAGAGGGATATGTTAACCAATTACTACATATTTGTTAAATAACTTATTTTGATATTAAACAAAAATTGTGTTTAATGCATCTTGTACTTAATTGGGTGGGAACCAGAAAAACTATTTTCATTTAATATTGTGATCCAATGAGTAGTAAGATTGCAACAACAAAGGTGGCCAAAAGAAAACAGGGCACTGTTGATACATAGTAGGCTAATTGCAGACCTCTTAAGCTTTATGCCTTGCTATCTGAGGACACTTCTATCAATTTTGAGATGGCAATAAAAGAAGGCTTTCTGATGAAGGGCTTTTGGCCATAACGTTGATTCTCCTGGTCCTCGGATGCTGCCTGACCTGCTGTGCCTTTCCTACACCACACTCCTAACGGTAGCTGTAAGACCAATATAACCATTGTCGAGTGCTCTTGACAAAAGGAAAGCAATTCTTTATTACTTAAAAGAGGCAAGTAAATCAAAGACTTATGGATACAAGAGCCACTCAAACACTTGGCTGGAGAAAGGCAAATATTTTCCACCAAGCTGACATGAATACTAAAGATTTAGTACAATGGTATTAGCAGTGAGTATATATCAGGTGTACCTAGAGAGTGTGAACTAATGTCTAGAATGGTGACTGTAGGAGCTTGTCTGTGGTCAGGATTGACATGGTTCTGGTGAATGGCTTGGCTGGAGAGCAAATAGTAACTTCTCTCAGTCATAAATGAGGCCACAGAGATACAGCAATCACAGGAAAAAAATTAGATTAGATTAGACTCCCTACATACTTTATCCCAGGAATGTTTCCTTCACTAAAATTGAATTGGCAAGAGAGAGACAGATATTTGGTTATTTGAAATTTTTTTGAGGAGTTGCAGAAGTGTTACAGGAAGCAGGTGTTCAACCAATCTTCTCTGTTCAAAGCTCAGCAAGCTAAAACAAGACTGAAGTAGTCCAATCAGCTCAACTACAGTTAAAACCAAGGGAGTTATAAAATGCTATAGCATTAAAAAGATGGAATTTTCATGAGGAAGTAGGAGATCTCCTTCCAGACCTGTGGACAAAGAGTAACCAGAAGTTCACCTCATAGTGGTACTGGTTCAAATATCAAGAAATATTAGCCCATGAAATTCCTATGGAAGGATGTCATAATCCAGGAGATCCAAGCATATGTAAGTCAACACTTTTATTAATCAGTTCTTCACAAGGATATGGCATTTAGTAGGATTTTGAGGGACCTTTCCCAAAAAAAGTATGCTTTCAGTATATCCTTACTATCATGGATATAGTTACTTGGTTCTCAGGTAGCATATAGTTAAGAAAACTGCTAATGTAGTGCAGAGAAATTAGCCAAATTCTTCATGAAACAGGAATTCCCCAAAGGAGGTCAAATTAGTTTCAAGGTTCCAATTCAATGTCCAAATCTTTTTGGGAAATTAGTCATCTGGGTACACACAATTAAAGTCTTCAGGGACTATCATACCTTCAAAATAATTGATCAGAGTTTACTGTCATGAATATCATAAATAAGACCCAGGACTTGGACACATCTTGTTTGCCACATGCAACTAAACTAATGTCCTCTTGAATACCTCAATTAAACATGTTTTTGCAACACTACTAGACAGTACATTCCAGACCTTAACTCTTTGCTAGGTAAAAGATTTTTCTCACCTCACGCTTGATTTTCTTTGAAAATACTTGAAAACTGTTCTCTTCTCCATTCTTTTACAAGAGAGAATAATGTCTCCTTGCCTACTCTGTACAGTTACATGCTTTTAATAAATTCCATTAATTTCCTCTCAATCATTGCTTCTCCAAAGAAAACAGTCCCATTTTATCCAGTTTTCCTCTAACAAAATATCTCATCCCCAGAAACATTCTCAAACCTATCTTCCATAAATGGCCGTGCCCGGAATTGCACGTTATACTCTTGAAGAAGTCTAACTGGCATCTTAGAACATAGAACATAGAAAAATACAGCGCAGTACAGGCCCTTTGGCCCTCGATGTTGCGCCAATCGAAGCCCACCTAACCTACACTAGCCCACTATCCTCCATATGCCTATCCAATGCCCGTTTAAATGCCCATAAAGAGGGAGAGTTCACCACTGCTACTGGCAGGGCATTCCATGAACTCACGACTCGCTGAGTAAAGAATCTACCCCTAACATCTGTCCTATACCTACCCCCCCTTAATTTAAAGCTATGCCCCCTCGTATAGCTGACTCCATACGTGGAAAAAGGTTCTCATGGTCAACCCTATCTAAACCCCTAATCATCTTGTACACCTCTATCAAGTCATCCCTAAACCTTCTTTTCTCCAATGAAAATAGCCCCAAGTGCCTCAGCCTTTCCTCATACGATCTTCCTACCATACCAGGCAACATCCTGGTAAACCTCCTCTGCACCCGTTCCAGTACCTCCACATCCTTCCTATAGTATGGCGACCAAAACTGCACACAATACTCCAGATGCAGCCGCACCAGAGTCTTATACAACTGCAACATGACCTCAGGGCTCCGGAACTCAATTCCTCTACCAATAAAAACCAGTACGCCATATGCCTTCTTCACCGCACTATTTACCTGGGTGGCAACTTTCAAAGATCTGTGTACATGGACATCAAGATCCCTCTGCTCATCCACACTACCAAGTATCCGACCATTAGCCCAGTACCCCATCTTTTTGTTACTCTTACCAAAGTGAATCACCTCACACTTACCTACATTGAACTCCATTTGCCACCTTTCTGCCCAGCTCTGCAACTTATCTATAGCCCGCTGTAACCTGACACATCCTTCCTCACTGTCAACAACTCCACCGACTTTCGTTTCATCCGCAAACTTGCTCACCCAACCTTCTAGCCCCTCCTCCAAGTCATTTATAAAAATGACAAACAGCAATGGTCCCAAAACAGATCCTTGCGGAACACCACTAGTAACTGCACTCCAAGATGAACCTTTGCCATCAACTACTACCCTCTGTCTTCTTCCAGCCAGCCAATTCCTAATCCAAACCTCCAACGCACCCTCAATGCCATACCTCCATATTTTTTGCAGTAGCCTACCATGGGGAACCTTATCAAATGCCTGACTAAAATCCATATACACCACATCTACCGCTTTACCCTCGTCTACCTCCTTAGTCACCTTCTCAAAGAATTCAATAAGGTTTGTGAGGCACGACCTGCCCTTCACAAAACCATGCTGACTATCCTTGATCACATTATTCCTATCCAGATGTTCATAAATCCTATCCCTTACAATTCTCTCTAAGACTTTGCCCACAACAGAAGTGAGATTCACCGGCCTATAGTTACTAGGGTTATCCCTACTCCCCTTCTTGAACAATTACGACCAGCTATATTGCTCTTCAAAGAGTCAACATAGATTCAAGGGGTAGAATGGTCTTCTGTGCTATACTATAAATTGAAATAAAAATATTTTTCCATTATGATCCCAATGTCAGCATACACTCTTTGCTCGTTTACTCTATGCCCCCAGCAAATGAATCCTAGGACAATCAATGGGTTTTGACACATTAAGCCACACAACTGGGGCAGGTGAGACTTGAGCCTTTTGACCCAGAGGCAGTGTTGTCCTGACCCAGAGACAATACAGTGCTGTCCAACACATTTGCCATATCCAGCCAACTGAGAATCCTGATGTGATCAATTACATTTTTACTATAAGTTGAAGATTGATAACTAGAGGGCATTGATGAAAGCTAACTTCATGTAAAAGAACCAGGGTCAACAAGAGGAAAGCTTTTTTTTTTAAGAAATCTGACGTGATTAGGATTTGGAACGCACAATTTTACAGTTTGGTTGAAACAGGTTCAATACTAGCTTTGAAAAGAATATTGAATAAACACTTGAAGACAAAAATTACATGGATGGGGAAAACAGCCAACAATTGGAACTAGCTATATTGCTCTTCAAAGAGTCAACATAGATTCAAGGGGTTGAATGGTCTTCTGTGCTATACTATAAATTGAAATAAAAATATTTTTCTATTATGATCCCAATAACGATGTAAAAACTTTCAGAACGTTTGTTTTTTTTTAGTTAATGCTTATTCAGCATTTGGCAAATTATCTTCTATACCTGTGTCACACGCTAATGTCAACACCATGTGAACACCAAGAACATTGCAAGTGAAGGAAGTTTTCATTATGACCAACTCAGCCATTCAGAATAACAGGCCAGGGTAATGCTCAGTTAATAGCAATGCATAAAAAGAGCGTGGAGTAATTTGGACATGAATAAGTGAGTTTTTGAAAGGTATAATAGATCGATTCACAGAAGTCTGCCAGAATATTTGAGGAATTTATTAAATAATTTTTAATAACTCCAACTTAAGGATCTCTTTAAACAAAAATTCAATTAGAATATTTATTATTTCACATTGAAAGAGTTCCTAGCACCATTATAAGTAACACAAACTACCTTTCCAGGCCTCTTGGCTAAAAAAGTCAACAGAAAAACTGAAAAACATCTGCTATTAATAACATGAATACCGAGCTTGGATATTTGCACAAACAATTCTATGCAAAATAACAGTGACTATCTAACCCGGAACAAAATGCTCGTATAACATTCTGATCAGTGAAAGGTGTTTCTGCAGAGGACGGGAGGTTAAAAGTGCAACATAGATTTGGCAAGAGACGCAGGCACAATGATTAGACTTCAGACACAGAACAGTCAAAGGCATTGTGATATTGAAAAGACCAAGTTAACATTAATTTCCCTTAGTGAAAACAATGCTGCACATCAACTTAATTCTCAAGATGTATAATATAAAATAATAGATTATTGCCAGGTGTTCCTTTCAAGCAACATGTTTCTCAAAGTGACAAATGAAATGCACACGAGACTTTTTTTTATTCCTAAAGGTAAAATTCAAGAGAGAGGTTTTTGCATCTCCCAATCATTTCCTCTCACATATAGGTCTCTTTGAGGATTCTAAATTCTGGTTTGTTGAGGGAACACGTAGTTGCTTGCCCTGTTCATAGAATCCCTACAGTGGAAGCAGGACAAATCGGCCCATCGAGTCCACACCAGCCCCCTGAACAGCAGTCCATCCAGACACAGACCCTCACCCTATCCTTGTAACACTGCATTTCCATTGCTAATTCACCTACCCTGCACATTCCCTCAATGCTACGGGCAACTTAGAATGGTCAATCCACCCGACCTGCACATCTTTGGACTGAGGGGGGAAACCGGACCATCCGGAGGAAACCGATGCAGGTGTGGCGAGAAAGTGTGCGTGGTGTTTGTAGAGTCCCCCATGGGTGGAATCCAAACCAGGTCCTGGTACTGTTATGCAGCAGTGCTAACCACTGGGCCACTGTGCCACTACAGACAGATTCCATCCACGATGGAAGATGCTGTCATGTTTCAGACACAGATACAAAATCCAAGTTGTCACTCAGATGCTCATGACAAGTCTGTGGAAAGCTCCACTGCTGATTTCAAAATATAGATCGGTAAACGTAATTGCTTCTAATTTGGTGCATTTATAATACACTATTCTTAGCCAAACATTACAGTTGGGGATATGCACATTAAAGTAATTAACCATCCATATACAACATCATGTTTGGACAACGACAAAGTTTTTTAAAAAATTTAAGCGTGAAGGTTTTCCACAAACTAAATGGGTTCCATCAATACTCTCAGCAGCTTTGAGTATCAACAAAACCAGCAACTTTTTAAAAATCCAACTGCTAGGAAGTATGGTCGACCAAGTACCAACTTATGTTATTTCTACAGAATACTTGCTTGAAAATGAGCAAGAACAAAAAAAGTGTACTATATATGTCATACAGCACAGAAACAGACCCTTCACTCCAACAAATCCATGCCGAACATAATCCCAAACTAAGCTAGCCCCACCTGCCTGCTCTTGGCCCATATCCCTCCAAACCATTCCTATTTATGTACCTATCAAAATCACTTTTACATGTTGTGGTTGTACCTACATCCACCACTTCCTCAGGAAGTTCATTCCACACGTGAACCACCTTTAAATCTCTCTCTCCTCTCACCTTAAAAATGTGCCTTCGAGTCTTGAAAAACCCTATCCTCGGGAAAAGACAACTAACATTAACCCAATTATACCCTTGGTGGAGCCCGGCCCCTAGCTAACACCTCTCATTATTTTATAAATTTCTATCAGGTCGCCTTCAACCTCCAGTGAAAAAAGTCCCATCCAGTCCAGCCTTTCTTTATAACTCAAACCTTTCATAACTGGCAACATCCTGGTAAATTTCTTCAGAATTCTCTCCAGTTTGATAATATCCTTCCAATAACTGGCTACCAGAACTGGATACAGTATTCCAGAAGAGGCTTCACTAATGTCCTGTACAACCTGAATATGACTTCCCAACTCCTTGACTCAAAGAGCTGAGCAATGAAGGCAAGCATGCTAAATGCCTTTTTAACGACCCTGTCCACATGTGATGCAAACTTCCAAGAATTATGTACCTACATCCCTAGGTCCCTCTGTTCTACAATACTAACCAAGGCCGTACCATTAATAGTATAAGCCCATATTTGTTGCACCAAAATGCAATATCTTGCATTTATCCAGATTGATCTCCACCTGCCATTATTCAGTCCTTTGACCCAGTTGATCAACATCGCTTTGTAATCTTAGAAAACATTCGTCACAGTCTACTTTGCCACCAATTTTGGTATCATCCAAATTTGCTAACTTACTAACCATGTTTTCTATATTCTCATCTGGATCTTTTATATAAATGACAAACAAAAGAGGACCCAGAACTGATCCTGGAAGAGACTTTTTAAAAAAATATTATCACTGCAAAGATAGTCATAGAGTCAGAGATTTACAGCATGGAAACAGATCCTTCGGTCCAACCCGTCCATGCCAACCAGATATCCCAACCTAATCTAGTCCCACCTGCCAGCACCCGGCCCATATCCCTCCAACCCTTCTTATTCATATACGCTAACCAATGTCCTGTACAGCCGCAACATGAGCGCTGAACTCCTGTACTCAATACTCTGACCAATAAAAGAAAGCATACTAAACACCTTTTTCACTATCCTACCTACCTGCGACTCCAATTTCAAGGAGCAATGAACCTGCACTCCAAGGTCTCTTTGTTTAGCAACAGTCCCTAGGACCTTACCATTAAGTGTACAAGTCCTGCTAAGATTTGCTTTTCCAAAATTCAGCATCTCGCATTTATCTAAATTAAAATGCGAGGTGCTGAATTTTGGAAAAGCAAAATGCTACAGGAGGGTGGGGGTGGGGAGAAAGTAACAGAGTACAATAGGTGAGTGGGGGAGGAGATGAAGGTGATAGGTCAGAGAGGAGGGTGGAGTGGATAGGTGGAAAAGAAGATGGGCAGGTAGGACAAGTCATGGGACAGTGCTGAGCTGGAAGTTTGGAACTTGGGTGAGGTGGGGGAAGGGGAAATGAGGAAACTGTTGAAGTCCACAATGATGCCTGGGGTTGAAGTGTTCCAAGGCGTCTGGTGGTGAGGGAGTGGCGAAGGAGGCCTAGGACCTCCATGTCCTCGACAGAGTGGGAGGGAGAGTTGAAATGTTGGGCCACAGGGCAGTATGGTTGATTGGTGCGGGTGTCCCGGAGATGTTCCCTAAAGCGCTCTGCTAGGAGGCGTCCAGTCTCCCCAATGTAGAGGAGACCGCATCGGGAGCAACGGATACAATAAATGATATTGGTGGATGTGCAGGTAAAACTTTGATGGATGTGGAAGGCTCCTTTAGGACCTTGGATGGAGGTGAGGGAGGAGGTGTGGGCACAGGTTTTGCAATTCCTGCGGTGGCTGGGGAAGGTGCTAGGATAGGAGGGTGGGTTGTAGGGGGGCGTGGACCTGACCAGGTAATCACGGAGGGAACGGTTTTTGCGGAAGGCGGAAAGGGTTGGGGAGGAAAATATATCCCTGGTGGTGGGGTCTTTTTGAAGGTGGCGGAAATGTCGGCGGATAATGTCAGAGCGCTTTAGGGAACATCTCCGAGACACCCGCACCAATCAACCACACCGCCCTGTGGCCCAACATTTCAACTCCCCCTCCCACTCTGCCGAGGACATGGAGGTCCTGGGCCTCCTTCACCGCTGCTCCCTCACCGCCAGACGCCTGGAGGAAGAATGCCTCATCTTTCGCCTTGGAACACTTCAACCCCAGGGCATCAATGTGGACTTCAACAGTTTCCTCATTTCCCCTTCCCCCACCTCACCCTAGTTCCAAACTTCCAGCTCAGCACTGTCCCCATGACTTGTCCTACCTGCCTATCTTCTTTTCCACCTATCCACTCCACCTATCTCTCTGACCTATCACCTTCATCCCCTCCCCCACTCACCTATTGTACTCTATGCTACTTTCTCCCCACCCCACCCCCACCCTCCTCTAGCTTATCTCTCCACCCTTCAGGCTCTCTGCTTTATTCCTGATGAAGGGCTTTTGCCCAAAACGTCGATTTTACTGCTCCTCGGATGCTGCCTGAACTGCTGTGCTCTTCCAGCACCATTAATCCAGAATCTGGTTTCCAGCATCTGCAGTCATTGTTTTTACCTCGGTCCTGGGGATTTATCCACCTTTATCCATTTCAAGACATCCAGCACTTTCTCCTCTGTAATCTGGACATTTTGCAAGATGTCACCATCTATTTCCCTACAGTCTATATCTTCCATATCCTTTTCCACAGTAAATACTGATGTAAAATATTCATTTAGAATCTCCCCCATTTTCTGCAGCTCCACACAAACGCTGCCTTTCTGATCTTTGAGGGGCCCTATTGTCTCCCTAGTTACCCTTTTGTAAAAACTCTTTGGATTCTCCTTAATTCTATTTGCCAAAGCTATCTCATGTCCCCTTTTTGCCCTCCTGATTTCCCTCTTAAGTATACTCCTACTTCATTTATACTCTTCTCAGGATTCACTCGATCTATCCTGTCTATACCTTATATATGCTTCCTTCTTTTTCTTAACCAAACCCTCAATTTCTTGATCTTGAAGCATCCCAAAATATTTCATGATCACAAAGAAATTCATTAGTTTCTGAAGCAATGCTACTTCAGGAAATGTAGCTTTCCAAATTAGGTTGTGTTTTAAATTTGGTTCCATTCTGTTATCACATTTAATAGTGCACAATGTGATGATGCTGTTTCTTTAACAAGGTTGTGTTGTCTTTGTTTTTTTTTCAAAAAAGTGTTTCACATCACAGGTTACGAAATGTCTGGCTTGATCTTCTTGAAGAAGCTACTCAGTTTAAAAAAAATTATACAATGAAAGGCTAGTGGCCAGTTCTCCCACCTCAACTTTTATCTGGTTTGGTTTGGTTTTGGGTTTGGGTTTTAGCTGTCTGGATGTTCAGAGAAAGTAGTCAGTTTAGAGGCTGCTGGTCAAAGAAACAGCTGCATGGAAGGTGTTCCATGCTGAATCCCTCGGCCACCTCTGTCTCTGACATCTGTGTCTTTTGAGACCAATGTTGATTTTTTACTTTTTTGCCAAAGGATGTTTATGAGAATTGTTGCAAGTAGTTGGGACAACATCATTAGGTTGGGATAGTCTATTCAGTTTTTGGATAGGTTAAGTTATTCTATATTTTGTTCTCTTTTGTTTCCGTTTCATTCAGTAATCTAAATTCAGTAACAAATTCAGATTTGTTTAAAATTAATCACTCCTGGTACATCCACTTTACACTTGCTTAAACAACTAGCAAAGTTAGGGTCCGGGCTACTTTCTTGAAATATTTGAGGGGGGTCTAGCCTGGTTCATAACAGCAGCACCAAAGAGTACAGTTGGCATTTATAAAATCTTGCAAATTATGTCGCATTGCTTCAAATCTGACATGCAAAGTATTCAAAATTTCCATGGATAAATACTGAAAAACTAACTTCTGAACAAACTGAACAGTCATGATAAAGCTGAAAATGTGTTGCTGGAAAAGGGCCCTTCCTGAAGAAGGGCTTATGCCCGAAACGTCGATTCTCCTGTTCCTTGGATGCTGCCTGACCTGAAGCAGGTCAGGCAGCATCCAAGGAACAGGAGAATCGACGTTTCGGGCATAAGCCCTTCTTCAGGAAGGGCTTATGCCCGAAACGTCGATTATCCTGTTCCTTGGATGCTGCCTGACCTGCTGCGCTTTTCCAGTAACACATTTTCAGCTCTGATCTCCAGCATCTGCAGCCCTCACTTTCTCCAGTCATGATAAAGCAACATGATATGGTATTTTTAAAGCTTTATTTCAACCAAATCTGGGGGATCAAGAAGAAAAGTATCCATTACTATGTTGAATGCATTTTCTAAAAAAAAGCTACATTCTGGGAGAATCAAGTACCGCAAAAAAAACAACCTCCATTAAACAGTCCCAGAATTTCAGGCATTTATCTCCTTATAGACAATGGCTATTGCAAACATACAGAAGGAACATTCTAGAAGGGTGTTTGAGGTATACTGATTAGGTGGCTAAAAAGAACAATTTCCAAAAGTAAAGTTTACAGTCTAGGATTAAAATCAATAAATATTCTAGCACAGCAACTTAAAACAAAAACGTAATGCAATTCAGAATGTTCTGTTCAATTAAATAACACAAGATTGAAGCCATAATAATGTGATACATTTCTTTTCTTTAAGGGGGTAAATACTTAAGATCATACCTACTTTGTTTTTCTTACAAGTGGCCTAACCAATGTCCTGTACAGCTGCAACATGACCTCCCAACTCCTATATTCAATGCACTGACCAATAAAGGAAAGCATACCAAACGCCTTCTTCACTATTCTATCTACCTGCAACTCCACTTTCAAGGAACTATGAACCTGCACTCCAAGGTCTCCTTGTTCAGCAACACTCCCCAGGACTTTACCATTAAGTGTATAAGTCCTGCCCTGATTTGCCTTTCCAAAATGTAGCGCCTCACATTTATCTAAATTAAACTCCATCTGCCATTCCTCTATCCATTGGTCCATCTGATCAAGATCCTGTTGTACTGAGTTGTGCCCTTTGGCCTGAGGAGGCAGAACTCAGAGTATTGTTTCCCTTGTTCCTGCCTCAGTCAAAGCAAAATGCTCAGAGACACAGTATAGTTGTACCTCCTTCATCTTTATTCTGGGCCCTGCAGGGAGAGAGAACAATCACCCACGCGCACAGAGACAAGAGTTCTCAGTCTTCTCTCAAACAGCAGATTCTTAAATGAATGATATAGACACTTGCAGGGAGGAGCATTCAGAAAACATAACATACATATTGATTGGGTGACCGTTATTATCAGCGAGTGTCAATAGTAAAGTTTAAGCTATCTGCTGCTACACAATGAATGTTCTTAACCTTAACTGGTTTCGCATAATGAATGCTTTTCACCTTGTTTAACTGTCTTTGCATAATGAACGTTTCTTCATCTTGTTAAATGGCTTTACATAATGAATGCTTTTTTTACCTCATTTACCCACTACGCTTGCCTTCAGCACCTTATTGCTTACTGCAAGTTCTCATCTGATTCAAGTCATGCTAGCTGAGCCTTTTGTTTCATAAAAGCTCAAAACTTAACTCTTTCCCTACCTTATACACTTTCTCAAGAGCCATATTAAGGCCAAGATGAAAGAGAGTATGGTTTTAGTGAGAATACAGGCAAAGGTGGACATGATGGTGGATTGAGCAGATCAATAGCTCTGGAAATACTATGGAAAAATGCTGTAGTTGGTAAATTTTTTTCAAAAACAAGAAAAATTAAAGCCCAGGTGCAGCACAGAAGTGAAACATCACAGATAAACTCTATTCTCAAATGATTGTGATAGCTACTTATTTGACGTTTACAGTTTATTTTCAGATTGATGGTAAACAGAGAAAATATTTACAGGCTACAGACTAAAAGAACAGTAAGATTTTTTTAAATCAAATTAAGAACTAAGGACAGTCGATTCTGATAGAATATGATAACTCGAAATCGCACAAGAACTGAACTAAGATAATCAGATGGTAGTCATGCCACTTAAACAAATGAGGCTGGAATCACATTATAGCCAAAACAGGTAAGGAAAGTTCATGATCTGTAAATAATAGTTTACATTTTTCAATCATGTGAAAGCAGAACCGACTTGTAATTAAAATGAAGATACAAGGCCAGGCACTGTGTTATATCCGCATGATGTGGGAGCTGGTAGACTCCATTGTGGTTCATACTGACCACATCTGTAGCAAGGGTTGGTTGCTTGAGGAAATCCAGCTCAGAGTTAACAAACTAGAGTCTGAACTTTAAACACTGCAACAGATCAGGGAAGGGAAATAGTTATCTGGACACTTTCATGAGGCAGTCACACCTCTTAAATGAACGATCTCAAATTCAGTGGTCAGTGACAGGACGATGTGACTATCAAGTGGTAGTGCTTATGGAAACTCAACCCTTGAGCTTCTAACAAGATTTGGATACTTGCTCTGTGTGTGGAATTGTAAGAAAGACTTTGGATAAGTCTTTAAACAAAATAACAGTCTGGGTCCAGTTATATGGAACTGTATGGAAAAGAAATGGATTGGGAAGGTACATTAGCACATCCAATGTCGTGGGTATCACAGAGACTTGGCTGCAAGGGGATCAGGACTATGCGTCCTATCGAAAGACGAGACAGATGGCAGAGAGGGCAGGGTTGACATGTTAGTAAGAAATTAAATCAAAGTGACAGAGTCTGAAAGCACAGATTCTGTGTGGGTTGAGTAGAGAAATCGCAAAAGGGAAAAAGATCCTAATGGAACTTATGTGCAGGACTCCTTGCAGTACTCAGGATGTGTGGAAGACAATCAATCAGCAGACTGAAATGCACTATTACCATAATCACGGGGGATGTGGACATGCAAGTGGTCTAGGAAAATCTGGTTGATAATAGATCTCAAGATAATAAATTTGTGAATTGTCTACGGGATGTTTTTTCAGAGCAGTTGTGGTACAGCCAACTACAGAAAAGGCAAATCTGGATTTGTGACTTGTAATGAAGCAGATTGATTAGGAAGCTTAAGGTGAAGCAATCCTTCGGGAGCAGCGAACATAATATGATAGCATTCACTCTGCAGTTTGAGAAGGTGAAGCCAGAATCGGATATAATGGTATTATAATGGAGTCAAGCTAACTACAAAGAAATTTGAATGTGGAATGAACGTCCTGAGGAAACGGTGGAGTATCAGAAATAAGGTGGGTGAACTTAAGGCATGGATTGGTACCTGGGACAATGATGTTGTGGCCATCACGGAAACGTGGATAGAAGAGGGACAGGAATGGTTGTTGGAGGTTCCTGGTTACAGATGTTTCAGTAGGATTAGGGAGGGTGGTAAAAAAGGAGGGGGGGTGGCGTTGCTAATTAGAAATGGTATAACGGCTGCAGAAAGGCAGTTCGAGGGGGATCTGCCTTTAGAGGTAGTATGGACTGAAGTCAGAAATAGGAAAGGTGCAGTTACCTTGTTGGGTGTTTACTATAGGCCCCCCAATAGCAGCAGAGATGTGGAGAAACAGATTGGGAAACAGATTTTGGAAAGGTGCAGAAGCCACAGGGTAGTAGTCATGGGCAATTTCAACTTCCCAAATATTGATTGGAAGCTCTTTAGATCAAGAAGATTGGATGGGGCGGTGTTTGCGCAGTGTGTCCAGGAAGCTTTTCTAACTCAGTATGTAGATTGTCCGACCGAAGGGGAGGCCATTTTGGATTTGGTACTCGGTAATGAACCGGGACAAGTGATGGGCTTGTTAGTGGGTGAACATTTTGGTGATGGTGACCACAATTCTGTGACTTTCACCTTGGTTATGGAGAGAGATAGGTGCGTGCAACAGGGTAGGTTTTACAATTGGGGGAAGGATAATTACGATGCTGTAAGACAGGCTCTGAGGAGCATAAGTTGGGAGCATAGGCTGTCAGAGAAGGATGTCGTGGAAATGTGGAACTATTTCAAGGAACAGATGCGACATGTCCTTGATATGTATGTACCTGTCAGGCAGGAAAGAAATGGTCTTGTGAGGGAACCTTGGTTGACGAGGGAGGTTGAATGTCTTGTAAAGAGGAAGAAGAAGGCTTACATAAGGTTGAGGAAACAGGGTTCAGACAGAGCAGTGGAGGGATACAGGATAGCCAGAAGGGACCTGAAGAAAGGGATTAGGAGAGCTAAGAGAGGGCATGAAAAATCTTTGGCGGATAGGATCAAGGATAACCCCAAGGCCTTTTATGCGTATGTGAGAAACATGAGAATGACGAGAACGAGGGTAGGTCCAATCAAGGACAGTAGTGGGAGACTGTGTATTGAGTCAGAAGAAATAGGAGAGGTCTTGAATGAGTACTTTTCTTCAGTATTTACGAATGAGAGGGACCGTATTGTTGAAGAGGAGAGTGTGAAACGGACTGGTAAGCTAGAGGAGATACTTGTTAGGAAGGAAGATGTGTTGGACATTTTGAACAACTTGAGGATAGACAAGTCCCCCGGGCCTGATGGGATATATCCTAGGATTATGTGGGAAGCAAGAGAGGAAATTGCAGTACCGTTGGCAATGATCTTTTCATCTTCATTGTCAACAGGGGTGGTACCAGGGGACTGGAGAGTGGCGAATGTTGTGCCCTTGTTCAAAAAAGGGAATAGGAATAGGGAATTACAGGCCAGTTAGTCTTACTTCGGTGGTAGGTAAAGTAATGGAAAGGGTACTGAGGGATAAGATTTATGAGTATCTGGAAAGACACTGCTTGATTAGGAACAGCCAGCACGGATTTGTGAAGGGTAGGTCTTGCCGTACAAGTCTGATTGAATTCTTTGAGGTGGTGACCAAGCATGTGGATGAGGGTAGAGCAGTGGATGTAGTATACATGGATTTTAGTAAGGCATTTGATAAGGTTCCCCATGGTAGGCTTATGCGGAAAGTCAGGAGGCATGGGATAGAGGGAAATTTGGCCAATTGGATAGAAAACTGGCTAACCGGTCGAAGTCAGAGAGTGGTGGTAGATGGTAAATATTCAGCCTGGAGCCCAGTTACAAGTGGAGTTCCGTAGGGATCAGTTCTGGGTCCTCTGCTGTTTGTAATTTTTATTAATGACTTGGAAGAGGAAGTCGAAGGGTGGGTCAGTAAATTTGCAGATGATACCAAGATTGGTGGAGTTGTGGATAGTGAGGAGGGCTGTTGTCGGCTGCAAAGGGACTTAGATATGATGCAGAGCTGGGCTGAGGAGTGGCAGATGGAGTTCAACCCTGCCAAGTGTGAGGTTGTCCATTTTGGAAAGACAAATAAGAATGCGGAATACAGGGTTAACGGTAGGGTTCTTAGTGAGGTGGAGGAACAGAGGGATCTTGAGGTCTATGTTCATAGATCTTTGAAAGTTGCCACTCAGGTGGATAGAGCTTGTAAGAAGGCCTATGGTGCATTAGCGTTCATTAGCAGAGGGATTGAATTCAAGAGTCGTGAAGTGATGTTGCAACTGTACAGGACTTTGGTTAGGCCACATTTGGAGTACTGTGTGCAGTCCTGGTCGCCTCACTTTAGGAAAGATGTGGAAGCTTTGGAGAGGGTGCAGAGAAGATTTACCAGGATGTTGCCTGGAATGGAGAATAGGTCGTACGAGGATAGGTTGAGAGTGCTAGGCCTTTTCTCATTGGAACGGCGAAGGATAGAGATTTGATAGAGGTTTATAAGATGATCAGAGGAATAGATAGAGTAGACAGTCAGAAACTTTTTCCCCGGGTACAACAGAGTGTTACAAGGGGACATAAATTTAAGGTGAAGGGTGGAAGGTATAGGGGAGATGTCAGGGGTGGGTTCTTTACCCAGAGAGTGGTGGGAGCATGGAATGTGCTGCCTGTGGGAGTGGTAGAGTCAGAATCTTCGGTGACCTTTAAGCGGCAATTGGATAGGTACATGAATGGGTGCTTAAGCTAGGACAAATGTTCGGCACAACATCGTGGGCCGAAGGGCCTGTTCTGTGCTGTATTGTTCTATGTTCTATGTGGGTACAATTATAACATTTAAAAGACATTTGGATAGATACATGAATAGGAAAGGTTTGGAGGGATATGGGCCAGGTGCAGGCAGATAAGACTAGTTTAATTTGGGATTATGTTTTGCAATGGACTGGTTGGACTGAAGAGTCTGTTTCAGTGCTGTGTAACTCCATGACTCTGGGGGGGGGAGCTGGCCAGAGTTGAGTGCAAGGAGAGCCTAGTCGGGAAGATGGTGGAGCAGCAATGGCAGGGGTGTCTGGGCGTATAGCAGAAATACATTCCAAGAAATATCCTAAGGGGAGACTGAGAAAACCATGGCTGACAAGGGAAGTCAGGGACAGCATAAAAGCAAAAGAAAAAGAATCCAATATGGTGAAGATCAGAGGGATTGGGAAGCCTTTAAAACCCAGAAGAGCAGAACAGAAAAAGAAATAAGGGGGATAATGATGAAATATGACACGAAGCTGGATAGGAATATTAAAGAAGATTTCAAAAGGTGTTCTTAGATATAGAAAATGTAAGAGGGAGGCAAAAGTGGACACTGGAATACTGGAAAATGAGGTTCGAGAAGTAGTAATAGGGAACTAAGAAATGGCAGAAAAACAGAATAGGTAGTTTTGCATCAGTTTTCACAGTGGAAGACAAACAGAATACCAGAACTTCAAAGAGTCAGGTGCAGAGGTGAGTTTAACAGCCATCAGTAAGGAAAAGAATGCTGTGAAAGCTGAAAGATCTGAAAGGTACATAAATCATCCAAACCAGATGGAGTACACCCAGTTTTCTGAAGGAGATAATAGAGGAGATTGTAGAGGCATTTGTTGTGATCTTTCAGGAATCACTAGAGTCAGGGAAGGTCCCTGAGGATTGGAAAATGGCTAATGTGACACCCTGTTTCAGAGAAAGGTAGATGACAGGAAACTTTGGGCCCATTTCTAAGGATGAAATTGCAGAATACTTGGAAGCTCATGGTAAAACATGGCTGAGTCAGCACAGCTTTGACAAGACGTGATTATGCCTGACAAATCCAATAGAATTCTTTTTGAGTTAACAAGCAATTCAAATAAAAGGAGAGCTAGTAGGGCAGGTCTGAAGACCACCTCGTGGGTCTGCTCCTGGGCCTGGCCAAACTGGCCATAAATAGGTCCAGGCAGCGGGCTGTGGAGGGGGTCGTTAGGGCTGACTGCCTGCCCCTCTTCCGCGGTTACGTTAGAGCCCGGGTGTCCTTGGAGACGGAGCACGTGGTGTCCACCAACACCCTGGAGTTGTTCAGGGAGAGGTGAGCGCCGCAGGGAGTGGAATGCATTATTTCCCTCTCCAACTCTATTTTGATTTAATCCCTGCCCTCCCCTTCACTGTTTGATCACACAGCATTGCCCTTTTGTGAAGGGCACTGCTTGTCACTGGCCACTCGGGTGTTTTCCTATCTTCCTGGTGGTGGAAATCGAATAAAGGTTCGTACACCTTGTGTCTCTCACTGTGTCTCACATCTGCACACACACAACGTGGGTGCTGGGGAAAAAATAAGCACTACCACAGTTAGGCGGTAGTGTGGGGGTTTAAGACAAAAAAAGGAGTGCTAGTGGATGCAATCGATTTAGATTTTTCGAAAGCCTTTGACAACATGGTGTCGCACAAGAGGCTGTTCAATAAGACAAGGGTCAAAGGGGTCTTTTTCAGGTTTGCACTAGTGGAGTTCCAAAAGTTGTACCACAACTATTCACGTTAAACATTAATAATCTGGACAATGGAAATGAGAGCATTATTGCTAAGTTTGTAGGTGACACACAAATATAGGTGGTGAAGGGACAGGTAATGTTGAGGGAGCAGGGAGCTGCAGAAGGATTTCAAACAGGCGAGGGGAGTTGGCAAAGAAGTGGCAGATGGAATACAATATGGGAAAGAAAGAGATTATGCACTTTAGTACAAAGAAAGAAGGCATAACTACTTTGTAAATTGGGCAAGACTTTGTAAATCTCAAGCACAAAGGAGCTTTGGAGTCTTAGCTCATAATTCTCCTAAAGTGAACATACAGGTTCAGCTGGTAGTTAGGAAGCCAAATGCAGTGTTAGATGCATTTCAACAGGGCTTGAATACAAAAGTGGAAACATACTGATGAGACTGTATAAGGCTCTGGTCAGACTGCATTTGGAATATTGACAGCAATTTGGACCCGGTGTTCAAGGAAATATGTGCTAGCGTCGGAGAGAGCCCAGAGGATATTTACAAGAACAATCCCACGCTGAAGGGCTTGTCACAAGAGAAACAGTTGAGGACCCTAGGTCTATACTCCGAGTTTAGGAATATGAGGAGGTAAAGCATCAGAACTTACAGAATACTGAAAGATGTAGATAAAATGGACACGGAGATTATGTTTCCACCAGTAGCAGAGAGACTAGGAACCAAGGGCACAGCCTCAGTTAAGGGACTACCTTTTAGAACTGAGATAAGGAAGAATGTTTTCAGCCAGAGGATAGCTAATTTGTGGAACTCATTGCTGCAGAGAGCTGTGGAGACCAAGTCTATAAGTACATATAAGACAAATTTAGATAGTCTGTGGACATTCTGCCAGGGTCTGCGTGGGTTTCCTCCGGGTTCCTTCCACAGTCCAAAGATGCACAGGTTAGGTGGACTGGCCATGCTAAATTGCCCACAATGTCCAGGAATATATAGGTGAGCTGGATAGGCCATGAGATATGCAGGAGCGGCTTTGGGTGGGATGCTCTTCAGTGGGTCAGTATGGATTCAATAGGGCAAATGGCCTGCTTCCACACTGTATGGATTCTATGTAGAAAGTGAGGATTGCAGATGCTTGAAAAGCATAGCAAGTCAAGCAGCACCGAGAAGGCAGTTTATTGCCTTTGGCCCTCTGTTCACCAGAAGACCAGAATATGTAGGAGTAGAATTAAGCCATTTGGCCCATCTTGTCCGTTCTGTCATTTGATCATGGCTGATATGTTTCTCAACCCTATTGTCCTGCCTTTTCCAAGTAATCCTTGATCCTGTTATCAATCAGTCATAGAATCGACATTTGGGGCATAAGCCCTTCATCAGGAAGGTTCATCAGAATGAAGGATTTATGCTAGAAATGCCAATTCTCCTGCTCCTCAGATGCTTCCTGACCTGCAGTAGGGATTCTATGACTGATTGACAACAGGATCAAGGGTTACTTGGAAAAGGCAGGACAATGGGGTTGAGAAACATCAGCCATGATCAAAACAGCACAATGGTCGAGATGGGCCAAATAGCTTAATTCTGCAACTATATCTTCTGGTCAACAAAGGGCCGAAGGCAATAAGACTATCTTTTCAATCCATGGATATGACATGACCAGAAGTTGAAACATTTGGAGGATAATCTGAAGGTTTTAAAATATTAATGGTGAGCGCTGTACACGACTTCAGGGAGGAGAAAGCGAGGACTGCAGATGTTGGAGATCAGATTAAGAAATGATAGTGCTGGAAAAGCACAACATGTCAGACAACATCCGAGGAGCAGCAGAATCGATGGCTGTATTTTTTCAGCACTGCACTTTTTGACTCTACGCTACTTCAAGAATCCCAGTATGCTGGATCACAAGATTGCAGATAGCATGATTGTGGTGATGGTGTTTCACGTATTGAAGTGTGACAAGTTATGTTTTAAAAAGTATCCAGTTGCTCATTTATGTCTGGTAACTTATGCCAATTTAACGAATGTGGCATATGGAAAATGATTTTTTTCTGGGCTGTGGCTTTACGTTTTGTGGAGCAGTGGAGATTTTTAATGAGGATCTTGATGAATTCTTCAAATTCTGCTTGAAAGTGTCTAAATATTCAAGGTTTGTGTGAAGATTAGGCATCAGTTGTCATAGTTGTGAGAGCATTTGCAAAGCTGGGAGGTTAATTTGCAGATGTTTCATCCCCTGTCTCGATGACATCTTCATTGCTTTGGAGCCTCCTGTGAAGCGCTACTATACTGTCTCTTCTGAAATTTATTTGGTTCCGTTCCTGCCGGTTCCAGTTACCGGTTCTGGTTATTCATCGTAATGGCTGGTATATTGGGTCTAGGTCTGTGTGTTTGCTGATGGAGTCCATGGATGAATGCCATGCTTCTAGAAATACTCTGGCTTTCCTATGATTGTTGTGTTGTCTCAGTTGAATTTGTGGTCCATGTCATGTATCATCATGGCTACTAGGGACCGCGTTTAGCAGCCATTTGGTGTTCATGTATGTGGATTGCTAGTTGTCTGTTTGTCCTATATCGTGTTGTGTGCAGTCTTTGCATGGAATCTTGTAAATTACATTTGCCTTACACATAAATTGTTATAGGGTCTTTTGTTCTGGTGAGTTTTGTCTGAGCATAGCTGTCAGTTTATGGGCTATTATGAATTCCAGTGGTCAGAGGAGAAGTCTAGCTGTCAGTTCCAAAACATTTTTTATATAAAGGTAGAGTGGTTAGTGTGCTGGATCATGGCATGTCCTTGTCACACTGTGTGTCTGTTAGGTATCTGTGGATGAAGTTGCAGGGAGATCGTTCTTGGCGAAGACTCTGTAAAAGGTGTTGTTCTTCTCTTTGCAGGTTGGGAGTGCTGCAGTGTGTTGTAACCCTTTTGAACAG
This sequence comes from Chiloscyllium plagiosum, assembly GCF_037043375.1. NCBI lineage: Eukaryota > Metazoa > Chordata > Chondrichthyes > Orectolobiformes > Hemiscylliidae > Chiloscyllium > Chiloscyllium plagiosum. The sequence goes on from NW_028270156.1 coordinate 44,840,608, forward strand.
GTTCTCTTGTGTGTGTTTGGGTGGTTGCAGTTGCAGTTCAGGATCTGATCCGTCCGTGTGGCTTTTCTTACACTTCTGCGGTGTATTCACTGCTCTGTGTTCTTTCTACCATCACATCCAGGAATGGGAGTTGATTGTTGGTTTCCTCCTCTCTCACAAATCTGATCCTTGTGAGCAAGGTGTTGAAAATTCAGTGTGTGTTCTCGATTTTTGTTCTCTTAACGATAACAAAAGTGTCATCCTCATTTCTGATCCAGAGTTTGGATGGATTTGTGAGAGGGCTGTTTCAGTCTTTGCATCACTGCTTCTGCTATGACTCCAGAGATGGGTGAGCCCATGATGCCACTAAATGACACACCCTAGTAGCCACACACAGATGACAAGGACCACAAATTTGACTGGGACAACACAAATGATCATAGAATAAGCCAAACAGAGGACAGCCAGAGATTTTCAGCTGAATGTTGGTGAGGAAATAAGAATTCCTCGAGGAGATGCATTTTGGGAAAATTTAAGATTTGGTTTATTAGTTGCCCATTTTTGACTAGAAATTTTCCAAAATTGATGATTAGTAGTACTCAACCCCACAGCACCAAATCCAATTCACCCATCATCCTAATGATCACTGACTTACACTGTTCCATTGCCAGACCAGGAGCTAAAATTAAAATTCTCACGCTCCGTTCAAATCACTCTATGCCCTCATGTCTCCCTGATCTTGGTAACTTCCCTCAGCGCTACTACTCTCAGGCCATTAAGGTCTTCCAATTATTGGGTTTAAATTCCATTCCCACACTATCATAGGTTGAAAACAAACTGCATCACCTCGAGGAATTCTTATTTCCTCACCAACATTCAGCTGTCAATGAATCAATGCCACCAAAACAAATCAATTGGTTATACTTTGCTTATATGTTCAGCTGTGATGCAATCAAATTGCCTGCAATATTTGCTACAAACCAATGACTTAACTTGAAATTAACTGGCTGCACAGAACTTCAAGATGGGTAGAAGTAATCAAGATCTTTGTTTTCAGACTGCAAGTTAGAAGCTGCTTGGCTTTCTTTGTCCTTTCCTACACGCAGCATGTCTGTTCCATCAGAATCTATTCCTCTATTGTTCTCTAAACCACAAATGATTTTAAAAACTCTTCTGCTGAAGCATGACAAGAAAATAAATGTTCATTGACAATTAAGATAAGCAAAAAAAATGAGATCCAGCAAGCCACAGTAATCCATTATTACAAATTATTACAAAGTTTCAATATTAAACAGTGTATTTTAGAACACCAGCGCTCTGCTGTAACCAACCTGAGAGGGTGTTTCTGAGCCAATAATTTTAACAGCTGTTCATACATATTGTGTTTGCTGGCAATTTCATCAAAATGCTAAATGTTAAATGTGTCAAGAGTGGAGCATCAATCAACCACAGTAACTGCCAAAATAGCAGCTTCATCTCTAGGCAGTTGGCAGACATAAATATAGCTTTTTGAAAAGTTTACAGTTTAAAAATTGAAATAAAAACAACTGCTTGAATCGCAGAGAGCATCTGTGCGCGTGTGCGCATATGTGGAGTGCGGGAGAAAGAGACAGAGACAACATTTCAAGTTCATGGTCATTATCAGAACTCTGAGAAAGATCATTGGCAAAAAACTCTTATCTTCTTGGGTGCTGAATGTTCAAAATATTTTCAATTTTTATTTGTGCTTCTAGCATTTAAAGCACTTCATTAAGCTCTCTTGTGATGCAATGGTAGTGTCCCTACCCCTGAACCGGGAGGCCTAGGTTCAAATCCCATCACCTCCAGAGATGTGCGGTAACATCTCTGAACAGGTTGATTAGAAAAATAGGTACAGCACTTCATTCTAGATTAAAAATACAGATCAACATTTTTGATTTTTACATTATGCGAGTTACATGTCCCTCAGATTAATTGATCTTTTCCATAAAAATATAAAAGCATGGAAACAGAAAGCAGTAGGCCATTTGACTTTTCACAATTCAAATACACCATGGCTAATTAAATACATTCCTGTACCATACCTCTCATTAACGCTGGATAACAAAAATCCGTCCATCTCAGTTTTACAATTAAAAGTTGAGCAGCATTTATGAATCAGAGTTGCAAATTTCTACCAATTTCACTCCTGAGATACACACCATTTTATAATCTGATTTTAGACCACATCTACCGTCATCCCCTCCTGCCCAAATAGAAATTACAGTGCTATTTGCCCCCACCCCCCCCCATGTCTTCCTAACATCTTGAAAACTTCAATTAAATCACCTTTTAGCCTTCTAGACTCCAGAGAATACAATCCTAGATTGTGTAATCTCTTTGTATTTTAATACAAACTTCATTTTAACTCAATTCATTGACATTCTCCATTTTGTAGATAAAAAAACAATTTCAAGTCATTGCTCATATGTGATTCACAAAGTTGTTTTATAAGGATGGTAACATTGGACAATGTTCAACTTATCATCTTTCTAATGTTTGTGTTATCCTTTAAGGCTTTATAATCACAACTGCCTGCATTCTTGACTTGAACATTTGGTAATTTGGTCATTCTAGAAAACTATTTTTCCAACTAAAAGTTTATCAGCACATTTTGTTCCTTCTTACAATAGCGACTATCCTTCAGAAGTACTTTATGGACTGTAAGATGCTTTGGGAAATCCTGAGGTCATAAAAAGGGACTCTATAAATTCAATGTTTTTTTTTAAATCATTGTTTTTATTAGGAAATTGCACAGTGCTTATGAATTTTAAATGCAGATAATAAGTACATAGCAACTTCAAACTGTATTACATGAAATATCAGCATAATGCCTAAAATATTGCCATTACACTACTAATATATTACTAGAATATTCACTGTCACTCCGTTTACATAGAAATAAAATCCCTAGACATATGGGGTTTCCTTTTTAAACTGGCAATAAAAATAAGTGTTTTCAAAGCAGGCTAATCATAATAAAAAGGAGCAATTACTAATAACTTCCCATTGATGTCAGCATATAAGTCCACTTTTAAAGCCTCAAAAAACTGGTTTGGTTTACATGCCAAATATATAAGCCAAGTGTTGGCATGGGTGCCAAGAGGTCATCATTTTGAAATAATATCAGGAGCCAATGCACAAAATAGATGTATCTTTTATTCCCTTGCATTTTGCAATATGGACTGTATTGTCTGACAAGGTCCAGTAAGTAAAATATGCATCGGTGGAGTGAAAGATTTATACTGACTGCTCATGCATGTAATATGATGTGAATGGAAGGGCAAGGAGGTATGACTTATACATGGCATACATAAAAAAATGTAAGGCCAGAAAAACTGAGTAAACTAATACCGTGCAATTCAGCTATCGTTAAATTTGACTGAAGTGAATCTTTGGGAATTCCACATCAAATTTGTTTAATATCTTTCCGAAAAACAAAACAATTTTCATAAAGACAAAGCAAACGACCTGAATCACACAAATCTAATGAAACATACATAGGTTTCATGCTGATAAATTCTGCAATGTGTACATGCTTACTTGTGATCTTTTGTTACTTAGTACCAAAGGATTACAATCAGGATGTCACCAATCTCACAACTGCAATGGTGGCAGCAACCACTTAATTGACTTCTTTATAAAGCTAGCATTTCCTTTTGGTAAGAAGACTTCATAACTTTAAAAAATAATCCATATTTTTCATATGACAAGATTGATTTTATGCCAAAAATAATAAGGCTGAAAAACTTCCTCATTTATACCCATTTTCAGTTAAGTTTCTCCAACAATTTGTTGGTTTCAGATTTCCAACATGCAGTTTTTTTTGTGCTTTCCTTAAAAAGAGATATTTTCTAATTACCTATGAACACAAAGCCAGGCTTTTCAGCCCAATTTGTACTACTGTTTCTCTCCAAAACCCATCAAGTTTAGTTTAGCTTAATATTCCTTTTTCAGACAACTAGCTACATTATTCATTTTAGTAAAATGAAAAATTTTTGCAGGTGATAGGCAAAAGCAGCAAGAGCAACATGAAGATAAAATGGTTTACACTGAGTGGTTAGGATCGGGAATGCACAGTGATATTGATAGAGGCAGATTCAATCTTGATTTTCATAGGAGACTTGGATCATTGTCCAATGAGGGAAAAATTGCAGGGTTATAAAGGAAATGACACAAGCTGCATTGATTCTTTCATCCTACAATTCCAATCTATAATGCTTAAACTCGATGCAATTGCTACAAAATTTCACAAGTTCTTTGTAAGAGAATAAAAGCTCTAACCTCCCCTTTGTTTCATTTACTTTATCTAAAGTGTGCACAATTCTTTTCCTCTCAGAATAAGCAATAACATTTTTTTCATTGCCTTAACACAAAATATTCACCATGAAATTTTCCAGCAAAACACCATAACTTTCTCAACTCTAATAAATATAAAGCCTCAAAGTCATTTTCTGTAAATCCTATTAATTGCACTATTTTGCCAAGCTTACAGACTATGCTCTGAAAAAAGTTAAAACGGATTACTCAGCTTTTACCCATTTACTCGACTGCCAAATACAAAATCAAAATTGTGTTTTTCAGGCTTCAACTATTTCTTGTCAGAAAAGTGGAACTCAGGCCATAATCAGTTCAGCCATGATCATACCAAATGTTGATTCATGCTTGAAGGTCAAAATGGCTGAATTATACTCCAATTCACACGGTCATATCTTCAAAGTGGAGGTCAGACAGATTCTTATCCCCTCAAAATTATGTTGGGTGCTATTGAGTAGAAAGTGGAAATGCCCCAAAAACTGATTCCATTATTTCACCAACCATGGGGTTTACTTTGCCTCTTCTGTTCATATTTTATTTGAAAATAGTTACAACTTATTTTCAATGTAGCGATCTTTCTTAATTTTATATGTTCCTTCATGCTTCCCAGGGAGTGGGTCAAAACATTTAGTGGAATTGAGACACGAGAGTTGGGATCATGATCTCTGGAGCAACAATGCCTACCATGGAGCTCCAATTCACTGTTACCAGCTGCAAGGCTCTTTAAATCCTCACAAAAGCTAAATCTTACAGTTTTTTTAAGTATCAACTCATCCATATCCTCAACACATCCTCGAGATTTTCCTTCTCGCTGTGAAGACACAACCCCTTGAAATGGGTTCACAGTAGGAAATAGATTTAAGAAATATTGATAGAAATCATTATTCCAAGAAACTGCCAATCCATTTAGCCTACTACACAAGTAGAACTAACAGGTGCAACAGCATAGTTCGTCACAATCGACCAGGTGAAAAGAATTCTGGATCAGTGGTGCTGAAAGAGCACAGCAATTCAGGCAGCATCCGACGAGCAGCAAAATCGACATTTCGGGCAAAAGCCTTTCATCAGGAAGGGCTTTTGCCTGAAACGTCGATTTTGCTGCTCGTCGGATGCTGCCTGAATTGCTGTGCTCTTAGCACCACTGATCCAGAATCTGGTTTCCAGCATCTGCAGTCATTGTTTTTACCTAGGTGAAAAGAATGATGATCCATGCTTGTGGACAAAAGATGCATGACTTATAGCAGGTATATATGTTATAGTATAGCCTGCTACCTGGTCGCAATAACAGGGACATTATAGTTGTGAAATGCTGCTTAGTACACAAGGTTTGAGAGAAATAGCAATCAAGGATAGATCAGGCTCGAGGGGCTGAATGGCCTACTCCTGCACCTATTGTCTATTGTCTAATACTGCTGAAGACCATCAGAATCAATCTTCTAGCAACATCTAGAATTCAGTTACTTAACTGGCCTACTGGAAACTAAAGATGTTTCTTGCACAAAAGCTATTCAAGATCTATTACGTAAAGACTAAGTTCTGGAAAGCATTCACCAGGTCAGGCAGCACCTGTGTAAAGAGAAACAAAGTAAATGTTGCACTTCAATGATCAGAGCACGAAAATGATAGAGATGTAACATTTTCAGAATGGTAAAGTCAGAAAAAAAATCAACCAAATCCTGGCAACTCAAGAAATTTTGTGAGGAAACATAGCTGGTAACAAAGCAAGAAACAAAACTTGAGACTAGAGAAGCTGTAAATTGCAATAGCAGAATCACTGCCAGAAAGGACAACATGAAAAACTGATGACCAATTGTTATGATCTGGAATTGTTGAACTCACGCTGAACTCAAACAATTTTACAGAAGCTGCAAAGTGCATGATCAGTAAGAGTGCTGATCTCAATTTTTGACTGACCTTTATTGGAACAATGCAGCAGGCTAAAGACAAAAAGATCAGAATGGAAATAGGGAGGTAAATTCAATAGGAAGTGAGAATCCAGACAGTTATGTTTGTGGACTGATTTTTTTTTAAATTTACTCATGAGACACGGCACAGCTGGCTTGCCAACATTTACTGCCCTTCACTGGTGATCCTCAAGTTTTGGTGAGCTGCCTTCTTGAACATAAAATTACAGCACAGAGGCTGGTATCCCGCCACCAAATTACCTTTTAGTTACTTGTGCACAGTACACCAGCTGTGACCAACCAACTTAGTTCAGTCACTTGAACTAAGGAGATTCTCATCTCCTGGTTATATTAGTCAGCCAAGGTTTTCCTGATTGATTGGGTTGTTAACCTAGGCCAATGACCTTGTGGTCAGAGGTCAACCTGGTTCCATTCACTTTATCCCTCAGCCCCTCCAAAGTCCAGGGATGTGGGCCTGGTCGTTCGCTTGTAGCTTTTTTGCCAAGCCTGGTTCCTCGAATTTGGACACTGACCGGACAGTAGCCCGCCTCTTGCGCCCCGAGCGTCCCAGGAGTTTCCTCCTCCACTTTCAGCAGTAATAGTATCAAGGGTACGTCCATCTCAGATTCCAAGGTTTGTTCGATACTAGGAGAAAGTGAGGTCTGCAGATGCTGGAGATCAGAGATGGAAATGTGTTGCTGGAAAAGCGCAGCAGGTCAGGCAGCATCTAGGGAACAGGAGAATCGACGTTTCGGGCATTAGCCCTTCTTCAGGAATGAAGAAGGGCTAATGCCCGAAACGTCGATTCTCCTGTTCCCTAGATGCTGCCTGACCTGCTGCGCTTTTCCAGCAACACATTTCCATGTTCGATACTAGATAGAGGAATAGAACCTACGGGTTTCCAACAGACCTTCTGGCTGTTTGAAGAGGCCAGGTATGTTTTGCTCCTGGCCAGTTTGCAAGGTAATGGCTTTCAGGCAATCCATGTGTTTGTTCAGTACTGTATCACTTACCCAAACTTTGCAAGTGACAGGACCTGACCTCATGTCGACCTCGCCTTGTACCTATAAAAGGGGCCATTTGCACGGTTCCGCCATCCAATTTCATCCCCTGAATTAAATTGTCTCTTTCCTTACAGGCAGCGTGTAGTCAGCATTGGCATTCCTGCTACCATTTCAACAGAGTCTTCTCCACAGCAACTCTGCTGAACCCTGTTGTTGCATGCGCTGTGGTTCTATAATCGAACAGGAACCAGGACAGTTGGTCTCAATTGTTGCAGTAGGCTGCTTCTTTAAGCCTGCCTTCAACATTTGCACTGCTCTTTCTGCGAGAGCTTTGAATGATGGATGATATGGGGCTGAGCTTGAATGCCATTTTACTGCAGGAAATACCCAAATTCCCTGCTGGTAAATGACATCCCAATGTCCATGACCAATACTTTCAGGAGTCAGTGATCATTCATCCTAATCTCTCATTCTGTGGCTCAGTGTAAGATTTTGTTTGATAATTCTTGCGAAGCAGCTTGAAACTTATTAATGCATTAATCTCACTGTTGCTATTTAAAAATCAGTGTGTTGAATGTGTTTTCTTAGTTTACATTAATTTACACATTTTTCTAATGAAATAAATACTTCACACCACAGCTTGATCAGAATTTTATTGTATTCCACCAATTGACAATAGTAAATATAGGATAAGTTAATATATAGCTAAACAGAAGTAGGGAAATTGTTAATTTTGTAGCATACGCAAATCTGCAAGGACAAGATGCTGAAAAAACACAGGATGTATATTTCAGTGTCAGCATATCAACAGTTCTACCTCAATGGTCAAGCTGAATAAACAATGGGAAAAGATACAGCTCTGCCTTTTCAGCTATCCATGATGTGGAGGTGCCAGTGTTGAACTGGGCTGGTCAAAGTTATAAATCACAACACCAGGTTATAGTCCAACAGGATTTTTTGGAAGTACTAGCTTCGGAGCACTGCAGTCCAAAAGCTAGTACTTCCAAATAAACCTTTTGGACTATAACCTGGCGGTGTGATTTTTAACTTTTTCAGATATCCTAAAATTGAAAAGCAAAATTTTACTACTAGAAGTCAAACAAAGCAATCACAAATACTATCTTTCATAATCAACTACACTCCAAAACCCAGAATTAGCAAGCACTAACAAGCAAATTGTTTGAATCATGTTTATTACAACTATAATCAACATGAAAGGCACCTTTCAAATTGGTTCTGCAATCTGGTCAGCATATAGATTATCAAGCACACACAAAAAATGTTTTTCAAAACTCTGCCTGTTCACAAAGAACTTCAATTCTCTTTTTAGGACTCAACTTGATACTCGTCAGACCACAGCTCACATCCAAACCAAGTATGAGGAGCACAGACCTCATCGCAAAAGAAGAAAAACTTTAACTCTTTTTACAGTGTGGATGGCATAGATCAAACATAATCTTCAAGTAACAGAGTTGGCTGAAGTAACTACATGCTTGCTTATTCACAGGTTCTGGATCTAGCCCATCTTCTTCAGCCTACTTGCACTGCCCTGCATCATCAACTGAGCTCTCATGGCTCTCTCCTTTTATATAGTGCCAACAAGAAAGTTTGGTGTCCAGTCTCAGTTTCCTGAGTAATGAGGAGAATAATTTAAGCAAAATACTGAGACACTGGAGATTCTGAAATAAAAACAAAGTGCAGAGAAACTCAGCATATCACACACCACCTGTGAAGACAGAAACAGAGATAAATCGGCTCTCCAAAGAGTCACTGGACTCAAAGCCAATCTATCTCTATCCGGATGCTACCAGGCCTGCTCAGTTTCTCCAACACTGTTTTTATGATGGGACAGTATTTTATCCCTAGTTTCCCTTTTTGAATTAAGTCTGGCCTCAAAAACAAAGGTATGAAACTACAGATTCAGTCGCACTTGTCTCTCCACAAATGTAGACATGTACTAAAAAGTGATGATAACAAACTGCGTTAATAATTTGGTATCAAAATACAAATGGCTCAAGCTGATAGTGGAGAGCATCAGCCAGATGTACCAAGCGGACAACCCTTCTTAGCCTCTTCCATCAGCATCGATAAAATTCACACAACACCAGGGTTAGTCCAACAGGTTAATTTGAAAGTGCAAGCTTTCGGACTGTAACGTTATAAGAAAAATTGAACCATCTCCCTGGACATTAACGTAATATTAAAATGGTTAAACTGCACTGTCTTCCTACAGAAACTGAACATTCTGGAATGCAGATGACTCCCACTTCGTTTAGACAGCAATTTGCTACTACTCTCCTGCTATTATCAAATTAAACTCTCATTCAGTCCTTTCCACTCAGAAATGCTTTCATAGCCATCCCATGATATTGAAGCATATCACACCTACAGTGTCCGGGGGAATCAGTGAGTCAGAAAATCATTTGCATAATGATTCACCAGGATTAGGGCATTGACATTTACATTATCTCTGAGGTTGACCTTATCATACCACTGTACCTCGGGTAACATAGTTATTGGGTAAGGGTGGGGGGGGAAGAGTGGCCAGAGTATCTGTGAGCATTACCAACTGACCTTTATATAGGGGCTGTGATTTCTTTGTCCAGGGCCTCTTTTAACTCAACTTTGCATGCCTGCAAGGACGGTCAAAGGGGTCACCTAGCTTGTAGAGGCTTTAATAAACTTTAACTGTTTGCAGAAGTTGGTGTGTGCAACATCGGGAAAAGAACCTAACAGCAGCACTGATCCTTTGGCAGGTAGCTAGTGGGACAGAGAACAGCCAGGGAATTCCTAGAGGTACGGCACTCATCCACAGATTCAATCAATAAGCACATCGACCTGGGCCAATATACCGACCACTGCAACGGACAGCTGGAACTGACAACCAGAAGCAGCAGATTCAAACCACTACAAATGCCGGAGGAAAGATCACAGAAGCGCTTCACAGAGGCTCTCAAGCACTGAGGATGTCACCTAGACAGGGACGAAACGTCTGCAACACAAATTCCCAGCTCGGCGAACAGAACCACAACAACGAGTACCCGAGCTACAAATCTTTTCACAGACTTTGAACATAGCCATCTAGGTTTGTCACATCAGTTGTATAACAGTTTGACCTTTTACTTATAAATCCTGTGCCCCACTAGCTACCTGACAAAGAAGCAGTGCTCCAAAAGGTCTGAAAGAATACAGAAAAAGGTATGGGCCCTGAACACATTGTAACTGCAGTGCTGAAAAAGCTGTATTCCAGTACTGGTTATCCATCTAGCCAAGCTGTTTCATTATAGGTACAAAAAGAAAATGTCTAGGTATTCATAGATCATAGAACAGCACCGCACAGAACAGGCCCTTTGGCCCACGATGTTGTGCCAAGCATTTATCTTAATCTAAGATCAACCTAACCTACACACCCTCAATTTGTTGCCATCCATGTGCTTTCCAGCAATTGCTTAAATGTCCCTAATGTGTCTGACTCTGCACCTTTAGGTTAAATCCAATCAATCCAATTACAATCTTCAGTAAAGTGATAAAAGGTGTCATTGACAATGTAATCAAGAGGCACTTGCTCAGGTTTAACCTGCTCAGTTTGGGATCTGCCAGGGCCACTCCAGACTGCATCATAGTCTTAATCCAAATATGGACAAAATAACTGAATTCCACAAGTGAAACGAGAGGCAACATTTGACCAAAGTGTGGCTCTAAATAGCCCTAGCAAAACCAAAGCTAGGAATCAAGGGAAATTCTTACCAGATAGTCATGAAAAGCAAAAGATGGCTGTGGGTGCCAATCATCTCAACCTAAAAACATCACCACAAGAAGCTAAGCCGAAGAATCTTCAACTGCCTCAATTACCTTTTGTCATCCCATCACTTCTCAATTTCATCTTGTAATTAATCAGCAAGTTTAAAACTTGACTGTTTACAACCTAATATTCACAACACGGGGACTTAGAGATTGTCAGTCTGTCCATCACAGCTATCTTCATCATTACTTTACTGTGTGAATAACTTGCACCTTTCAATTGGGCCTTCCTTTCGTCATGAATAGCTCAATATTAGAAATATTGTCCATAAGATTTCAGAGGTCACATGACACCCTTCATTTTACCCAAATTTAAAACTGCCCCAAAGCATAACAAATCTTATAAATCTCATAAGTGAAAAAAAACCTTCATATGTGTTTCATTCAGCTAACCACTACTACACTTTTTTTCTCTTACTATTGGCCTATTGATATTGGCAACTCCCCCATTCACTGAAATTATGCCATGAGTTTACATCTAAGGTACCCACTGAAAAATTACAAATGGTGTTCAGCCCATCTCCAAGGAATATCGTTCTCCCTTTCCACTCTGATATTTTAGTGCACAGTAACTACTCATTTTTTATTCAAACCTCTCTGCCTTTCTTTAAAGGCAGAAAATATCTTCATAAGTCAAAATCTACTGACTGGACTCCTCTGTAAGCAGATACAAGGGGAGAAATAACTGTTTTGTTAACAATACAACTTACCAAAAAAGTAACCATCATGGCAATTTCATGGATTGCAAACATTTGGGACAGCATGGTTAAAAATACCATGTCAGCAAAGAATTATTTTATCCACTTAACAACAAAAATCAGTTAAAGGAAACCACTGAAGCTAAACCACAGATGTAATCTAGCACCTAATTTACCACACTGTCTGCACTCAAGCAAAATGCAGCAATTACTAAGCCACATTAGAAGCATATATTTCCAGTAAATCTACCCAAACGTGTGCTACACAGATGTTATATTTCTCCCGCATTTGAAAATTTCAGACTACTCCAAGGCAGCAAGTAGGGGAACTAAGATCAAATTGTTTTGCAGTTTCAACTCATTACAGTCTAGATATTTTAATATAATCAAACTCAAATACACATACTGGGCTATGGTGGGAAAACTGGTGCCATAATTAAAACGTGTATTTATTTCCAAACTGACTGATACAGATCAGTATGTACTGCTTATTTAGTGCAAGGGATAAAAGTGGTTAAAATGCTAGACCAAACGTTTTTCAATCCAATTAAGAAAGCAGTTTACTTTCAGGTTTTTAAGAAAGGTGAAAATGCACAGGAGTTTTGAGGTTCCAAAAAGTACTTAAACCAAAAGTGAGGCAAAGGGAAGTTGAATACCCAATGGTAGAATCAAGGCACTGAACTTTTCAGGTGTAAACAATTAGAGATGGTGAGTAAAGTGTCGTGTTACATGAATTTGACTATAGTAAGGGAGAAGAAAGGAACATAGATCAACAAAATTTAAGGTGAGGAAAAGTTGTTATTTTTTAAACAAGATAGGTCTATTTAAGACAAAATGTAATTTATAGAAGATACAAATTGATGAGTTCAGAAGTGACAAAAACATGCAAGAGGTATTGGTTGCAAAGGGCTTTAAGTCAGGATACGAAACATGCAATTTTGGTAAAGTGGAAATAAAGTTGAATGATGTTGTACACAATGCAAGATACGAAGCTCAGTAAATAGAATGGACTGCCAAAGATTTGTAAATTCCAGTTCAGACAGAGGCACATCCAAAGAATGAATTGGGTGGTAAAGGGTTGGATTGAATCATGCCCTTGCGTGAACTGATGTTCATCTGGTAATCTGACAGCATGAACTTAATGCAGCACTGACAAAGGAGGCATATAGTTTGAAATCAGTAAAATATGCTGATCTCATATTTTCTAATGATGTCACAGAGGTCTGGATGAATGCAGCAATGACACACAAGATGATCATCACCATCCAAAATAATATACTCCACATAATCAGCACACTATTCATTAATTTTAACATTAGTTTCAACATTAATTTCATCCACTACTGGATGTGCTTCAAACCTCCTTCAACAGCATCTTCCAGTGATTTTTCCTACCTGGAAGAACAAAACCAACCAAAATATGGTAACATTACCACCTGTAAGCTTCAAAAGTTATTCAGCATGCTCACTTGGAATTATACTGCCATTCCTTCACTGTCACTGAGTCAAAAACCTGGAAATCCCTTCCTAACAGCTCTTACACTCGTTACAGGGAGCAAATAAAGGGTGTTCACCCTATTAGATTTGCACAACAACTTTTGGGTTTTCCAGCAATGCTCGTATATTATCAGTTAATACAAATATAAATTAGGTCAGGCAGAATTCAACCTTCAAAGAGAATGTCAAATGTAATCAATAAGAAGCCATTTCTTAGAATGTGCTGCTTGCTCTGAATGAGAATGGCAGGAGTAGGTCTGAAGTAAAAGAATGTTGTTCACAATGGAGATAATCGCAAGTGCTGTTACAGGGAAATAACCTTTAAAATAGCACCAAGTCCAGGTCTTGGTGATAAGGGCGAGGAATATTGTGAGGCACAAATGAGAATGGAATGCTTTTAGTGTGTGTTGAAATCACCACAGATGAGTACTGGTACCAGAAGTCAAATGAGGGCATCTTCATGGAGGCAGTCAATGCCAAGCTTAGCAAGGCATCACAATGAGCCTCAAGGAGCAGATGGAGAGTTTTTGAAGAGAGTCAAGGTGCAACTTTGCCACAAGAGCTTTGCTATTACTGTGACAAGAGGAACACAAGTGGGAAAACTTATAATCAAATAGGTGGCATGAAATCACTCTGGTGAAGTCTTGTTGCATATTCACATTGGTATCAGTATTTACTTGTGATGAAACTGTGGCTTTGTTGCCAAGGTACTTGTAAGGATGTAAATATTTTGAGGGAGAGATAAAACGCAGCGAACATATTCAGGTAAAAACAAGGGCTGCAGATGCTGGAAACCAGATTCTAGATTAGAGTGGTGCTGGAAAAGCACAGCAGTTCAGGCAGCATCCGTGGAGCAGGAAAATCGACGTTTTGGGCAAAATCCCTTCATCAGTGAATATATTCAGCTAATCTGGGATTGCTATCTACTATTTGTACTTCTCCAATTTAAGCTTCCTGAAAAGAGAGGTATAACTTTACTTACATGTTTAATCATTTTTTTCTGCAAACTGTGTTCCTAAAGGTTAATGAAGTCAGGAGAGGAACAAATATGATTCATGGGAAAAATCTCAAAATAAATTATTGCAATATGATCAACCAAATGTAATTTTTTTCACTGTTTGTTGTAACTTAGGTGGTAGCACTCGTGCTGTTGAATCTGAATCTGGACTATTCCAAAGACTTGTGTTCAAAAGTTCTGGCTGACATTCACTATGCAGTATGCGGGAGTAAAGTACTGTCAGATGCATCATCATTCATATAAAACATTAAACCAAGGTCCCATCTGCTTTCTTCAAAGAGTAGATCCCACATTACTATTTCAAGCAATAAGAATTATCTCCAGTGTCCTGATCACTACCAATCTCTCAAATTAATACCATAAAATAAAATTGGACAATATCATAATGCTGTTTGTGGAAGCATTCGGTACACAAATTGGTTGCAGCATTTCCCACTTTATAAGAATTTGTAATGCATTCATGGGATGTGGCAAGGCCAGTACTTATTGCCAATCCCTAATTATCCAGAGGATAGTTAAGAGTCAAGCACATTTTTTGGGTTCTGGAGTCACATGTAGGCAGACCAGTTAATGATGGCAGCTTCCTTTCTTAAAAGGATATTTGTCAATCAGGTGAGGTTGTCTAACAATTGATTGTGAATTCACAATCTTCACTATACTTGTGGTGATTCCAGAATTTCCTTTTACTGAATTTAAATTCCACTATCAGCCATGATGTGGACATGCCAGTGTTGTACTGGGGTGGACAAAGTCAGAGGTCACACAACACCAGGTTCTGGTCCAACAGGTTTATTTGAAATCACTAGCTTTCAGAGCATGGCCCCTTCGTCAGGTGCACCTTACAAAGGGGCTGTGCTCCAAAAGTTTGTAATTTCAAATAAACCTGTTGGACTATAACCTGTGACTTCTGACTATCCACCATGGCAGGGTTCGAACCTGAATCCCCAAAGCATTATCAGAGTCTCTAGATTAACAGTCCAATGATAATATCACAAGGCCATAGCCTCCTCATAATGGTTTAACATGAAAAATAACTAAATCACGATAGATGAGTGAAGATTTCTTGAGATTGTGAAAGCACCTTGTCTGTGCAAGTTTCTTTTCATTAAGAGTTTAGTTTCCACAGCTGGGCATCAGGTTATTCACACCAAAAGACAATCAGGCCGAGTTGTATAGCTTTGGCAGAGCATAATGTCTGGATTTAATGGATCCAAACTAAGTACCACATTCACAGATTTAAAACATGACAATGAACACATTTATTTTCTAATAACCTATACCTTTTGTCATGCCATACTAAATATATGTTTTAGTAGATCACAGTTTGCCAAATTTGGTACAAAATCAATACAGAACTGGAAAGGTTGGAAGCATAAATTGTTCTAATCAAGCAAAGGTGGCAATGGAGGACAGGGAAAGTGAGGTGAAATGGTAGGAAAAATAAAGTTAATTTATTCTTTGCCTCCTTTTATTTGATCCATTTTACTCATTTTCCACCTCTACTTGTTTAGAACTTTCATGTCTCCAGCACTTTACAATTCTGACAAAAAGATCAACAGCTGGAGAAGTTTGCCTGATGTGGTGGGGAATGAGGTTACAAAGGAGAAAGAAAGTACAATTTTTTTTAAACAAAGCAATACAGTACTTAGTTAATTGAGAGCAAGATAAACTTGAAATGGGCAGCACGATGGCGCAGTGGTTAGCACTGCTGCCTCATAGCACCAGGGACCCGGGTTCATTTCCACCCTCAGGCAACTGTCTGTGTGGAGTGTGCACATTCTCCCTATGGCGGAGTGCAATTCCTCCGGGTGCTCCAGTTTCCTCCCACAGTCCAAAGCTGTACAGGTTAGGTGAATTGGCTATGCTAAATTGCCCTTAGTGTTCCGGAATGTGTAGGTAGGGTGCATTAGTCAGGGATAAATGTAAAGTAATGGGTAGGGAAATGGGTCTGTGTGGGTTACTCTTCAGAGGGTCAGTGTGGACTTGTTGGGCCAAAAGGGCCTGTTTCAACACTGTAGGGATTCTATGAAATAACTGAAGTAATGAATTCTTTGGCAATGAATAAGAAATCTCTATCTTAAGAGTGCATATAATCAGGTTTTGTTATATGGAGGAAAATGCATGGAAGTTGTTGCAACAAACACTGAATAGTATGTTGAATATAAAGTATGAGTTATCATAAAAAGTGTAGTAACCGCCCAGTTAAAGTTTTCCATCTTTCTTTATATGTTTGCTGTGAATTCAATTGCCTGCATTTCGTGTGCTTATAGTGATGGATTGTGTGTACAGAAGTATATCAGTTACTTCAAAAAATCATTTGTTAGTAACTTATGACTGCTGCCTTGTGACGATTTAAATGCTGCATCTAGGAATCTAATGCTTTCTCGGTGTATTGCGGCACTAAGTTTAACAGAGGTACATGAATTCAGGACATTGAAGAATTCTTTTATTTTTGCTTCAAGTCAAAATACCAAATATGGCAACACAAATACTGAAGACATTGTTACTACATGACTGTGTAACCTAATAAATTAGTAGAAACGAAATCCAAAAATGCATCCCGAGAAAATGTCAAACAAAAACTCAAAAAAAATACTTTGACCCTTGGAACCAAATAAATTGGTAGACGAGATACCAATTGAGTGGACCACTTTATCCTGGTTGGAGCTTCTTAGCCTTTTATTGCAGCAGCACTCTTTCAATCAAGTGGCACTTCTATTCGTCACTTATTCCCACAAGCTTAACTAGTGTCCACATCTTGCTGCATTTGGACATGGATTGCTTCAATATCAAGGTTGTGAACAGTATTCAGTACAAATCAACAATAAGCATCCCAACTTCTGATGTTATGTCAGAGGGAAGGTCGCTAATGAAGCAGCCAGGTATGCTTGGAGGCCACTGCTCTGAGAAATTCCCACACACCTCAAGTATGACGAAGTCATGTTCTTATTTGTGTTACATCCTTAGACGAGCTTCCCCAGTTTGTTACAGTTCTAGATGGGATACTCCAAATCATTAAACTCCTGGGTGAGAAGGAATGAGCTAGTTCCCACTGTTTATTCACCTGGCCCTTAATTGGGAAAAATTAAACGGATCCTTTCCCTTCTGGTTACCTTTCTTTCAGACCCAAATGAACTTATGTTTTAAAAAGAGCTAATTTAACCAGACTCAGAGTAAACAAGGAAAAAGGTGATTAATTTCTAAACACAAGAATTAGTAACACAGAACATGCCTAATTTCCAATTGGCAGGTGCAAAAATATCAAGTTAAAAAATAACGATACATGGATCAGTTTTTCAATTGTTCACAAAAAACAGGTTGCCAAATGACACAGCTCTTGCAGATGTTACTGGTGATGTTGACTTTGATTGCTTAACAGTTTGTTTCAAGATTCTTAGTTTAGACAGTTAACTGAGATCTATTGTTCTGATTGCTTTTGACTATGGCTGAATTCCAGCATTCAAGGTGAAAGGGAGTGTCCTGTTACCTTTAGTCTGGCTTGATAGCTGACTGTTCACCCTCAGAGTTAGAGTCCCTTTTAACTGCAACTCAAGAGTCACTAGGTAATTGTTCAACTGTGACCTTCATAGCACACAACATTTGAACCCAAGCTTGTACAAAACTCAGTCTCACTTGTCCACATGAGAACATTCAGTCCTGCTATCATATCTAGTAGAGTCTAAGAGAAAATGCTGGAAAATCTCAGCAGGTCTGGCAGCATCTGTAAGGAGAGAAAAGAGCAGACCCTTTGTCAAAGCTAAAAAAAAGGAGAAACAGGGAGGTATTTATACTCGGCTGATAGAAGGCTCCAGAAGCAAAAGGTAGCAATAAAGAGGTGATAATGACAGTGCATAGGGAGATTAGGAGCTGTGACTGACCAAGGTTGAAGCCAGTGCTATGTGACAAAATATGTGGGGGATGGGGGAGGGGGAGGGGGATGGGGGATGGGGGATGGGGGATGGGGGATGGGGGATGGGGGATGGGGGATGGGGATGGGGGATGGGGGATGGGTGAAGCAGATGGGGGAGGGGGATGGGGGAGGGGGATGGGTGAAGCAGAGGCAAAATGGAAAATAGGGGAGAAGGGTAGCAAAGGGGGAAGAGGAGAGGGAAAAGGTGATGAAAGAGTGGGGAGCGAGAGAAAGAGAGACAAATCAAGAAATAAAGAGGTACAGAACAGTGAAAAAATATTTTTAAAAAGATAAATAAAATAAATGAGCAGAATGAAAACAGAGGGGTCACGATGGGATAATCATCTGAAGTTGTTGAATTCAATGTGGAGATCGGCAGGCTGTAACGTGCCTCGTCGGAAAATGAGATGCTGTTCCTCCAGTGTGCGTTGAGCTTCACTGGAACATTGCAGCAGGCCAAGGACAGATATGTGGGCATGGGAGCAGGATTGAATGCCACTAGTATAAATACCTCCCTATTTCTCCCTTTTTTTTAGCTTTGACAAAAGGGCAGTTAGACTCGAAACGTCAGGTCTTCTCTCTCCTTACAGATGCTGCCAGACCTGCTGAGATTTTCCAGCATTTTCTCTTTTGGTTTCAGATTCCAGCATCCGCAGTAATTTGCTTTTATCTAGTATAGTTTAAACTGACTGTAGTAGAGTTAAACTCCTGTTCTATGTATTCTTCAAAGTAAAAAGCAGAAAATATGTCTGTAGTTTGGGATATAATCCACTGTAGGGGCTTGTTGTTGAGGAGGGGTTGTCAAGTCCTTGTAATCAATACAGTAAAAGGATATCACAGTCAATCTGTTTTGTCTTGCCTCTTTCCCTGCCCCATTTGAAAGGTTGTTGTTTGAAGTTCCCTTTCCAACTTCGTTCGCTCTCTTCAGACAGCCACTTAACTTATATTCACACCATTACTGATTATATCAGCCCACTTTCTAAAAGAAAATTGGAATCACAACTTAAAAACATCCATAATTCTTTGGGGTTTTGGTCATGTCATTTGATTAGTCTGTGGAACAGCCCTCCCAATGACGCAAAGGCCCCATTCAATGATAAGGAAGACCTTGCAGAATCAATGAGAGAGGCAGTGCGTATTTGATGATGCAGAGGTCGATACTGAATAATTCATCTATTTCTATTTTTATTCAATTTTCCTATAGCTGTTTGAGTGATTTGGTTGGCCATTCCACTTTGCTGTGGGGCTGGAGTCATTTTTATGCTAGAACATACAAGGATGGAAAGTTAAGAATTAATGAGCCAAATTGTATTTTTCACAATTCAGTCATTTCAAAATTACATTAGAGTGGCCATTGTAATTCATAGAATGATACAGTGACAGAACTTAAAATTTCTCCCGTTGTAAGATTAATAACACATGGTCTGACCAATATCGTTGAGACATTGGAATTACAAAAATGATATTATAACGATACAGCTCTTTCCCTAACATTTTCAATTCGTGATGTACTCACTCTGTAAGCCTACAAAAAGAGCTGGACCAATTCCCAACTGGGACAGGGATTGCTTAAAAGAGAAGAGGCCCAAATTTGGGAAGTCGACAGGAAAACTCAATAGAAGGAAGAAGGTGGGAAACAATAAATAGACATTGACAAGAAAGGTCACGGAACAGATCTAAGAGCAAATCAGTAGATAATGACTAGAGGTTAAAATAAAAGGGACAAAACTTAAAAGTACGATACTTGAACGCAAGTAGCATTTGAAACAAAACAGATGAACTATTCGTACAAACTGAGATAAATAAGTATGATCTAGTAGCCATTACGAGACAGGACTGTAGGGTGACCAATTGGAGGCTGAATATTGAAAGGTATAAGACCTTTAAGAAGGTCTGCACATTAATAATATTAGCACAATAGCGAGGGGTGTCTTTAATTCAAGAATCCAGGATATGGAAGCAATCTGAGTCGAGATGAAGAATAAAAAAAGATAAGACGTAGCTCATGGAAGTTGGATACAGGCCTCCCATCAAATGATAACAAATAACAGAAACTTGTCAAAAGGGGTGCAGCAATTATCATAGGGGATTTTAGCCTACATGCAGACCGGAAAAATAAAATGGGAAAATGCAGTCTTGATGAGGAATTGATTAAATGCTTGCAGATAATTTCTCAGGCTAGCATTTTATGGCACCAGGCTATATTAGACCTAGTTTGGATAAATGGTACAGGATCAATTATTGACCTTAACAATTATAGAGGTTTATAAAATCATAAAGGGTATGGATAGGATAAATAGACAAAGTCTCTTCTTTGGGGTGGGGGAGACCAGAACTAGAGGGCATAGAGGGGAAAGATATAAAAGGGACTTAAGGGACAACTTTTTCACAGAGGTACATGGAGTGAGCTGCCAGAGGAAGTGGTGGAGGCTAGTACAATTGTAACATTTAAAAAAGGCAGCTGGATGGATATATGAATAGGAAGGGTTTGGAGGGATATGGGTTGGGTGCTGGCAAGCAGGACTAGATTAGGTTAGGATAGCTGGTCGGCATGGATGAGTTGAACCAAAGGGTCTGTTTCCATGCTGTACATGACTATAACCTTATAGTGAAAACATCCCTGGGAGCAATGATAATATGATCCAACTTGACGCACTGTTAAGGGATAGAGGATGGTTCCAAAATTACACTTTTGAATTTAAACAGGGGAAATGATGAGGGCATGAAAGCAAAGCTAACCCACGTCAACTGGCAAACTACATAAAGATGCAGTGGCAAGTGTTTAAAAAGAGATAGTCCAAAAAGTGCAGAATAGATACATTTCAACAAATAGGGAAAAATCTAAGGGACAAACCTGCCATTGTATTAAAAATGTCACAGTATATCAAATGTAATGAAAAGATATAATTCCACAAAGATAGACAGCAAATCA
This sequence comes from Chiloscyllium plagiosum, assembly GCF_037043375.1. Classification (NCBI taxonomy): domain Eukaryota; kingdom Metazoa; phylum Chordata; class Chondrichthyes; order Orectolobiformes; family Hemiscylliidae; genus Chiloscyllium; species Chiloscyllium plagiosum. The sequence continues at coordinate 44,861,686 of NW_028270156.1, forward strand.
GAAGATTGGACAGAATGAAAAAAGCAAAGAATTATTACAAATTTAATAAGGAAGGAAAAATTAGAGCTTGAATTTAAGTTGCTTCAGATGTTATTAAAAAAAATTAAAGTATTAGTCTTACAGAAAATTAGTAACAAAGGACAAAGAGATGGCAGATGAATTGAACAAATATTTTTCATCAGTCTTCATTAGAGAGGATACAGGTAGCATCCTGGAAATAGCTGTAAATCTGGAATTGAAAGGGAGGGAGAAAGTCATGAAAATTATATTTGCCAGGCAAGTAGTGATGAGTAAATTGTTGGAACCATGAGTTGACATGCCTCCAGGTCCTGATGGATTTCATCCTTGTGTCTTAAAAAAAGTACAGGCCGCCTACTTGCGGAACGTTTCAGAGAACAGCTCTGGGACACCCGGACCAACCAACCCAACCACCCCGTGGTTCAACACTTCAACTGCCCCTCCCACTCCACCAAGGACATGCAGGTCCTTGGACTCCTCCATCGCCAGACCATAGCAACATGACGGCTGGAGGAAGAGCGCCTCCATCTTCCGCCTAGGAACCCTCCAACCACAAGTGATGAACTCAGATTTCTCCAGTTTCCTTATTTCCCCTCCCCCCCACCTTGTCTGAGTCCCAACCCTTGAACTCAGCACCACCTTCCTAACCTGCAATCTTCTTCCTGACCTCTCTGCCCCCATCCCCACTCCGGCCTATCACCCTCACCTTAACCTCCTTCCACCTATCTTATTTCCAATGCCCCTCCCCCAAGTCCTCCTCCCTACCTTTTATCTTAGCCTGCTTGGCACACTTTCCTCATTCCTGAAGAAGGGCTCATGCCCGAAACATCGATTCTCCTGCTCCTTGGATGCTGCCTGACCTGCTGCGCTTTTCCAGCAACACATTTTCAGCTCTTAAAAGAAGTAGCAAGTGAAAGTTGATACATTGGTTTTAATTTTCCAAAACTCTTCCGATTCAGGTAATTTTGTTTTATATTGGAAAATAGCTAGTGTAACTTCTTTATTCAAAAAGGACGAAGACACAGCAGGAAATCACAGCAGATCACTTAACATCATAAGGAAAATGTTAGAAGTTTTTATTAAAGATGTTTTAATGGGGCACTTGGATAAGTTCAAGGTAATCAGGTAGAGCCAATCTGGCTTTGGCAAAGGGAAATACAGTTCTTCTATAATGTGATGGTTACATTCTCATGCAACCATGCATTATAAAAAATCGTGATTTAAAAACAGCACTTAAAGTGTTGGCAATGTTATTGCATTACAGCCAACATACATTTTAAAAAGGTTGCACTTTAAAAACAGCATTCCCAATTCATCAATCACATTACAGCAAATTCATGTTGACAAAGTTTTGTTATAGCAGAACGACCTGTAAATGTTTAACTAATTTATTGGAGTTCTTTGAAGTAACATATGGTGTAGATGAAGATGAAACCAGTCAATGTACAGAGGAACCTCTATTATCCGTATGAGATGGGCAGGCACTATTTCATTCGGATAATTCATTATACGGATTATCAATTTTATCTCTAACGGAGAATTTATTTAAATCTATCATTTTAATGTATTGAGCACAAAAGGACGCAGACTTCATGTGATGAAAATGAAGCAATGAGAACACAAGAAAACCTTTTAAAAATGCAGCAATGTTTACCAATTGGCAAGGAGTGGTGAAGACAGCATTAAACAAAGTCTCGAACAGCTTCTATGATTACAACTGTCAGCTTCCAGGAATGCAGTCTCACGATAGAAAGACGGAAGCACTGCCTCCCGCATGCATTTATATTCTCGGCCATTCTTTTTAAAAGAATGGACCAGTAAAATGACGAAAATACTTGTACAGTAATGTAAAACACTTTTGCAAAGGGCTGTATAACAATCCTTCCTTTAAAAATATCTAAAGGAGCCACTTGTGTTTCTTCATTTTTGCCAGCATTTTCACACATTCTTCAGTACAGGCAAGTCAAATACACTTACTATTTGATGTAACATTTGAGAGACCTTAAAATCTTCTTTGGATAATCGAGGTTCCTCTGTACTTAGATTTCCAGAAGACAATTGGTATAGTGCCACATTAACAGTTATTGCAGAAAATAAAAGCTCAAGGTGTGGGAAACAGCATACTGACATGGACAGAAATTAGCTAAGAGAAAGCAGAGGGGAGGAACAAATGGGTCTTTTTCAGGCTAGCTGGTGTGCCACAAGGGTGAGGGGTATGGTATCAACTACTTATAATTTATCGAAATAATCTGGATGAAGAGATCAAAGGTACAGGAGCTAAACTTGCTGATGACATTGAATAGGAAAGTGAGTTGAAAAGGATACAAAGAGCCCACAACGGCTTATAGGTAGGTTGAATGAGTAAAAGGCTTTTCCCGAAACGTCAAATTTCCTGTGTCTCTAATGCTGCCTGACCTGCTGTGTTATTCCAGCACCATACTCTTGACTCTGATTACTGCAGCATCTGCAGTACTCACTTTCACCTGAACGAGTGGAAGTTCTGATAAAAGGGGTACACAGTGTGTGATATCGTGCATTTTGGCAGAACAAATAAAAGAAAGAACATATTTCTAAACAGTGAAGTTGCAGAGAGATCTAGATGTCCCAGTGCATGAACCACAGATGGTTATTTTGCAGGTACAGTATGTAAACAAGAAATCTAATATGATATTCTCATTTATTGCCGGGGGATTGAATGCAAGAGAGTAGTAAAGTTGTGCTTCAGTTATACAGGGCATTGATGAAGTCATCTCAATTCCCCCCATCAGTCGAAGTAAAACACTCAGAGAGACAGTTTAGTTCTGGGTGTAGGTTTGCTCACTGAGCTGGAAGCTTAATTTTCAGACGTTTCGTCACCATACTAGTTAACATCAATGAGTTTCTGGATGAAAAGCTGATGGCATGACCCACTTTCTATTTGTGTGTTTAGGTTTCCTTGGGTTGGTGATGTCAGTTCCTGTGGTGACGGCATTTCTTGTTCTTTTTCTCAGGGACAGTGAATGGGATGCAAGTCAATGTGTTTGTTGATAGAGTTCCAGTTGGAATGCCATGTTTCGAGGAATTTTCTGTGTCTGTTTGGCTTGTCCGAGGATGGATGTGTTGCCCCAGTCAAAGTAGTGTCCTTCCTCATCTGTATGTAAGGATACTGGTGAGAGTGGGTCACATCATTTTGTGGTTAATTGATGTTCATGTATCCTGGAGGCTGGATTTCTGCCTGTTTGTCCAATGTAGTGTTTATTACAGTTCTTGCATGGTATTTTGTAGATGACATTAGTTTTGCTTTTCATCTGTATAGGGTCTTTCAAATTCATTAGCTGCTGTTTTAGTGTGTGGTGGGTTTGTGGGCTACCATGATGCCAAGAGGCCTGTGTAGTCTGGCAGTCATTTGCAAGATGTCTTTGATGTAGGGAAGAGCAGCTAGGGTTTCTGGACATGTTTTGTCACCGAGACATTGATGGATTGTGTTCACTGGGTACCCATTCTTTTTGAATATCTCTGCTCTTAGTAGTTCCCCTGTGTGGTGGCTCATTGAACAAATATTCTAATGCAGCTTCGTTTGTGGGTAATGGGATGAAGAAGAAAGACACCAAGATAGAAGAGGATGAAATAATGGTCTCCTCTGATGTAACAGCCCTGTTCACATCCATCAATATCAACCTGGCCAAGGAAACACTGACTACATTATTAGAAGGACCAAAAACTTCACCAATTTCATCAGCAAGGTCAAGCTAGTAGATCTATGCCTTACCATCCACTTCACCTTTAACAACAAAACCTTCAGACAATCTTCAATATCAGGGTTCTTAGCAGAGGCAGTAATGCAAAGACTTGAACACACATCCATGTCAACCATCCAACCCAAAGTTTGGGTCTACAACATTGGTGACACCATTGTTTCATTTAGTGATGACAAACTAAGAGGAAACCTTCAAGTCCATCAATAATACCCTTACTGGCATAAAGTTCACTAAAGAGGAGAAAGACAAAAACAAACTGCCATTCTTAGACGTTGCAATAGAATGAACAGCCAATGGGGAACTTCAAACCAGCGGCTACGGGAAAACAACATATACGGACCAAATACTGAACTACAGAAGCATTCATCCCAACACCTACAAACAAAGCTGCATGAGAGCACTATTTCAACGAGCCATCACACATAGCAGCACAGAGGAATCACCTATACAGTGTATTCAAAAAGAAGGGGCACCCAATGAACACAGTCCACCGATTTGAGCAACAAATCCAAACAAGCAGACAAAACATGTCCAGAAACCTTAGCCACTCTCCCCTACATCAAAGACATCTCGCAAATGACTGCCAGACGACTCAGGCCTCTTTGCATCACGGTAGCCCACAAACCCACCAACACATTAAAACAGCAGCTAATGAACTTGAAAGACCTATACAGACAACAAACAAAACTAATGTCATTTACAAAATACCATGCCAGAACTGTAACAAATACTACATTGGACAAACAAGCAGAAAACGAGCCACCAGGATACATGAATATCAACTAGCCACAATAAGACATGACCAACCCTCATTAGAATCCTTATATACTGATAAGGAAGAACACCACTTTGACTGGGACCACACATCCATCCAAGGAAAAGCCAAACAAACAGAGACACACACAGAAGAATTCCTCGAAACATGGCATTGCAACCAGAACCCTATCAACAAACACACTGACTTGGATCCCATTTACCACCCCATGAAAAAAACAACAGGAAATGACATCACAGAAAATGATATCAGCAACCCAAAGAAACCTAAACACAAATGGAAAATGGCCATCAGTTCTTCATCCAGAGGCTCACTGATGTTACCTAGTATGGTGACAAACTGTCTGAAAACAAACCTTCCACTCAGTGAGCAAACCTACATCCAGAACCTCAACCTGAGCTACACATCTTCTCAAAACTCGCAAACACGGTATAGTTTTATCTGCTTGATCTTTATTCCGGGCCCTGGATCACCCATGTGCACAGGGACATGCCTTCTCATTCTTCTCTGGAATAGCAGCTTCTTAATGAAGTATGTAGTCATTTTACAGGATGGAGCATCCAGATAAGGCAACATATATATTGATTAGGCGACAGTTACAATCAGCAAGCATCAACAGTAAAGATTAAGCCATCTGAATGTTCTTAACCTTAACTGGCTTCACAGAATGAATAATTCTCACCCTGTTAAACTGACCTTACATACTGAATGCTTCCAATATTGTTAAATTATTCTAACAATGAATGCTTTTTCATCTTGTTAACCCATTACTCTTACCTCCAGCACCCCGTTGTTAACTGCAAATTCTTATCTGATCTGAGTCATGTTCAGCTGAACCTCTTGTTCCACAAAACTCAAAACTTAACTCTTTCCCTACCTGCTTATATCTTACATACTTTCTAAGTTGGACCACATCAGTACATTACAAGACATCCTTCTGTAAGTGGTGATGTATATTACAAGCAGTTTAGAGAAGATTTACTAGACTCGTATCTGGAAAGTACAAATTGTCTCATGAGTAAAGACAAGATATCATAGGCCCATATCTTCTGGAGTTTCCAAGACACGGAGGTGACTTAATTGAAACACACAAGATCCTGTAGTGGATGTGACCAGATGGATGTTGAAATGATGTTTCCTCTTGTTGGAGAATATGAACTAGGAGTCCTTATTTAAAAAGGAAGGAAGAGCCCATTCAAAACAGATGAGGAAACATTTGAGATGTTAAAGGGTTAATTTGTTCTGCTGACATGTAAGAAGTTGGATGTCCCAGGGTGTGTTTTTCTGTCTTGCAGGCAGGATGTGACAATCTAAAATCACACACACTCCTTTAAAGGAACAACCTAAAATCACACACTCCTTTAAAGGAACACCTAAATCTCTCAGATTTTTTAATATAACAAAACAATACAATTCAAAACAGTACAAAAAAAAATAAAAAGTAAAAAACCAACCCACCTTCATGTACAAATGTAAATAGGAAAATATATAATAAAAAACCCAACTATTAAACTAAATAAATAAAATAAATAGTAATAATTCAGTCAAACAAGACACTCAGATGCATTCTATCAGGCAAGGCACTGGAACTGCTGGATTTGATAAAAATAATTAGGACATTGTCTGCATACAACAAAATTTTATGCAATTTTTTACCCCACTTCTGGAGCTGATATATTAGGATCCCTACGAATGGCCACTGCCAATGGTTCAATCACTAATGTAAAATGTAGTAGCAAAAAGGGGACACCCTGCTGGCTGTCCCTAAGAATGATAAAATTACTTGATCGTACCCCATTGGCGATACGGCCATTATACAGAACCTTTACCCATCTTATAAAGATTTCGCCCAAACCAAACTGCTCCCAAGTACAGAAAAGATACAGCCGCTTAACTCGGTCAAATGCCTCCTCTGCATCTAGAGAAATCACCAATTCCTGTATTGACTGCCCATAGGTAGGCACCTAGCCATCCCAACCATTATCCCTTCTCCTAACTTGAAGCACGCCATAAACACAAGCAGAAAAGAAAGGAAGTGCACCATAAAATGGCAATATGAATTTTTAAAAAAATTTAAAGAAAAGGGGCTAATTACCCCACCCATTGTTTGGTATAACTTAGAAATTGAAAGTACACTCAACTGCTGCCAAACATAGTTTAAACCAAATTATTACCAATAGACAAAAAAGGAAAGAAAGCCCCAACTGGATTTACTCTGTCTTTTTTAAAAAGAGACAAACCAAACAACACTACTATTTGTACATACTAAATTGTTCAGATTAGGCTAATTTGTCCACAATGTCTCTTACCTTCTCTGACGTGTCAAAGAGATGTACGGATCCATCTCAAGTGATCCGTAGCACCGCCAGATACCTCGGAGAGTACTGAATCTCAAGCTCCCTCAGTCTTCGCTTGACACTGTCATAGGATTTTCCTTTCTGGATCACCACCGCTGAGAAGTCCAGGAAAAACATGATCTTCGAGACCTCGTAAATTAGGGCCATCGGATCCTTTCCCTGGATTATGGAAGCTTCAACAATTCTCTCCTTAGCTCTACAGTGATGAAATCGCACCAAGAGAGGATGAGGATATTGGCCCAAACCTGATCTTCACGCTGTGATCCACTGTGCCCTCTCGATCTTCAAGCCTGTCATGCCAGCCTCCAAGTTAAGGAATTTCGGCAGCCAGTCCTCAATAAATTCCGCAGGCCTTCCTTACTCATCTTCCTTACTCTGAAGCAGACCGACGATCCGAATATTTTTTCTCCTGTCCCTGTTCTCAACATCATCCACTTCGTCACGCCAAGTACGGACATGCATCTCCAGCGCTTGGATTCTATCCTTAAAGGAGCTGGCATCAGCTTCCACCACTGTGGCTCTGTGCTCAACCTCATCCGTCCTAGCTGCTGTTCGTGCTTCTGCAGCATGTCATAGATCAAAACCAGCTTCTCCTCGATCTGCATACCCAACACCTCGCAACCTTTCGCATTACCCTCATTAACACTCCTGGTTACCTCCTCAAAAAAATCAAAATTGTCAAACACAACCTTCCTTTCACAGATCTATGCCGACCATCCCGGATTAATCCAAATCTCTCAGAGCAGATATATTCTGTCCCTCAATTCTCATAACTGCCTCACCATCAAGGTTAAACCATCTGGCCTGTCATTTCCTGGTCTACTAAAAAGCAAGGAAGGGACAATGGGACAACTTTAGCAGTTCTCTAGTCCTCAAGCATCTCACCAATGGTCAGACAAGATTTGGAAATTAATCCCAGGATTCCCGAAACCCTTGTGTCCCTAATTAGCCTGGGTCACATTTCATCCAGATCTGCAAATGTATCCACTTTTAAGTCTGCTAAACCCCCTTGCCTCTCTTGATTTTAAATTTCTTCTGATATTTCACTGCCGTCCACCTTGATGTCTATACTTGAGTCACCCTTTTCCATTGGGAAAACTATTGCAAAGGAGAACTGTGCCCATCTCTTCCAGATTCAGACATGGAAAACCCCTGTGGCCTCTATTCTTTCTCTAGTTATTTTCTTGCTATTTATATATTTTTTGGAAACCTTTGGATTTTCTTTTATTCTAAATGCCTGAATTTTGATTTCCTTTTTAAAATCTCCCACACACTTTTTACACTCAAGGGACTCTTGGTATCTGCCATAAGCTTCTCATTTCTTCTTAATGTGAAGGTGTCAATGTTGGACCGGGGTGGACAAAGTCAGAAGTCACATGACACCAGGATTAGAGTCCAACAGGTTTTTTGAAATCACAAACATTCAAGCTTTGATGTAACCTGACAAAGAAGCTGTGTCCAAAAGCTCTTTTTTCTCTCTATTAATCCTAAGCATTGTATCCCTTGATAACCAGGCATCTCTGGTCTTGATCCTTTCCTGGTCTTTACAGAAATATATGTATGCCCTATATTCTTACTATTTCCTCCTTGAATACTAAATTGTATCTTAGTCATCACATAATAAACTGAAAATAATATACTGTGACCTCATAACCAAACAGAAATCACCTATTTAGTTGTTTGAAAAGACAGATATAAGTGACTTTGAGGAGCTCTGGGTTACACCCTTGGTTGCCAAGTTGTAGCGATCAGAACACCTCCTCCAGAGGCGTGTAATAACATTTCTGAATAGGGTGATTTGAAAAATATATTAAATTTTTAAAAAACTGAAATTTTGAAGTACGTGAATGGTGAGCTATACTAGGAAACACTTTACCATGGCCTTGACTGCCCATAATAACTATCAAGATTTATGGCTTCTGTACTCCTATCTCAAACCTCATTCATTGATCCTGCCAACTGGTACGAACATAAATATAGTCCTACTAGAAGCTTTAAACACATTTCATTGCCATATACATCTTTATCAGGGGCTGTTTATTATAGCAGGGATTTCTGGTCTGGTTTGTTTTTCTCTCTGGGTATCTTTGGCCTTGTGGCTGCAGTCTTCAATAT